>NC_060261.1:12562572-13167799 GCF_021901455.1 Neodiprion lecontei
CTTGCGCCGGGAGATCCATGGCTTCTGCTTTGTAAATTTTTTGCCTCGCCTATAATCACCGAACAAAAAAACAGTAATGAAAAATTAATAATCTATTAAGTAGATGTCGATTAGAAGCCCAAGAAAAGCAAAACAATAGTACAAATAAGCAAATAATCAAAATTAATTTGAAACGATATTTTAAAAAAATGATAAACAGTGGCGATTGAAAGGTTCAATCAATAGATTTTTCGTATTCTTGAAAGAATAGTATTTTTTCGTTCGGTCTTCAATACATACAGTAAAGAATATTCTCTGCCACAATCTTACTCAGAATTCAATAAATATTTCTGGTAATGTTTTTTTATGATGTTAACATTTGAATTTTGATGTATTATTTATTCTGCCCATGCTGATTCTTGGTTATAAATTATCCTATTAATCCTACATCTGTATAAATATTTGTTAAAAAGATATCTCCTGGACGGTATTCAAATGAATTTGCTATCCCGTCTGCCACGACAAGCATTCCAGTTGCAAATGTAAGAATTCATTCATCTATTTAATCGAAATGAGTAAATCCGTCGAATGTGAAAGGTATATGTTTAATCGCGTTTAATGGCATATTGAAGTCATTTGATTGGCGTTTTCAAGGTTTTTACGAAATTTACCATGTTTTTGGACATTTTGAAGACCTGTAATAAATTATAGTGTAAAACAAAACGCGAATACGATTTTTTAAATGTTTGTCCGTTCGTCCACAGTTCAAATATTCATAACGTATGCATTTAAAAAATGGACAAGTCCATATTTCGAATGAAAGCCTCATCTTTATTCGAGTGTGACAAATTTTCCCAAAGTTTACGAAATAACATGATATTTCTAGACCGGATGATGATATTTTATGAATAGCAGGGCGTTTAGAGACCAGCTACACAAGGCATAGAGGTGGGAGCAAGTAGTTTCCATTCATTTAAACGTCTGTCTAAAATTCGAATACTCGTAAAGTCCAAGTTTTAAAAATTGACATTTTTGATTGTCTTATCTTTAACAGAGAGTTAAATAATTTTTGCTGAAGTTAATGAAATTGCGTGAGATTTAGAGAAGAGAGTTTGTCATTTTAGGAATTGTAAGATACTCGGAGGCCCGCCCAAACGCAGCGTGTGAAAAGGTAGGTTTCAAATCGTTTGGATGTTTCGCTACAATTCGGATACTTGTAGCGTACTGTAAATTTAAAAAATTAAACGCGATCTTTATCATTCGGCGCGAGTGTGACGATTGGTGTTGATTTAAGAGCGATGCAGCGGCGAGTCGAACGAGGCGACAGGGAGTCTCGTGGGTGATCCATACATAGGTATAACAGATATAGTAAACGCGGGCATGGGTCTGTGCGTATGTGCGGTTGTGACACAGGCCGGCCTAGAGCGGTTCAAATCAGGAGGAGGCGCGGGCGCCGTCGGGTCCCATTGATAAAAGTTTCGCGGTGTGGCAAGCACGTAGCTTAATCGAGGTCACAAATCGCGCACGTTCCGCCTCTATTTATTCGCCTTCCGGCACATTGCTACGAGACGTGCATCCCGGGAAAAACGGACGTCAAATCATAGATAATTCCTGACACAGGTAATCGCGAATGTGTCTCTAGGATCAGTTTTAAAAATTTTAGAGTTTTACGAGGATGCTATACTCTCAGTCATTTTACCGACAGAGGAAAATGTCACTTATTTCTGCTATCGTTATGTCCCATGCATCGTTGACGGTTCGTTAAACCTCGCGGCAACACAAATGTACGCAAAGAAAATTTTTCTTTGACGCAACGATAACGCTAGAAAATTTATTCCCGTAATTGCACTGTACATGCACTGTAAATTGTAGGAATACATTTTTTCATAGCGTCGTTCTTACACGTGAAAAATTAAAACTTTTTGGATATTTTTGTTCGGCTTGAACATTATTGAGAATTGCGCTCGCTGCCGCGGTTACATGTCAGTTATGCGTAGGCTTGATAGTGGTAAAAATAAGTGACATTTTATTCGAAATTGCGTTCGTTTTAGCCGCGTTAACAGACGCAGAGACTTCGCGCATCCCTGAAGTTTCCAGGGGGATTGAAACCGAGGAAAGATCTTTTAACCCGAGGTTCTGCAGCAGCGGTTCTTGCACGGTAAGTGAGTGAGACTTTCGTGGGAGTCTCTGCAGCCACGATTGACCATGACGACGGTTCACGATGACATCGCAGCGTTCCTTTTCGCTGTGTTGCGGCCGTTGGTAAAATCGCGGAACGGAATCCGTATCACCGCACATTTTTCACTTTACGTTAAATATTTATATTTATTGTCGATTTCTCGTTTCCCCCCCCCCTCTCTCTCTCTCTCTCTCTCTCTCTTTCTCTCTCTCTCTCTCTCTCTCTCTCTCTCTCTCTCTCTCTCTCTCTCTCTCTCTCTCTCTCTCTCTCTCTCTCTCTCTCTCTCTCTCTCTCTCTCTCACTCCCTCCTTCTATCTCCCCGACCCGTCAACTCGACACTGGGTATAGGAATAAGAACCAGTATAAACGTATCAACTGCACCGAAAATATCTCGCGAACTTGTGCGGCTCCTTGTCGTTGTTACTGTCGTTGTTTAAGCGTGTTAAATCCGTCCGAATATTATCTCTCTTATTCTATCCTAAGGCTCTTTATTTCCGTACCAATTTTTATCTTTAGCCGCTCTTCAACGCGAACTAGGCGCGTCTCCTCAGCCATGATACCTCCATGACACCACACGGACGAAACAGTTCTGTGAATGGGTAGAGAGAACTGTGGGGCCTTCGTGACGAAGGGTCAGGGGAAGGAAACGACCGAAGTAGCGATTCTCAGCAGTCGGGGGACGCGGCTCTCCCTCTTCTCTCTCCCACCCTCCCCCCCCGACCGACCGAAGTAGGCTGTCTCTCCCACACTACGTCCGGGCTCGCCGTCGGCTCGCCATCCTCTGACTGTACGTGTTGCCTGCCCCCCGGCGCTCAGTCCGTTTTTCGTTCGCTCCTCGTGCGTACGAGACACTCACTCGCTTTTCCATGCATTTGTGGCTATATTCACGTGCCGACATCTACCGGGTGTCCTTAAAATAATATTCAATCATTTTACAACTCAGGACGCTAATGAAACACAACTCATCGTTTATTAATTTTTTTTTTTTTTACTCTGCTGTAAATATTCCCGCCTTCGGTATTGAAATCCAAAGTATCGAAGGATGCCATCTGGCGACAGAAGATTTACTATGCTGATCCGTTCATATTTAGTTGTAAGACTTATTTTTATGACTATCTTTCAGTCTTCAGCAACATATTTTTATAAAACAGACGCTTAATCTTTTGCACAAAATCTTCTGTCCATTTATTTGCGCGTTATTCAGCTAAAACAGATGCTTGAACGATCAGCTGATCATTTAGTGCGATGCCATATTGTTTTATCCACACCCATACTTTGGATACCAATTATATTCAATCTTTTTTTTAATTCCATTTTCCTTTATGATTTCATTCATATCGGGTAGCAGCCACGTTTATTGCGTCAATATGTACACCCGTGTGTCAGCTGTTCAAAGGCTATCTTATCAACATTTTATTCTAAGTTTAGGCTCATTTGTGGCCAACTACGACTATTTCACCTATAATGGTCGTATCGAAGGTATCATTTTCACCGAATAAATGATTACAATATTTCCTAATTATTAAGAATTTAATGGGTGAAGATAGGTATCGGAATCCCTTCGACAGCTTTAAAAATCAAGCGCAAAATTTAACCACTCGCCTTAAATAATTTCCCACGGTTTTCGAATTAGGTACACCATTGAGTAACAATTTATCATTTGTTCGTTTCTTTCCTGCAAATAATCCTCTGGGAAATATACGGATCCGTCGAATGCCTCCCGGCAGCTAAAAATTTAGCACGGTAATCGGGTCGTATTTGATTATAAAAATCATTTTATGTTCTATACTTTACTCTTCATCAAATCATCGTAACAAAATAAATGTCTAACCGCTTGCACAAAGTTTTATGTCCATTTATATTCGTTTATACTAATTGATCTACAATCAAGGCTTAAATGATCAGCTGATTACCCGGTGACATGCCCTATCGATTTATCCAAGCCAATACTAGGCTTTCGATATTAATCAATTCAACCTTGTATTAAATCCTTCAACTTTTTAACCCTTTTTCGCGTCATTTCATGGTTGCCACGTAGTTCTTCAACTAGATTTTGGAAATATTAATGAAGGAAATGTTTAAAGACGACTGGCGCACGGCATGTTTCGTCGGCATTTTGTGCTTTCATATTGAAATGCAGGTTCATCTTTTTTCGATGACAATTTTTTTTACTCAAACTGTGAAATTTGTACTTTATGAACACGCTGTATGTACGAATGCGTACGAATAGTCCGGAAAGAGCGTGATTACTATAGTTTTATTTTATCACCAGTGTAAAGAAATTTGTAAATAGCTACAGCGGATAAAAAAAATTAAAGTATTATTTTTGAATTGGCTTTGTATCAGAATGAGTTGATTGATATTTAGAAAATCTCAGCAATTTCATCTCTAACCACTTTTTAGAGATGATAATTTCTTATCTTGTATAGTACACACACTCTCAAATCAGATGATGAATCAGTTTTATCAGAATTACCACTAATTTGTATGCTATCAAGTTCCATTATCGCTTACAATATATTTCTAAGCGTAAGTAACAGCCGATAGCTCACGAAATGTGTACCGAAATAATAAAGCTTACGAATTACAAAAAAAAAGGTATAACATTCGATAATGCGTGTTAAACATGTGGAAATAAATATATACCAATATTAATGTAACACAGATTTTTGTTAATGTATGCTAAGTTTAGAAAATTTACTTCTTTTTTGGGAATTAGTCTTCGTAGTAAGATATTATTAATTTCTATTGTATAACCCGCTCCCATCCCATGAAGACTGTGATTGAGCAACGCGGAGGTATTTTTGCTGCCACCGCACTTTTCCACAGTTTCCCACCAGCCAGCGAACAGCATTTATTCATAATTAATGCTATCAAAAAAATACGATTTTTGAACTTATAGATCTCAATAGCCATCTTGAAAGTGCGAACATCCGATAAAATTTGTGTTTGCATAGCTTTATCGGCTGAAGGGTAAATTCTCCCGGAAAATCGATTCTTTTGCCCCAGTGAACAAATAAGTGTGATTAATATGCACGGGTTCTTAGGTTTTTCCGTTGTATTTTAATCAATGACTTTATCCTATATGCTACACGTCATTCCAACAGGCAAACGGTTTATCTCATAAAATTTTCAATTGGCATAGTGCAGCCTGAATGGAATGAAGGTCCACACGTTGTTCACCGCAGATGGATGTGGTAACGGCGGAGTCGTAAAGTCAGTAAGAAGGAAAAAAAAACAGCATACCATGTAATTGTAACAGGATAATCATTTTTTATTATCACACAGAATGAAATGTTATAATTATGTCATGGAAAAATACTGGAAAACGATGATTTTTTTTCTGCAAACTTCTTCGGTCAGGTTTAAAATATCAGCATTTGCAAACTTATTGTCATAGCTGAACTAAGAAGTTTCACTTGTTTCAGCAATTTCGTTTCAGCCATTAGAAAAAAAATCATTTACGTGACATCTTTTGATTTTCAATTTGAAAGTCTCCAACAGCCTCATTTAAAGCATTTGACCAGTTACTATTAGATAAATTGATTGACGCAAGAATATTAATCATTTTTCCTCGCTAATTTTAAAGGCAGATGTGCCCGTTCAACTTGTCTGCAGTCCAGCGATTCCCCGTTTCTGTGATTTTCCCACAAACTTCCTTCTCGATCCAGTAACAATTCATGAAAAAGTGAAAAATTACTCACAGGAAGTTCATTCGAATTGGAAACTTGGACCAAGGAAATATCCAGCGAAGTTTGTATGAAATGAATGTACGATTTATTGGAACACAAGAACGTGTATAGTTCGTTTCATGAATTACTATTATGTAAAAAAATGTTCAAATTACTCTGGCTATTTATAAAAATAAAAATCCAAGCTGGGGGATTTAAATTTTTTAATACCAAACAAATATGCAAATGTATTAATCTGGAAAAAAGTATTTTGAAAATATGACTACACAGATAAGTTTTTCGTTTCGTTTCATACCATAACGAAGAATTCAAAACCGAAGATAGATTCTTTCGTTAGGTATATGAAGTAAAATCTAGGAAGTAGGTATGTTGAAAAATTAATGACAAGGGGTTCATACCTTTGTTGGAGACGCTCCTGAGGGCTCAGTGAGGCGGGATATGGTTTAGAGGAGCATAGAGGAAGCGAGCCATTGCGCCATCAGGAAGTAGCTCACACATATTGGGAGGCGCATACGCGACCGGACGAACCTAACACCACGATAAGACTCGTCGTGTCTGCAGCTTAGCAGGCCGGGGTTTAACACACGCGTGGAACTTTAGGCGAGTGACAATGAAGGGTTACACGCATCTACAAGGTGTCCATTAGTAACTGGTTCACTCGAACATTGACTTGTCTCAAGATCGTAAAGGGAAACTTCCCAAAATACTGAATTCGATGACGGGTGGAAGATACCTAGAGAGGTATATTTGGCGGCAGCAACTTCACCACGCTAACTGACTTTGTTGTGTAGAAATTATTAAAGCCATTTTCTAACGTGTATTTTACTATTTATGAGTTCAATGTAACTAAACAAAAGCGCAACCACTTAAATAAAATTTTATGGCTATTCATATTTTCGTAATTTAAGCTAAAACCGACTCCGAAAAGATCAGCTGGTTACCTGATGCGACGCCATGTTGCTTTAGCCTCGCAATTTTCCGTGAATGAACGTATTATGTAATACACAATTTCAAATTTATCAGATTCATCTGTTTAAACTTATACAGATCACCGGATTGATTGAAAGACGTAAACTTAAGAAGATACTCTAGTAATTATCACTCTAGCATGTTACTGTTCTAATAGTTGAGTCAACAAAATAATACACTCTTTAAAAAATATTTTCGATAAATTACCCAAACATAGTACGTATTTTTAAGAACTCTGAGGATTATTATAGCGATAAGAAATTGTTAAAACAATCACAATCAAGGTGTTTCGTCGGTGCTTCATTTTTTCTACACAGCACATTTTCCTCCGAAAAACGTATGGACCAAATTTATAGTTGTGTATGTAAATAAACGTATATTTTGCTTGTTTTACCTGAAGTTAGAGATTATGAACATGGCATTGGCGTAGATCACAAGTTCAGATTTCAAAGAACCGCCATTCCAGCTTGAAGATATTCCATCGATGCTAGATAGCGCGCGAGTGTTACCGCCAAGTAATATCAAAGTGGGAACCAAGTGGGAACCTTACTCTTGGGCTCTGGCCCTCCGACCCTTATTTGATATCAGAAGCATTCTGGAGTCAAAACTTCAGTACTGACGGTACTAACGGTACCAACGCTCCTCGCGCGGCGGTGAATGAGGGGAAAGGGATAAAAAAATTGTAGGTAATACGCGTAGACTAGGTAATGTACCTGGTGAGTTGGCAAGATAATATCGTACAACTTGTTAATGACTATCCGTACAAATTGGCTAAAGTAAATACAGTTTATCTATTCGGTTTGGCTACAAAAAGTACTAGCATTGGTTTTCTTTCAGTGTATCGTCGCAGTAGTATTGGCTTATTTCAGTGTATCAAGAGTTGAGCTTCATGTCTTCAGCACGATATTGAAACTTTCAGATTACTTTACAACCATTACGACCGGCGAGGTGTGACTTGGTTGACCAGACGAACTGTGGACAAACTGTATTCGTTGACTAACGATAAAGATAACAACAGCTCTGGGCTAATATTTCCTGCGGCTGGGTGAGTCCCAGTGGGTCTGGGATCTATTACCCTGCACTTACCGACCCGCCTTTAAGATCCCAATGTAAAATACAGTCAGCATAGCAGGATTTGGCATTTCCCCTCACCCGGCTTCAGCTCTTAACAGAGAAATGAAACAGAATTTCGTTCTACTATTCAACGATTAAGATATTATAATCCGCAAAATGTTGCCCTTTATAGCTACCTTACCGTCAGAAGAAGCGGGGTTTTCAAAATAAAAGTTCAAAAGTTCCATACCAGCCACCATTCGATTCTAGTATATTTTTAGTTCCATAAACCTATTTCGTGTCAGAGGGCGTTACGAAATTGTGAATGCTAAGGAATCCGAAAAATGCAAACGTGGGCTCTAAGGTTTCTGTCTGTGGTTATACTAAAGGAGATTTGTGTGCCTTATATATAGCGATATTATAAACAGATTAGGCAAGATGTAGGGGTAGCATAAGTGGAAAGGTCGCGCGTATTGAACGGAGAGATAGTTGAGGGCGTGAGCTTCTATCCGTCCTTGTTTACCGATGCATTTACGCATGCGCTAGAAGCACAGGTGCCACTCACTTGCCTAAACACTCCCGCTGATAAAGAAGATGCTCGATCGATAACGCGGTTTCTTGTGGCCCAGATCCACCCAGGCCCACTTGTTCGCAGAGCACTGGTCACAACATTTGCCACTGATTTATATACTATTTACAGGTCAGTGAAATTTGGCCACGGAGCCCATGGGGTAATCGTCATTAAGTTCTTCCGTCAAAAATCGACGCTTGAACAGACCAATTACCCATAATTCTCGAATCTTTATTGCATCGCAACGCTCCGAACGGCAATACCGTGACTATGTAATTCTTAAGGATAATTTCTGATACTTAACGTCGATTCCCGGCATTCCTTAAATTTCAGTATGCATTTCATGTATTGTCTTGTTTTCTCGGTATTGTTAACTAAAATTGGACAGGCGGAAGAATTCTGCGCGGCAAACAGCAAAGATGATTGTGAGGCAAGAAACGAATCTCTCGATAAATATTCAAAAGGTGACAGTCACAAGCGTGAAATATGATCAATTCAATAATTAGAAGCATCAAGTGAAAAAAAAATTCGTATTGGTCATACCACTCAAAATAAAATAATTATTTTCAACTATAACAATTTTAGAGTCAAACAGAAGGTACGAGAAGTATTTGAATGCGATCCGCAATGCAGAGAATCAAACTGCCTCCGGCGATGAATTTAGTCATCGAGGCTGTGCTTGTTATAAAAACGTTATCAAACATGATTTAAAAGTTTTCAAGAAAACTGGAATCTCAGAAGAATCTATAACGTTAGCTAAATCCAGGCAAGTAAAATTTCAATACTTGTAATAGTTATATTACTATAATCCAAAGCACAATTCAATGGCTCATCGTGTTGTCCAGTGTTGAAAAAGAATCGATATGTTCCAGGACAGTAATTTGAATTATTATCATTATTATTATTAATGTTCTTGTTTCAGAGGGACGTTTTACCAAATAATCAATGGCAGGCTCTACAGAGAAAAAGATTGCATGTTTCCTTCAAGGTGTGCAGGGATCGAGCATTTTATTTTATCCATAATCTGGGATTTACCTGACATGGAATTAGTCATCAATACCAGAGATTACCCCCAATCCAGCAAACATTTTGGCGAACCGTTGCCTGTTTTCTCATTTAGCAAGGTGAAAATGCAAGTATAATAATGTCAAGCTCCAGTGACGCTCTACATTTTAAAAATCATTTCCAGCGCTTCCTGAATGACACTGAACAAGGCCAAAGAAATCAATACAGAATCTCATTTTCCAGACTCCTGATTACTTCGATATAACTTATCCAGCTTGGAGTTTCTGGGAAGGAGGTCCAGCGATTTCGCTCTATCCACGCGGTTTGGGACGTTGGGATCTGCACAGAATATCATTGGACAGAGCAAGTGAAAAAAAGCCATGGCATGACAAGCAGGACAAGGCCTTTTTCCGTGGCTCTCGAACCAGCTCTGAGAGAGATAATTTGGTTTTACTCAGCCGGAGGCAGCCAGACCTTGTCGATGCTCGCTATACCAAAAACCAGGCTTGGAAATCTGAAGCGGTAACGAGATCTGTTTTTGGTGCAATTTAAGCTTGAGTTAGCGTCAGTTTCTCCTTGAGGATAGGCAGTTTCAGGTTTCTTTAGGATAATTGGACCATACTGTCAGAAACAAATATTAGTAAAGAGTAAAACCGTTTAAAAAATCTCCAGTGACATTATCTGTGCCAATAATGATGAAGATGAATGAAATAACATTCCTAATATAAATGAGATATTGACACTTTGAGAAAAGGTTTGACAGTAAGAACGTTCAAAATTATTAAATTTTTGTTTTTTCAATGCAATATTAATATTTTTGTTTTTACTTTGCTTACCTTAAAGATTTACACATATTGGTTGAAAACAAGGTTGAAAATAATTATCTCCAGAATGGTAAGGAATAGATTTGTTTAAGTATGATGCAACAAATATTCATTATCAATTAGATTTGCACGAATAACTATAATATTATGTAAGATTTCTTGAATGTTTTCCAAACAAGTTGCGCTGAACTGGCCAGTGATAAAAATGAACCGAAAACAGAATCAGATGAAAAATGCCAGAGGTCAATCATTTTGAACATTATAATCGTAAAAGTTTTCCCCAATTGTTGAAATCTTCATGTGGGGTTCGAATTTGCACCGATCCATTTTCATCATATGGTAGGAATGTTGTTTCATCTGCATTAACAATTATTCGCGCAAATAACATTGCTAGAGACTATTTAAACGGTTTATCTCTTTTTCTGACTTCTAATTCAGACAGTACAGTCCATTCATCGTTAATAACGGTGTAAAACTTGATCATCTTATGGACTATTTCAGGACACCCTGCATATGCCCCCTGCTCAAGAAACACCTCTCGAGTCTCACTGTGATTTCAAATATCTCTTTAACTTCAGAGGTGTTGCTGCATCATTTAGGCACAAGCATCTGTTTTTATGCCGATCTCTAGTATTTCATGTTGGAGAGGAATGGACAGAGTTTTACTATACAGCCATGAAACCATGGCACCATTACATTCCTGTTCCGACAGATGCAAGCCAAGAAACTCTGCAGTAAGTGAAAAAATAAGTATAGTATTGTCTGATTCGTATTTGGCACACATTTATTTATTCTGGAATTTGAAAATCAACTATTATAAATATTCCCTGCAAAACTTACACTTCGTTCACTTGTATCCTCCAAGGAGAGATTTATTACTATTCGTTTTTATGATAAATTTTAAAGAGATTCGCCTTTTATCATTTTATATCGAGGAAAGAAATATTCCTGTTTAGTATAAGTAGTAAACCAAATGTGTACAACAATTCTGTTTTTAGGGAACTGATACTTTTTGCTAAGGAAAATGATGATATAGCCCACAAAATCGCAGATCAAGGTAGAAATTTCGTGTGGAATCATCTGAGAATGGAAGATGTCACATGTTTTTGGAAATCTTTGCTCAAGAGATATGTTAAGCTCTTGACTTACAAGCCTGTTTTGGATAAAAGACTGATAGAAATTGAGCAGAAGTAGTGTTATATACTATGAATTGTATACACAATAAACTACCTATTTTTATACTTGCGTTTTTTGTTTATTCTCATTCGTTTATAACTATAATCGTGATGAAGTGATAATATGAATAATTGATTTGAGGAAGGAAATAACAAGAGAAAACCGTTTATATTTCTCGCACGGAAACAATTAAAGAATTTATTAATAATAAATACTGGTTTAATATATATATATATGTATATATATACACACATATATATATATGTATATGCTATATAATATATAATGTAGTACAAGATAAGACTCGTCGAGGCACCTGTAATAACAGCGTTGCCGTTACCAGTACATATAATTACATGATGAGTAAAATCTTGAACAATGAAGTACCTAATAGCGTTTACAATCATGTATAAGTACAATTAATTAAAAATTATATAATTCGATATATAAGAGGAATGGTAAATAATATTCTAGAGTCAAATAGAAGAATATTATAACGTAATACATTACAAATGATCAACAAGCAAGTGAAAAAAAACGAGCAGCGACTCGTCAAATTTTGCTGAAAGGCCTCTCCGAAGAAAACTATCTCTGGAAACTTTCATAAATTTCTACGAATTTATTCAATATGTGAATTTCCGACAATCTCCTAGTTTTCATGTAAAATATATGACAAATACTAGTGATTTCTAAAAATTTTGATGAAATATTTCAATTCTCAAATGAACCATATTTATTATAAATGTTCCCAGTAAATTTTAAGAATAATCTCGTTAGGTTCTTTAATGTAATTATACAAGGATGTTTGGTTCATAATAATATAAACGCGACAGAGCTGCACAACGTGGTTCGATGTTGCCGTGTGTTGCTTGTAATAATCATTGCATCTTTTTTCTCATTGGTAAGTTTTCTAGTGTATAATAATATTACATTATTTATATTTTATTTGGAGAGTCGCGGAGCAACGAGCTCAAGACTCGGCTTAATCAGTGAAAAAATATACTCTAAAGGCACATGATACAAAGGCGTATAGATACACTATAATATAATATAATAATTACATCGAGATTGATCCTTGGATGAATATTTTCCACTGACTTTAAATTCTTTAAGTTAAGAACTCTATCGTGATTTATTAGCCCGAGGTTCATTCTCAACAATTCATAACACGTAAATAATAAGGTGTTTCGTTTGGAAGAAACATTTTTTTTTTGCTGGAACCTGAACAAATTTTTGTACATAAAAAAAAACATACTTGTGGCAGGATATCTCTCAAGATCAAATTTTAATTGGTTGCTCTTAGAATTCGACTTTTTCCGCATTTCAATTACAGGACGAGATGTCATTTTCCTGTTCAAATGCTACGACTTTTGCACATTTAATGATATAAACTCAATCCTGGGAATATTTTGTACAGAATTAAGCTCTCTAAAAAATTATAATGTGAATTTTTGGTTTAAACTCAATAGCTCTCAATAATAAAGAATTGGATTCTCTATAAAATGTCTCTATGATCACATCTATATCATGGAATGCAGTTGAGGTGTAAAAATATGAAGAAACTGACACCTACACGTGATTAAACGATAATGCGTGAAATAAAAGAACTGCAAAATCCGAGAGCGACCTTTTAATATTGGATTTGAAAGATATTCTTCAGCGCTAATCTTTTTTTCGCCTTAAGCAACAAAATTTTCAGCTGTACGTAAAAACGACAAAAAAATACAAAAAGATGAACTTTTGCCTCGAAACAAAATACCTTAGTAATTATCCCAATTAAAAATAGTTCATGATAAAATCTAACTACGTTGGTACAATCATAATTATTCATCTTCCAACGATTCATGTGTGTAACGATACAAATAATTCCACGTCGCGCATCCAAACACATGATATATGTACAATATAGGTAATTGTCATGTCGCAACGTTGCTCTAGCACCTTTGCGTGTGTATCTTGAATTGAGTGGATTGTGCGTAATACAGAAGGGATGGTTTTTCGACGACGGCGAAGAAGGCTTAAAAATATTTAACCGCAGTAATTCAAATAAGTCTGATAATAGTAATTTGTGTCCTTTCAAGTCTGTATCAACAAAACAAAAAGTAAAACATTCAAGTATGGAACTAATCGAAATGCATCGTTATACGTACATTTCCCCTTCAACGCTGACCATTATTTCCAAATCTGATCATCAATAATACCCTTGATTATTTTTTTACCATAACTTTGGCAAGATAATTTGTTTTCCAGAACTTTATAGTATATTATGTAAAGAACTTGAAACCATTCCATTATTCTCTCCAATTATAAATCAGCTCGAAATCTCTGGTTATATACCATATAATATGAAAATAGTAACGATAATGATCCTGATGATGATAATAATAATAAAAATCGTCACAACAGTGTAACGCAGTAGAAACCCTGAATTTCGGTAGATTGAATCAAACAAAGTTTATAACACTACCTATGGAAAAATCTATATACGATTCCATCATTGAGAGAAGATGTTTGTACTGTTACTGTTGTTATTTTTATTATCATTATTATTGTTTTAGTTGGTGTTGTTATTACTATGTCACTGATATTAAAATGATTGACGTTCTTTTATATTATTATGAATGTGGTAAAAACAGGGTTTAATAATATTAAATATACTATACGTCGGTATAATCTCATTCATTGAATAATCATCTATCACTATAATATAGGTAATGATAATTGATATCCTATCTCGTATCCTATATTCATTTGATAATTGTTATATAATTATAGTTCTATGACATGACATTGTAATATGTTACATAAAAATATCACTGACTGAGCAATATGTACATAGCTTATGTAGTTTGAATTGTATAATACAGAAACTGAAATTTCATGCTCGAACCGCACAGTTAGTAGTTCATTGTAGTATAATGTTTTTGTTATTATTTTTACCACCGCGAGATTCGTCTACTAGTACATATAATTTGAATAGTTTATAACCAATTTTTTTCGACTCACACAGCTTCTTGGCAGTATTGAAAAGAGCAAAGTTCGTTACTGTAATGTGCTAATCGACTGGAAACAGAAGCTAATTACTTCATCACAATGAGTATAATTGTTTGTATTCTGGAATTTGATGATTCTTTGAAATAAGATGAAATTGTTGTGCGATTCAAGGACAGAAGATTTATCTAACGTTCGATTTTCGATTTCGATCGAGCCTGCCAAAAATTATTTTTCAAAACATTCGCAAATGTCTTCAAATTTACTCAAAATGTGAATTTCCAACAGTTTCCCAGTTTTTCAGATAAATCTTTGGACAAATCCTGATAATTCCTAGGAATTTTGTAGAAGTATATCAATTTTTGTAGGAAAAAAAAATAACTTCACCAGATTTACGAGAAAACGCTGATATTTTCTGAAAACTTACGAAAGTTTTCTTTATTACAGGTATGTCCAGATTTTTTCAGTTAGAATTCATTCTTCCTGAGAACTGTCCGAAATCACGGTATATTTTTGAGGAACGTCTGAACTTGTTTACGATTAATTTCTAAGAATCTTTGCACCAATATCGATTTTCGGTTTTTTATATTTACCTTGCGGTTCCTGCAACCTGCGTTTCTGGGTTACAATGGTATCGACGTCGATATACCGCGCATTTTGAATTTGAAATTCGAAATTCAAACTGTCTTGGTCCCGTCAACGGTCGTTATTGGGATGTTGGCTAGACATCTCACTTTGTCACACATCTCTAGTCCAAGTTGAGATCGTAAGTTGTTTCGATTCTTCTTCACTCCGCACAACGTTATACGAAGAACGAATTCTACCACGCTGGAAGCTATGAACCGGTCAAAAACTTTGCGATGAGAACTACTGCGAGCGCGGTTGCTCCCCGCCATGTTGGATTTCCGTTTACAAGATGGCCGCCCCCCGGAGCCGACGAACTCGCCGAGTCCTGATTCGATGACGTCGCTAGTTCCTCGTCGGTTCCTCCTGAGAATATTACCAACATTGTTCGAGTTTGTTCGATTGGCGGAAAATTGACGCGAACCACTGCATTCTCGCCGGAGTTTTACGGCGAAGAGAGGCGACACGTGTGGCGGTTGTGGCACGTGGTAAGAGTTTTTTTTTTTTAGTTCCGTTTATGTTTGCGAATGAGTTTGAATTTGTGTTGCCGTTTTTCACGTCTTATCCTTCCGTTTGTGACTTCTGGGGTCCTCTAGATCTTTCCCTTTGACGTTAGGCAACACACACGGGGCAGGCGAGTGTTGTTTGGAACTTATTTGGCTGATTAATCACATTGCGGTAACTAGTTGCCGCGTCGTGATTTGGTTTTTCATTTTCTTTCGAATCCGTAAAACCCGAATCGAAAGTTTGGCTCCTCTGGAAATACCAGGTGAAACACCTCGTTAATTCATTGACCACTCGTCCTTGTTAGTAACTCGCGGAAAATTAGGGGAATACATTGCATCTCTTTGTTAACAAGCATCAGAACGGTTCAACATAACCTTAAAACCCTAACCTTGAGTCGTTTCGCTGTTACATTCTTAACGTTACATTCACGGTGGCGACTTTTACCGTCAATTGAACTCACATACCATTGCCTGGAAACAAACTCCTTCATGTTCGTCTCCGTCGGTAAAAAGTCATTGGAGCGCTTTTCGATCGGTATTGTACCTAATTTTGTATGTAACTGATTTCGTCAATATTTCAGTTCAAATGCAAATCGGGTTCGATTCTAAGCTGTAAATTTCTTGTAGTCGTTCTGAACACGTGAAATTAGAATTCAACGGTTGTTTTTCCTATTTAACTAAATTCTCACAATCTTATCTATAGGAATTTTGACGTATGGAGATTTCAAGTTTCCTAGTCTTGAATAGTAACAGAAAAGATGTCGATAAGCTAGTGAACCTATTGTAAGATATTTGATTCTCGGACTCATGCAGCGGCTTTGAATTTTTACAAACTTAAACTTGTTCAAACTAAAAAAAAATCGAAATTAAGTTCTCTGATTCTCCTTTTTCAAGTTTCTACTAAAGCAATATTTTCTTTCGTTCAAGCTTACTTCATGTTTTTCAATTAAAAAAATTTGTACAATTTTTAAATTTTCGTCCGGATTCGATTTCTGATTGCTGAAGTGTTATGTGAAAAAACTGGTATTACGGTGAATTCGTTTTAAAATAGGCTCCTATAAAGGTTGAATAATTTTCTTTATATGGGAGTTCAGTTTTCGAAATTGGTCAATATTCACACTATTATAAGGCCAAGCTAATTATTTGCACCAAGGCATGTATTCTGGCAGAGAAGCTGTACATGATACGTATTTTTTTTATCATTATTGTTATCATTATCACCATTAATCTGTTTAATTTTTTTGACTTTTGTCATCACTTTCGAAGTCAACAATTACGAGGAATTGGGTTTGCCGCAACATGTTTAGTTTACCCTAAACGTTCATTCAGTTTGTGAATTAAAATCTTTTTAAATTGTTACACTATTATATGATGTTGCAAAATGTAGGTACCGATAGATTTGAAGTCAGAGGTGTTTGAGACTGTTTTTTTTTGTTTTTTTTTTGCACATAATTCTCTCAACGTCACTATCCAGTATTTCTAACCTAATCTTGCGCTAATATTTTAAGCCACTAAACAGTGACGTTAGAAAAATGGTGCGCTTCAAAAATTGTTTCAACTCTTGCGACTGAAGCTATTATTGAACATGTAAAATATGGTTTTCGTTGTTTGAATTGATCTTAAGAAATGATAGTTGAAAAAGAAGAGATCGATCGTTGTTTTCCTTTGGCAAACCCAATTTTTCGGATGCAACTGCAAATCGTAAATCGTTGGCCAATGGATTAGCGAGTAGACGGCAAAAAAAAAAAAAAAAACCGCCCCCGTTTGAAGCAAACTCCATGGATTGCAATTTGTAGTAATATAGAGATAGTCATGTAGACAGATAGATAATAGATAGATGAAGGTGAAAATTATAATCGATGTAACGAATATAATGTCAAACGTATATAAAAGATAGAATACTGAAGTTGCATTACGTGCCAAAAGTGATAAAGAGAATATAAGATAATGATACAGACTACATCGTGCAGGGAGTAACTTAGATTTAAAATATATAATGATAACAAGATGATATCAAAGTAGTAAAGGCTAAATAATAATTGAACGTGCGTTAATTGTTGCTAACAAAGAGATTCCGGTGGATTTTTAGAGAGCGCTAATCAATACGGGGATCAGGAATTACGAGAGCGTTTTTACGGGATTTACTGGTTAGCAGGATTACAGACACAAAATACTCATTCGATTAGATCAGAGTTCCAAACAACGCAGCAACCGCCAATTGCAATTTGCCAAGTCTCTCTTACCATGCACCACATTTTCCGCTGATTTTAAAAAAATTATTATTAGTATCTTCATCGGCAGGTATATAACATTATATAATAAACGGCTGCAGTGTCAATTCCATACCAAATTACATATTATTGTGAAATGCATTTTCGTGCGATGCTTCGCAGTATAATAGCAATAATAATACGTTCAAAACCGTTATCATATTGAAGAGTGATAGAGATAGATAGAAAATTGAAGGTCTATGTGAAATACAGAAAGAGATATAATCATGCAGGTAAATTACTGGTGGGAAGCGGAATCTACTTTTCCTACACCATTTTTTTCATTCCTTTAGCAACGAAATATTGAAACAGATAAATAAAAAAACTAAGTAATAAAAATTTGAAAATCAATAACAAAAGACAATAGAGAAAGAACTAGAATTTTGTACGATAATAAAGCTTGATATCGCAAGCATATACTGCACAAATTTGAAATTTGAAATAAAAAAAAATACGACTTATTTTTTTTAAGGTACTTAAAAATTATGTAAAACATTTCGATTGTATTAAAAAAATTGACTCTGGATCAACTCTGGATTTGGCGACGGCGACGGTGACGTCTTGGTGACACATTATTATAACATTACTATATGTATAATAGTAATAATTGCCTCATTGTTTTGTAAAGTATATAAAAAACAGATCACATTTAACAGAGTTACGTTTAATAATTATTTTTTTAAATATCTCTCTCTGCTGTTGTTTTTAAAAAAATTTGTTTAATGATCGCGTGGCGTCCACAGCGCCTGGCTAAAATACTTTTGGGCTAGATGAGAAACAGTATAGATCTATTCTAACTAAATACGAAGGGGGCCGGGGGATAATTTAAAGTACTTAACGACTGCAGAATAACCCTAATGGTAAGTGAATACTGTGACCATGATAAAAAAAAAAATTCTTCTACTCTTCAATTTGTAGAAGTAAAAATTTTAATACAAAAAGAAAAAAAAAACCTTATATGTTACTAACGAAACTCCACACGAAAATGATTGTATCAATAATTTCGGTTTTGAATTGACACAAATAGATGAAAAAAAAAAAAAATACAGAAGACAAAAGGAAATAAGATAATACAAAAATTGATCGTTTAATTGATTAGTATGAGTTTTTAGTTGGTTATTATCGTCGCTCTGGGATAACGATGCTGATTAAGACGATGATTATTATTTGTTTTCTAATGCGTTAAAATCTTGTGAAGCAATATTCATAACATCTTTTTATAAAGCGTCAAATTTACCATCACCATTGATTATTTTCTTTCTTTTTTGTCACTTTTTTTTTATACGTTGTAAAATTTTGCGCAGCGAAACAAACGTATCCACTTTGCTTTTGTCTTTGATTTTGGCATGATGACTTTGTTTTGCTCATTTTATACTATTTTATGGGATATGTTAACGTGCATGCGTTCATTTCGCTGCTGCATCTAGCCCTAGTATTTGCCAGGTGTATGAAACACCATCGTTAATCGACTGTAGAACGAAAAATACACTTATGAGAATCAAGGAGGTTGGTTAGTTGAAAATCAACAATTTCTTTCATCTTTTTTCACTGGATATTCGCACATTGAATATTTAGATAATTCATATTCACTTTTCTCATCGGATGATTTACCCAAAAATGGAAGAAAAAAGATATACATGGAGTTTTAAACGAGAACTGAGATAACAATTTTATATTTTAAAGTTGTAAAAATCTAGTATATTCGGTTTCACTCTGTAATTTCATTAAGACATTTTTTGTGGTTACTTTGGTGTTTTAAAAAAACACCAAAAACATTTAAATTTTCAAATTGACTTCGATGTCCACATTGGTAAAAGAATGGAATACTGAAATTACTATACGATGAGACAAAAAAAAAAAAATCTTCAAATCTTTCGGTTGAAAAATTATAGAAAGAGGTGCATTGTTTTAAAAGTAAAACAAATTTTTCAAAAACTGCCCGTCTCTTGCAATTATTCATCTTCCAAACTAAATATCTTTACAATAGACTAGAAAAATATATTGAACAATCTCTCGTTTGGGATTTTCGAATCGCCTTTTTCCCGACGCTCAAGCTTGGAGTCCACCTAATTAATTTGATAAATACTCAATGCGCCACTATCTCGTGACCAAAGCGGGTAAAAAATTATTGTTTTTCATATCACCGATCTTTTTGAATGAAACGTCAATTGCTCAGAAAGGCGAATAAACGAAATTCTGGGTGGTTGGCGATAGTGGCTTTTTTCCTTTCGATTCTTTACCGTCATGAAAATCTTAAGAAATCATTTCGGTATTTTTTTCGACTCAGACAAAGTACCTGCGTCTAAAATGATGTCACCGACGTCTCCGTGGACGTCCTCATCGCCGAGAAGGTCGCCACCGACCTCCTCCAGGTTGCCATTGGTTAATACGGAAGGGGTTTCCCCTAACCACTGCACATTACCTAGCGTCCCTTTGCTCGCCGACCGGCACCCGAACCACCAATATCCGTTCGCCCGCGGGAAAGCCGGATCCGCCTGATCCACCTGGAAAACAAAAGAAGTCGAACAAATCCGAAGAATTCTTCAACAGTTTCGGCGGCATGCAGAAATTCCAAAGTTGTAGTTTTTTTTTTTTTTTTTTTTTCGACGAACACTGGTGCCTCTAGGTTTTGCAAATGGCGTATTAAGAATTTGATGCAATCCCAGGTACCAACTTTTGTGATCCCGTTTGCTATTTGCAACAGACATATCTTTGCTCAGCTATTTCGAATTTTGTTAATCTAACCTCAAATTCGTCATCAGCGAATCGAATAATCTTTAGTCGTCAAATTTCATAGAAATTGCCGAACCTTATTCCGAAACAAATGATGTGCCCGATACAGCATCAACTTCCACTAAATTACAAAGATTTTTCCGCCAAAGAGGTTAAGAACGCTTTTAGATCATATAGACTAATCGCCAGATTAGCCGTGAGGTGAAAATTCAGCGTCAACGCTGCCTGGTGAATTTCTTGTATTTTTAGAACCGCAATTAAGGCTTACCGAGAATGTCCGATCGTTGAATCGGTAGTAAGCGCCACCTTTGAAAAAGTATGTATAGCCGTGATACGCAAGAGCGGCATCTATATTGTCCGGAAGACCTTCCCAGTTCGAAATCAATTTCGGATACGTGCTCTTCACCGGAGGTTTTTGGGCCGGGTCGAATCTCCAGAATTTCGTACCCTTGTAGAAGTAAATCTTTCCATTTCCGGTCCAAACTGTAGCCGCGTCAATGTTATCCGGAATTCCGGTAAAGCCTTCGCTTATTTCTTTCGGGTAAGCTCCGTCCATTCGCCTCCCCACGTACCTCCAATACTTGGAGCCCTGATGGAAGATTGAATCGTTTCACTTTCATCAAATTTTTTACGCTTTGCGTAATGTCTGAGCCACTCCGAAAGTCATTTGTATTCTGTTGTATTACCATTTGTAATGATCAAGTTATCGAACAAATTTCATGAACAGAATTACTTGTACACGTGCGGAAATTTATTCTGTGACAGATAATTCTCCATTGCCAACGTAACTGGCTAGGGAGAAAAATTAGCTGTCGCAAAATCAATTTCCGCATGTGTACGAACCTAAATGAGAATTTGTTAATCTTTTGATGTGCTACAGTCGGGACAACTCAACTTTTTTTTTATCGAAGAAAAACATTTTCGAACTTGCGTATTAAAAAAACGTACTTAGACATTTTTCTTTCTGATTAGGCCAATGATTAGGTGTGAAACATTATACGCATAAGAATTATTCTTCAAATTTGATATTCCCTGAAGTGTACATTTTTTTTTGTCGTGATCGATCTCGTGTCTCACCTTGAAGAAGTATGTCTTGCCATTTTTGTACGTAAAGGCAGCGTCAATGTTGCCCGGAAGACCCCGCCAGGTTGTGCTGATGAGTTTTGGATACCCAGCTGCGATTCCGTCGCTCGTCAGCTTCCAGTAATGCTCACCTGTTTACAAAAATCGGTCATTAGAACTCGTCACAAGCGTTTGTTTGATCGGCACTTATTGTTAGCAAAACGACGGATGCTTCTCACCTTTGAACGCGTAAGTGTGGCCTTCTGCGGAATTGAACATCGTATCGATCTGGGGATCCGTGCATAGTTGAGGGTCTTCTTCTCCCGGTGGAGCAATCGTCGTGTGGTGATGCTTTGTCCCGCTTCCCGAGTCCTCAGTTTTCGTTCCGTAGAGAGCCTAAAGTAGGTTACAGAAGAAAACTGTGTCAAATCAATGCTGATAAATATCCGTTGCTGTGAGTCAAAGAGACAATCGGGAATCCAACTCGATTCCAATCAACCGCTACAACAAATTACCGTATACAAATTTTAAAAGACTTGAGCCGATTTCAAGCGACTTTACGAAGTCAAAAGAGTTCAACTGAATTCAAAGACGCCCAGTGACTTAATGATGTTGAAAAACTTGTAGAATTCTTTTGATTCACCTGTATGCCTTGGATGTCATCGCTGTCGAGCATGAAGTGAGGGTCGTATCCTCTGTAGAAGGGTGCCATGAGGGCTGACTTGATGTCACTGTGGCTGAGGCCTAAGGAATGGCCGAATTCGTGGGCCGCAACTTGGAAGAGGTTTGTCCCGCGGTAGCTGTCAATGCTCCAGTGTTCGGAGTCGTCGAAGTGAGCGTCTCCTCCGTAAACCGGGAAGTAGGCGTGGGCCAGGGTGCCTCCAGGACCATCGAAAGGATCTCCGTCACCGTGCTCTCCACGCTCAAACCTGATCTCGATGTGCACCTGCCGGAATATTGTCACACAGTTAATTGCACCATTCGCGGTTGTCCGGCCTCAGTTTCTTTGAAGAATCGTTTTTTGGACTCGTCCGAACAAAGTTCCAACGCACACAGTTCAATTAGTCGAGTATCGGCGTTCACCTGACTTGGAAAAACTTCGTGAAGTTGAAAAACTTAATTTGAGTTAAAGTGACTAAGAGTGACTTTACGTAACTTGGTGAATTGAAATGACCTGAATAGTTTTCTCCAATGGTTTAAAAGTTTTGAATTGAGTATTCAAATGACTTTAAGTAACTTCAGGTAACTTTATGATGCCAAAATATTTCATTCCAATTCAAATAACTTTGTCAATTCGGAAGAGTTGAAATGGCTTCAGGAGGTCGAAAAATTAACGATTTTAGAATCTCTTACCTGTCCGCTTTTCGGCACGAATGTCAAGTCTGTGTATTCGGACCACACAGAAAATGCCTTAGCGATTTCTTTGTCCACGGCCGTTCTGTCAAGGAGTCTAGGGTACTTGCTGATCTTGTATGACAGTCGCTTAACCTTCCATCTGGACCCTGAAGATCGCAGTAATCCTCATTAATACATGCGTAAGACATTAGTTTCAACTGCAAATATTTGAACTGAACTTTTCGGTCTGTTTCAGGGTCTGAGAAATTTCTCATAATGCCGGTTTACCACGACGAAGTTGAGATCGAGGACTTTGAGTACGACGAGGACGAGGAAATGTACTACTATCCTTGCCCGTGTGGAGACCAATTTCAAATATCCAAAGCGGACCTTGTCAATGGCGAGGAAGATGCCACGTGTCCGTCCTGCTCGCTCGTCATCAAAGTCATTTACGATAAAGAGAAGTTCGTTACTGCCCAGGAAGAGATTTCCGAAAAAGACTCGGAAAAGACTGAAGTGCGACTGCAGAAGGCCTAAGAGCTTCGCGATCGCTTTTAACGTCAATTAATGCTTTCGAGTATTTCCGTTGTATTATAACGATATCCGACGAGTCAGAAAAATTCCAAACCTTGTCGTAGATCAGATAATTTATTTTACCATTGATCTTTTTTCCGAGTATTCATACGACTATTATCCGACCGAGTGATTACTTAGAAAAGAAATGAGCTAGATAAGTGTATGACTGATTACCGTTGTCTTAGCAATTCGATGCGCTGGTCGTGTTCTTATATGCTCTTACAATGTACACATAGTAAATTTTGAATGCATACATTTCTATATCATTGAATTATCCAGCAGTATGTACATATATATATTATTTTTAAAAAGTAAAATAAGTGTAAAAATAGCATAAACAGAAGAAATAAATGTCAGATTGACGAATAGAAGAAGAAAGTGAAATAAAATAACAGGTTTGTTTCTCACAAAAACACGATGTTCAAGTTATTTCACACCTCGGAAAAATTCCAACCGATCAACGCTCGGTGTGAAAACAAGAGAGAAAAAGTGAAAACGAAGAAGGAGAAAAAGACGAACGCTCATCACGCGATAAATTCGAAGAGATAAAATCGCGTACGCGTAGAATTCAATTTAAAACACAGTGGTCAACGTCCTGCACCGTCCGACAGAGTCAAGGCCGCTGTTTCACAGCTTGACTCCACGGCCCGAGTCACATTCAGTAGAAACAATCGCACAGTTTCGCAGTCGGTGTGAAATCGTTGCAATTTTTTGGCTGTCGCTTAGAACAGAATACACTGTTTCATTTCTCCGTTTATTACACCTCTTATCCAACAACATTTTCACCAAGATTTCATACCGCAGATTGCGTTACAGTTTCCCTGCATAAAAAGTTTATTAATTTACGTAACTTTCCAGGCACTATTGATAATTATTACCGCTGATTTAACTATTGCGTACTTATGTAACCGAGCTACGTGGCCGGGCAGAAAAACTGTGGAGGGATCCCAGGAATACCGGCCACTTTCAGCTTGTTGCAATTTTCAGTCGTCACGGTTATCGATGCCAAACATAACTTTCGGCAGGTTTACCACAGTTCTCGAGGCTCCTAGATTTCGTTCTATCGGTTTCTCAGGATTTTTTGTCATTAAATGGACACTTGGAATCTGATCCCGCCGTATTGCACACGTCGCAAACAAATTTACCCAAAAAATGCAATATGGCGAAGCTGTGAGCAATCAGCTGATCGAACGTATTTGGCAAATTCTTCGAACATCAATACCGAAAAAACATCGTCCAAGCTATGAGACTATTATTGCATGACATTGAGTCAATTTATAGTAAAATATGAGAAAAACCGCTTTTATAATAATATCCGATATTTACTGCTTCAAAACGGCAGCTTCTGAATTCGAGGTTCCGAGAAAAAAACTGATGCAGAGAAAAGGGCTGGTGAAACGATAGAAATGTTCGCCCAACACTGTAGACATTTGCATTTCAATATGAACTTCGTTATTCAGACTTTAAACAAGCGATGTCCAGTTTTCGATGTGGAGGAGGAGACACGCTCGAGTGATTATTATTTTTGTTTAGTTTGGCGTTGTTATTATTGTCATTATTACTAGGCCCCTTTCAAAGTCAGGTGCAAATTGTTGACTCGATATTTAACACGGCTCAGGCTTAGCGAGCGAATAAATAATAATTGCCGCGAGGCGCGTGCTAAGCAGAGACAGGAAGTGAACGACGAAGTTGTTACAGAGTTGTCAGTCAGGCGGTGGCTCAGCCGGTTTAGAATAGCGTGAGTCTAGCATACAAATCGATTTTTTCTTTTTGCCTCGGTTTTACTCGCTCACCCTATGACGCGGGTAACTCAATAATCGTCGTTTGCCACTCAGAATTCAATATCTGTTACTATTACTTTGGGTTAGGTAACATTGTCGAGTGACTAAACCTACGGCCGGTAAAATTTCTAACGACAGGTCATTTACCGTTACTGTGAGCCCACTAGTTAGCTAGTTTGAGTTTTAGTCAGAAGCGCATTCCACGTTCAATCACGGAGACCTTGAATTTGGAAGGAATAAACACAGGACAGCTTGTTTACTTCTTTACAACTATCCTTGCTACGATTATACGTGCGGCTTAAGACTGAGTTATGTATAATGTCCTTAAAATAATTCAAGAAAGAATTGAATTGACGTATAGGATAATTAACCGGTTTTCAGTATAATTCTGCTTAACGTACCTTGAAGAGCGTATCTCTTTGACCTGCCGTCTGTGCTTGGACCAACTTTATCCTTTACGCCACAACGCGGCAAGGACATTAGATGAGCTGTTTCACCGTCCAAGTTACCTGCGGGAAATAAATGCACGAGTGTTATTTCATCTCGGAAACATGGCAGGTACTTTTTTATGGTATAGAATTACACCCAATTATTCTCGTACACTATTAATGAATGTATAATGTAAATAACGACGAGATCTTACGTGAACTCTATAAAAAAAAATATACAAGATCTTGGGTAGGAAGATTCTTATTCTCGCAAATCACTCAGGAATCGCTCGACCGACATTGTTCGAAATCTGATCACTTCTAAGTCGAATCAAGCCAACCCAATGCACCAAATTTTATCTAACACTCGAACTACCAGACCAGTCAAAATGACCGGTATTACAATTTCATTTTAAGACTCCTACATCATGTTACATTTTACCTCGGTAATTCTGGTGTTAAATTGGTTGATTCGTTCTCGAGTTAATGCTGAAACTAAAAACCATTCAATTTTTGGCAATGGCTCAGGTAAATGACTGGATCTATTTTTCTTAAAATTTAACCTGTTCGGGGTGAAGAAGAAGCGCTCCGTCAAGTCGAGAATCAACAAAATCTTTTCATTGGTTTTCAATATATCATGGGTCCAACAATTAAGAATACATGAAAAATTGGCTTTGGAATATTTTCAACGCTTGCAGATCCACTCTTCTCTAGCAGAGGGAGGAGCGGTGAGTTCTGAAATGACGAAAAAGTGAATAATGAGTTGAGATGGGGAACCGGGTAGAGCGAATGAAGGTCTCTCCGATTAATGTGTAATACAGGGTGCAAAATGCGTGTGGGAACATGATTCACGGCGGGAATGATTCTACGGAGATGATGAACCTCGGCTTGTTAAACGAAGCGAGATGACTCAAGTTAACGAATCGGGTGAGTCACGTGAACACGTATCAAGCCCAGGATCATCAGAGCGAATGCAAAGTCCTGCAGTTCAATGATCTGCAACGCGACGAGGCGGCGAGTCGACGCCGCGGTTGGAATTTTGATTCTGCAACTTGTACATATATGTATACATAGGTATATACATCCATAAAACACCAACCGAGTCACGTCGGCGGCTTCGCCCCAAGTAGCTGGTTTCCAATCCGCGAGATGAATTCCTCCGCAACCGATTTTTATACAATAACTTTATGCAGAAAGTTGGTCACCGACAAGTAACCGCAAACAATTGCTCGATTTAGCGAAACCGAGTCCTTTCCTGCATTGCAGGTATAAGCTGCAGCTCCACACGCAGAGTGAATGAGAAAAGTACCAAGCCTCCGGATCAAGGATTTTGGTCAAACTTCTACGGATGTTTATGGAGCTAAAAATGTGAAAATCCTGATACGTAGTTTCATCAAATCGGCCTTCTTCCATTCAATTTAAAACAGATTACTTCACCGATAATTATTTGTAGTTACTTCTCTATTGTTCTGAATTAGTGTATCCGTTCACACTTGGATCTATTAGTCTCTATCATTGAAACTTCATTAGAGGACGATGAAACATATCGAAGGAAAAAACACACAACAGGTTTTGTTTGCCGAGGTATTTTCCTCGTCAAACTGCTGATATAATGAACTTTGACCGAAGTGATTGGTAGTGAAAAGAAGCCTATTAGAAACAAACCGGCAAGTTTGACGATGTGCTGAATCCATAAACCAGAGGCCGTGGGTATACTTTTCCTGTGAGTGAGGAAATCCCTGGGAACCGCAGGACCAGAACCGAATAAAAAGAAAAAGTCCGTTCAGTGACAACTGATTCACACTCTGGTGAAATCATCCTGTACACCCCGAGCTGTACGAACGGAGAAAGAGAAAGGGAAGAACTAGAAAAAGATCAGCTAGCTCAGTGAATTCTGATCGTATAATCCGGCCTCTGACTAGGCATTGATGATGTGTATAAGTTAATTAGGGAGCATATAAAACGCGGAACCAATTCCCCTTCCGCGAGCTACGGCAATGACGATGAGAAGAACGGGAAACGGATTTATTTGCATGTAACGCCACGCGAGGAAAGGTTGAATAATTACATGCATGTAACGTAAATGCATGTACGTACATATTTACCAGTTCAACCTTGGACCGCGACTAGTTTGTAAAAATATTACTGACAATGAGTATACCATTATTTCTGTCGAAGCGCCGCGGTGATGCACTGTCTGTAAAAATAGGTACAGTTCTCGCAATTGCATAAAAAATATATAGGAAATTCTGTGACAATATCCCCACCCCTTTTTGACCTCACAATTTTCAGCCTCGTTGAAATATTTTCAAGCAATTGTAAAGCCCCTCCAGAACGCTCAAAATTTATATATATGCTTTTCTTTTGCTCATTTTATGCTGCGTGTTTGAGTTATGAGTATTTAAATTTTTTCCAAATTTTCAATATATTCTCTAAGAAAACTCAATGATATTTTTATAAATATTTTGCTTGGATGTATGTACTAAAAATACCACAACGTTGACTGTAACGGTTCGTATATGACGACAAACAAATTGAATACAAAAAGGAGAACATTTCACGGCGTGAGACTTGTAAAAAAAAAAAAAAATTTTTTTTCAATATGGTCGGTCAGACGTATTTGCCTACAAAAAAAAGCTGACAGCGTTGCCTGACACTATTTTTGATTTATCTGCAAGACGATTTCAAAACGTTTGAACAACAGCTTCTTTGAGCAAAGAATATTAAATATTTCGAACTAAATCCCGGTGATTTGGCATGGAATCCCCATTACATGTGCATCTACAACGTATTCTGTGGACTCTGGTTGAAATTTAAATTCGCGTTCCCGGATTAATAGCCGAGAGTGAATCATCAGGAGATATTGTAGCCGGAAGATAGTGCGGACTGCAGAATTAGTAACGTTTGATACATGGGCTGACACGTCGCGACGTCTTGTGTGCCATCCTGGATATCGTAAATCATATATTCATGCGTTTTATGCGCTGCTTCGTTCCGGTGCATCAGTCCAGTGACCTGAAACTGTTGTCGCGTGGTATTAGAAGCAAAAGACGCCGGAAAGTCGAATTGATAACGTCTTATGGAAGTAAAAACAATCGCCGCGAAGTCGTCGTTTTCTTTGAATTTTTCATTCATAGCGCCGATCTCTTCACAAATAGCCGCTTAAACCTTTTGAAATCATCGAAAAAATGTCAGCTTAACGTCTGTTTCGTTAAAATTTGTAATTACTTCCTTGAAAATTGTCACTTTGACGTCACTTTCCTTTAAATTTGTCGTTATTTCATCAACGTCTGTTCTTAAAAATAGTCCTTCAGATGTCTTAAAACCGCGTTGAATAAAAATAGTCGAACGCGATGCTTTCACCCCTTTTTCATAAATAAACATATCTTTTCAACTGCTTTTTGCTAACAAAAATTTACGGCATAACGTGTTTTTATTTTCCGGTTTCATTTGAGTGGCATTCAACGTTGCAATATTTTGAGCTTGAATTTAACCGTTTCAGTAACACATTTATCAATTCAATATTTTGGGGGTTTTTGGGTTGTAGCTGATCACGAATCTGAAACCAGAATTTGATAATTTATGAATCCAAAATGGCGAAACCAACATGGCGGATGTAGGATCTAAAAAACAATCAAATTAGACTTTTCCGTATTTTAACAGTCATACGAAGCAACAAAGATCATTTGAAGTTGTAAACAAAAATGTGATAAGGTCAGGATATAAAAATTTTTAAGGTGGGACACCGAGCATCCCAATGTTAGTGAAAGGGTTTAAGCCAAGCCTTTGTAAAAATGAAATCAAATTACTTGGAGCAATTTAAGATGAAAAACAATAATTACATACATATAGGTATATAATCATAATTACGATGTTTCTTAAGGTCTTTTGTCGTGTTTATAAGCTTCGTATGCATTATAAATGTTTATTTATGTCTTTTACGGTGAAAGACGCCGGTTATTTGAGATTCTCGCTGCAACTCGGAGTTAGGCATAGCCTTGCCGAGAGGAGTTTCTTGTCCGCTGTACATATATACATATTATATCTATATACAGTCGGAGTGCACCGAGATGTTATCCTTGGCAGTGAACGTCTTGCCCGGGCGAATTGTTCAACAAGCTGCAGACAAACCCACCAGCAAACAAGCCATTCTCATAATTCTTTATGCTAGGGCAGGCTTTCGGCGAATTCCTTTCGTATTACAATTGCAAAACCGATCCGAATTTTCCTTTTCCTTTTTCGTATCCGACCTATCATTTACCGTTGTACATCTACCGCAATTAACCCGCCTTGTTGGGACCTTATTGACGTTTGACTAGACTAGACGGTAAAACACTCGCGACCACCGGCCTTGTAACAAAACAAAATAAAAATAAAAATTTGTAAATTGATACTTTTGATTCAAAAGTTTCGATCCATACGGTATTTTAGCTGCGTTACACTGTCGCGGGTTTCTTGTACGAAATACGAAGAAATGTAGGTATATTAAACTTACCGGTTATATTTATCCCGGCAAAGGATTGAAATTCAGCAATAGCTTTGGCGAGGGTATCCTCGGATATAATTCCTCCGCTGGCTGGATTCACTGGCGGGAGATACCCAAACTGGGACAGGTACCGCTGTAATCAGAGAAAAGAAACAAAAATTAGAATGATATTATTATTCGTCAGCGAAGCATATTTTTTATAGTACAGCGTATCGATTCAGGTTGAAACCATCAAAATCCGTTTTTTTCTTATCTAGACATACAGCTGACCGAACGAAGAGAATTCGAGTTTTCGCAAATAACTCAGTAAAGGCTCGATCACTTTTAGCTCATAATCTCAAAAGATTAAAAAACCGCATTCATTGAATCAGTCTATTTGTTGCCGAGATATTTTTGAAAACAGAAAAGCAGGAGGCTGAAGGAAAAACTTGTTTCATCAATATTAAGAAGAAGAAAAATAAAGTGAACTTGTCAAGAAAAGGAAGCAGGAACGAGAGAAAAATTATTTTAGGGTAAAAAATTTGCTATACAATATGTATTATCAGTTATGACTGCAAAGGAAGTGCGATTATAGTTCCAAACGATTACAATGTTGTGTCACGTAGCACAATTGCATGAACGAATAAAACGTTTTACGCATTCTTGTGCGGTTTGTTGCACCGTCTGGCACTGACACTTAAATTGAGGATACATAGGGTGTACAGTCTGAACAAGAAAGTAGAAAGAAACAAAGAAACGTAAAATTGAAATTTCAGAAGTTGTGACCAATGTAAGGTGAACGAAGTTGAATTCGATAAAAACGATGACTCCTATTTGAACAGAGAGACTTTTCGAATCCACGAATCTGATATAAAAAGTCGAGTTATACATATTATGTATTATATGTGTGCGTGAGTTTTTTTCCTAGTAAGTGTGGATCCTTAATCGAAACTGTTGCACAGGTCGCATCGCGATTGATTCGCGGTATTTCCTGTACTCAATTGTGTAAAAGTTTATATATAGATGCAGCTTAATTCTCAGAGTAGGACAAAGAAGACGATGTGAAGCCAGAATTAAGGAAGTCAATTCACCGTAAACAGTGGATTGTATAAATAACAATGTGGTTAAGCTCGATTCTTAAAATTGTATCCAAGATAAAAATAATATAATAAATCACGCATACAGTACAAAGAAGTAGTCGTTGCTTATTTTTTTTTTCATTTGCTTTACCTTGAAAAAAATTTCTCAAAAAATTGGAAAAACATGCATCATTGGCGTCATTTTGCTTTCACAACGACTGCAGAAAGAGATAAAACGATTAATAATCGAACCGAACTGACTAATGCCGCAATTTTAGCTTATGTAATGGCGGGATTGATATAAACAACCGTTATTTAATGGACGTGTGCTTAATCAAGCATTATAGATATTCACGTATACAATAAGCAATATATCTTGATCTATGGCGTGCTAAAATTGTACAGTTAATATTTCGTCACCGATCCCCCACCCCTTTTTTATAAACTACTTGGATAGTTTTGTAACTATATAGACAATATTGTTTACACAAATGAAAATCATACAAAACTAACCACATTAATATGTGGTTGATGTGATCTAATTTAGTAATTTCATGGTAATAATGAAAAAGAAATAATAATCATAGGGATTATTACAGAAACATGCAAATTCATGACTACTGGGTAGAATAAAAAAAAGAACATCATCGGAGAAAATTGTTAAAAAAAAAAAATCGGGAAAGTTTGACATCTCTGGTTCTTGGATTTGGCCTTGAAACGGCGCCTTCTCATCTTTCACCTGCGCGTAGTACGTCAGACTATGAATACGTTCATTCATCAGTCTTCGGTTGGTTCATTTATTGCCGAAGGTGTAATTACGCTTGAATTCTGATAAATCAGTTTCTTTGAATTTCCGCAAGATTGTCGTTCAATATCAAGGCGTTACTTCCAAGTAAAAATTATCCACTACCTGCAAGTTCGTCGATTAGACTATCCCCGGAGGCGAGTATTCGAATAACTTCTGGTGTGAATCATCAATGACTTATACTTAACGTAACAGGTATCGATACGACGAATACAATTAACACCGCGTTGCAATACGAAACGAAAGTGTTGGAGAAAAACGGACGAAAATCGCTTTACCCAATTACAAGCTGCGTCATCGATGATCGAGACGAATGCAAATTGATCAAGAACACATTTTTTAATCACATTTATCGAATAGTCGTTCCTTACTAAACTTGTGCTGTTTCGAATGTTCCCGTTTTACTAAAGAACTCAGAAATTCGTATTTCACAGTTTCTTTCTTTGCCTGATTGTAAATGAGATGTAGCTTAGAACTTTGGGAAATGATATCACTTAGAAACGTGTCGGAAATTGGTGGAAAAATTCGAACATATGGGATTCGGTTGTATAATAGTAATATGCCATTACCACAAAGTGAGAGAAAATGGATTGCAAATGTGATTTCGCCAATTTTTCGAACTTTGATACATATTCTTCATCGTTTAAAAGCATGCTATAGTAATTCTTCACCGACTGAGCAAAATATTACTTAATTATAATATTATCAAAGCGTACTCACACTACTGATGTAGAAGTGCCGCAGTCAATGCTATTCTATGCGGAATGCCAAACTAAAATATCCAAAATATTTTTCGTTTCTCGCGGGAAGCATTTCTTGGCATCGTTGTTTGAAAAAAGAAATGATATTTTGTTCGTTGATAATCGCAATCGGCTTTGCATGTAGTATTGTACCGACTGTGACATATTTGCATAAATAATGCATTATAGGCGTTAATAACAGTCACAATGAATAGCATTTGACACGGTCGGTAATTACTAACTAAAGCATCCCCTTAATTAAGATTGTCCTTTCTTGGGATTAAATTTGTGAAGAAAGTGTAATTTCTTTCAGCTCCATAAGCTTTCCAGACTCGTTATTTCACTTCCGTAGCTCTTCATCCGAAGAATTTAAAAAAAAACGAACCTTCAGCGACGATGTGTACGTAAAACGAAATAATCTTTGGCGAGTGCGTATCTCATATCTCTGCCTCCTTATCACAGATATAATTTGTACCAAGGCGTTTCTGTAGGCATTGTAGATACGCGTTTAATGTTGCCCTGGTATAAGGCGTGGGGATTCATTAAACAAATATGTTGCATGACTGATTGTGTAGTGTAAACGAAAGGTGCAGCCTGCTCGCTCCTCGACGATTCACTGTAGAAAAAATTATCATCAGGCCGCAAGTTCCATGCCACGAGGCGAAATGACACGTGCGATTATTCCTGAGAAGACTAATCGCTCGGACGCTGCTGGCATCCGTATTTTTTCTCATTATTATCACTGCAACGAACTGATACGATGCGAGTCATTTGCGGCGTTGCAGACGCGATTTTAATATGAATCGATCCCTCCATGGAGATAGCAAACGAGTAATCGCAACAGGTAAACAGACCTGTTGTACAGTCCAGTCAAAAAGTGTTGAAAACGAAAAATCAAGAAACAGAGGTTTAGAATCAACGACTGAATTGAGTTCTGATAACTTTTATCAAAAAACTATTACCTGGGTATAAAAAAAGATTGAAAACTGTATTCTGATCAAAACAGATCAGTGATTAGTAATCTGGGACGCTTTGTATCATCGACGATCAATTATCGATGTCAAATTCTTATAGCTTGTCCGATATCAAAGAACAATAGCTCATTTCGTTGGCGAATGAATTCCGCACAAATTACCCGACGACGTGCGTTTTCTATATGTTGATGATTCTGACAAGTATTAGTTTATTATAATCAACCCTCATGTTCGTTTCATCCAAGTTGTTTTTCCGGCCAATCCGCGGAGATCTGATCAAGAGTTTAAGTTCAATTACTTTATTGTAAAAAGAGGGCGATGACATTGTTTTCACCTAATTCGACTTAAATCAACTTAAGTTGTACTTGTTCCATCCTCATTTTGTATAAACTCTATCGTTTGCACGTTGTTGTTACCGGAATGTACGCCTAATGCATAATTGATCGCTCAGCATCAAAGACAGAAACTGGAAGGTAATAGAGTTGATAACGAAAGTCTTTATGTTGACTCTTTCTTCTTTCCTGTCTTTTTAGCGCGTCTCTGGTTTGCGTAGATCTCCTCTTTGTTTTGCATTCTTTTATGATTATTCAAATTTCGGTGGGCGGCCCGGCCTTGAGTGAGAGGTCTTTGTCAATGCGATCGAACGCATCAGTATTCCACAGAACCTCGCATCTTCGAGTCAAGTACTGAATATAAAAGAGTCTTTGTCCTATCTGTTAGGCACATGTTTCTCCGCTGCTGACTTCTTCTCTTTTTCTCTCAATCTCCTCGTCGCACTTCTGCATCGGTTTCTCGCTATGTACCTTCCCGTGTGCAAAGAAAGCAAAATCTTTAGCTGACTTTCAATTTTAAACCGAAGGTTCAGAACCTGCCACTAAAGTCAATCCAGTTAGATTCATTCGAAATCCACGAATTGAAACTAAAAATTACTTTTGAATGCTACCGATTTAACTTTTTTCCCGATCTGTTGAGTTTCTTGCTATTAATAAAACTTTAAATCACAAGAGAACCGCATGCGATGATCCGAAGCTGATGGCATTCTTTCGTTTTACTGAGATAGTTACATTAGGTATACATAATTAGATTTGTGGACAAGTTTGGCACGTTGAGAAGATACGAGATAATTTATCGTTTGCAACGAGCTCGAAAGCTCGTGCGAAGATAATCACAATCTTCGCGCTATCTCGGTCTGAAAACACAGTTTTTATATTCTGCGGTAGTATTCTAAGAGAGTGCGAAACGCGACGCAAAGCTCTGATTGCATCTGAATTGTGGAGTTTCTCACTTGTTTTCGAATCCACGGTGATTCAGGATAGCGGCACGTGCGGCGCACTGAATTGGCGACACGTCGCAATTTAATCGAATCCACGCATGCAGTCTTCTTCTATTCCAATATGGAATTTAATCTTGATAAACACGAAGAGGAGATTTGAATAGGAATTTTCCTACCGCGTGTTGATGCGAAGAGGGCAGAAATCCTGGCAAACTATGCGTTGCACGTTTTTGTTCAAACAACAAGAAATAGAGTGAAAATAATATCGTAAACAGGGATTTTACACGTGTCATATGCCGCATTTGCTTCAGGCTCGCTCGCCTCACTCTTAATATTCCAATGACAGCTCATTCGTGTTCGGACTGTGGGATCTTCTCACACGAAGGCCGCTGCCTCCACGAAGACAACGATGATCTCCATCTATTTCCGCGTCAAGTCACATACATCATTAACAATTTCCTACTACGATACGAGACAATCTTTTTCAAGGGATTCCGGGATACCTTCTGTTTTACCATCAGATTCAACAAATCGAGTGTTGCTCTTTCTTCTTCTACCGAGCGACGAAGGGTGCGTCTAGAAATTAGCTCCCAGTGCTGTCGACAGTCTTTTATCTCTTCTGCGCTGTCGAGTTTGTGACTAGCTCTGCCTCTGTCCTAGGGAATTTTTAGCGTTGCCAGCTAATTTCGGAACGCACACGAAGTCGCTTCAAATTTTCCCAAATACATAGTTTATCGTTGCACTTGTTTCGCCGCTGAGAAGAGTTCGATAAATTGATGAGAAGATACGCAAAATATGCCATAACCTCCAACTAGCAAGTGTTTCCCTCAATTTTTTGAACTTATCATAATGATCCCGCGAATGTAAACCCTAACATTTTTCAAAGTTTGAGGATACATAATACATTACTCGGAAGAACAGAAAAGTATAATTTTCAGAAGCAACAACGTTTTATAGCAAATTACTAAATATATATGTATATAATAAATGTATAAAAGTAATGTATATAATTCAAGTCGCGTCTCATTGCCACTGAGGCGGAAGAACGAGGGCGCGATTTTCAGCTGTTTCAAAAATGTTATTCTCGTCATGATCGAGTTCGACTTACAATGAGATAATGCGCGGATTTCTTAAGCATATTAGATACGTGATTTACGCACTGGTTTGCATGTATGCTTGCGTGCGTATAATCATAGAATTTGACCATCGTGATTCTCCACTTGCTCCAGCAATCGAAAAACTACTCGCTTCCGGTTTTAGACTATCATTGACCTCAACCATCGACATATTTCAACTAAATGACGGTTTACAATGTCCGTTACCGTAACCGTAACCCCTTCAGTAGGAAGTTTACAATGCCAACTGGTGACTGTTTCGTAGAATCTGTTTCCGTCGAATCTAACCAAATTTTAACTTTGTACTGAAGCGTTTCTACGGATAGCCAATCAGATTGTAGATATTTACCATATGTCTGGGTATTCGTTGTAGATGCAACCAATAACAAGGTTGTACCGTACGGAGATTGTAGATGAGCCTTTGAATTTTTACGGGAATTGAAACGTTTACTAAAGCGGTAACGGTTGCAGTCACAGACATTGTAAACCGCTAACGTACGTAAGTCAAGGTAAGCGAGAGACTGCACTTTGGATTCATATAAGATGTCAAACAGCTGCTCTACATCTTGTTATAGAGATATTTAAATTGCTGGACCAAAAATTATAAAAGGTGTTTGTGTGCACCGAAATATTCAACGATGAAAAAAAAATTATTACAAAGAGTATTTGCTTCAATCTAGAGCAATTCTTGTACCCAAGAAAAGGTTCTCAATTCCACCTAACAGAGAAAAATTGAAGCGTTCTTTCTCGCAATGGTAGAAAATAGCAGAATATTTAATTTTTTTGAGTTTTCAGTTCAAGATCTTTCCTCCCCCGCAGTTTAAGTTCGGTTATAATGAATAATAAATAATACGTTTCGAGATCACCATATAGGGTTTGAAAATATCGATGCTAAGGTCATCGTTAATGTTCGACAAATTTATTTACCTCAAGGTTGCAAAGTTCGAGATATTCGAATTGAGGTTGAAATTTATAAGCAGAGTGTAAATTCGAGCAGATAAATTTACTGACCGACAATATTCGATATTAAAATGGGCAAATCGATAGCCGCTTTCGAGTTCCGTTTTGCATTGTGAATAACAGACGGTTAAAATCGAATGTGTGCGCAATAGCGGAAGCGACCTTTATCCAGTCGGCGGAGTGTGCAAACGTTTCTCGAATCTCTGATCGATTCTGACTTGTGACGTTTTGGTCGGTTTTGGTCGTCTGGTGACTTACTCGTCGCTGCTGCGTGCAATTAACTGTTTTTGTCATCAGTGCAGGCAGGCGCGTTATGACGAGACAAAGAATCGCGTGACTCGACGGCGCAGACCTTGCCCGGGTGAAGCGTTTTATCAACCTGGCTATTATTGTTATTATCATTATCCTTCCCTGGCGGTGTAACACGCGTGTAAGTATAGTAAGCCGTCGAGTCTGACTGCGTATCGATGTTTCCACTGCTTGGCGGCCTACTGCAGCGCTTCGCTACTTCGCCTAGCTTTGCTCAAGCAACATGGCGTCAAAGTCGATAATCAGCTGACCGTTTGAGGTTCACTTCACCGAGGTCAAGGCACGAAAGACCTTGCGCAATGTGTTACGATTCCGTTTTATCATATTAAGTTGATTTTAGTCATAAAAGGGGATGGAAAAAACTTTTCAGATTAAATACAACTGTTTTTCACGCTAGGCTAGGTTAGATTAAATTAAATCAAGCTATGATAGGGCACAATGTATTCTAACACCAGATGGCGTATTTCGATATGTTTGATCTTACAAACCAGACAAAATTACGTACTGGAATAGCTACTAAATTCAAATTTAATGTGAGATATTGTTTTCTTTGTTTAACAATACAAAAAGTGACTGCAAATTTGTCAGGTTATATTAACTGCTGAGTGATAAAAGGAATTAATACAAGAAAATAGTTCTAACTAAGAATGCAGCGAGCGCATACATATTATCAGGTCAGGTATCGATGTTCCCACTGCTAAGATTGATTACTTCGTCTCCATGGCTAAGTAGCATGGCGCCGAAGTGAATAATCAGCTGATTGTTTCAGGTTAATTTCACAGTTATCAAGATACAGAATAGATTGTGCAGCTGTTACGATTCCCTTGCGTTATAAATACAGAAAACAAAAAAATACCTTCAATATCAAATGCGGTCTTTTTCGAGTAGAATTTGTTTTATCTGACCAGATTTTATGTTTCGATAAGTGTACCTACACAAGATCCCAAAAGCTGACCATAAATTCTGTTACTATTGCCGCGTGAAACTGATACAGCAATAAAAACTGCGGAAAAAGTTTCAGGACAACGTCACGTGGTCAGCAAAAAAAAATGGCCGATTTCGCCGAGATTGTTTTCTCATACGCGTTGCGTGATTTTCAGATGCAGCCAGAAGCGTGACAATTCATTGGCAACTTTCCACTCGACTTGTTGCCTTATCGCTTTCCGCGTATCTTACAATCCGTTGTAAAGTTATCACGTTCGGTTAAATCGCTTGCGGTTGCGTCTTAGATCGTTCATTTTGTGATCATACGGACAGCCGTCTTCCGGTAGTTAGTCATTGAGATACCCGAGCACAGCCTCGGTGAAGGTGAGTGACGTTACGAGGTGGAATCTCTCGTTACGTCATATGGAAATAACCGGTCTCACTTACCAACTCACAATCAGTGTAGTAAAATAATCTCTCGATCACATTCATATCTTCCATGGTTCGTTTTTACACTACAGCGATTTTCCACCGAGTAAAGAATAATAAGAAAAAATGCTTTAAATTTGACAATTTTTATGTCGATAATTGCCCACCCAATTCGATCGGTTCTTCTTCCAAGCGAAAGTACGTTTAGTATAGTAAATTGAGAGAATTGTTTATAGAATTTCACCTATAACAAGCGTTGTTATTTCATTTTACATCAAAGCAAAAACTATCGAAATGCGTCTTAACTTCGAGAATTTTTAACTACATAACTACTACTACTCACTCAATTCAGTGGCCTTTTTCACTCGGAAGTACGTTTGTTCGGGTACATTTACACTCTTTGACTATGAAAATTCGTCAACACTAAGTTTTCTTATTTTATATAACTGTAAATGTCAAGAACGATTTCAGATTTACCTTTAAACAAAAAATAATAACAATCATACAAATAATAAATGACGACTAAGTGAAATAAGTACACAGTTATTGAGATAAGAATACCCGATATTCATCTATCTACACATTTGGTAAGCAAGTATATAATTCAATTAGATTGAGTAACGTCAACACCGTATCTTTGTAATGTAGTTAACGTGCCTTTTATCAGCGGAAAGTAGACGAGGAACGTCATCCACAAGGAATTTACTTCGACGCCTAAACTCGACGCAATTTTTACAACTATTCCACTTGGGATATACAAGTCTGAACTCTCTATTAAACTTTTCATATCGCACATATTACCCTGCTCTTTTTATCAACGGAAATAGGTTGACACGTGTTTTTTCAGTTTCCTGATTTACGGGCTTGGTTCCATTTTACCGTAGATTCAAAATCTCAGGTATGGCATCCGTAATAATTGGCTCGTTTAAAAAAAACATTCACAGTCAGATTGAACCATAAATCAAGTTTGTTCGAAATTTGATCGCGCCTTGTAAAAAAAAAGTACTTATATTTTTTCCCTGTCGTTAAACCAGCATTTTGACGAATTTAATGAGTCGATAACAAGATAGATTGAGAAACAATATTTTCTTGCAATCGTGTGTATCAAACTCTTTGAAGAGTGACAAATGTCTCCAGACCCCATAAAACATGGTTAAGAATTATTTTCTCTCATGATTTTACAACTTTTAAACATTCTTAATTAACTGAACCTCCTATAATGGTACAATCGATACAAAATAAACAATATTTTGTTTTGATTCATTAAAAATATTATTAATTAGCTGTTTTAAAATTGTTAATTTATCAGGAACAAAATTTCAAAAATTTGACATATTCCTCAAGGTGGTAAGAATTATTTGCCTTTTCTATACTTTGAAGAAATTGAAAAAAGGCGATTTTGCGATCGAACAATTCGGTGAAAATTTCATGTACTTCGTCTTTCTGAAAGAAAGTCTTTTTCAAAATATGAATATAGAAACATGTTTGATATATATTACGTATATAACACTGCTACACGTGAGCGCCAGCATTTTTCAATCATTACTCTTTCTCTGTCAGTTTAGTCTGGTTTACTTTTTTCGAAATGGTTTTTTTACGGTTCATCATCAACTTACCATGGCTCCAGTTTCCGATACAACAGGTGCAGCTTCCGCTTCGGCATTACAAAGGGCAGTGCAACAAACCAGCATGATAATCAGCGTTCCGGCAAGCCGGAGGGTACGAAGTGACGCTGACATTTCACGTCCGTTCGTCATTATCTTTTCCTCAATTTATCTCGACTTTTTTTTTTATGAATTTGTATATTTCAATATCAAGTAGTTGCGTTATATTTACTACCGCATTAATTTACTTTTCTGTTGACACGAAAGACAATCGCTTCCTCTTTCCTTTGGTGAGTTATTTTTTTTTTTTTTTTAATCGATCTCTCAAAAACTGAGCAGTCAACGAAGTAGAAAAATCTTTATTTTCATTACGATTACTGCCACTCGCGATACGATCGCTCGGTTCTACTATTACTGTATATTAATATAGCACTAACCACTCTTCACGTTCAATACAATAAGAAGCATTATTTATTTATTATTATCATTACTACCGTTATCGTTAATAATGTTACACCCGTCTGCTTAATACAGAAAAAAGAATTTACTACAGAGTTAGAAGCACCGGTTCTATTTTAATTAATTTATCATTCCCTTCTTCCAGACTTGGTTTATTTGTTTATTTATTTATCTAAATGTATTTCGAACGATTCTCGAACGTTTATTAATATTGTTTAACGATAAATTTATACAAGCCTGTTACGATACGCAAATAAAAACGATACTTCAACACACTTATGTATATATCACATACGTATGTGTATGTACACATACATATATATGATGCACTTATTTCCGATTCCCGTTATCTGTATGGACTAGCAGTTGTGAAATGTGAAGTAGCAACTATATACGAACGTATTTATTTGTCTGTAATAAAATGAGAAATGTGCTTTCTTCTGGTATTTAATAAATGAAAAAAGGCGCGATCGCGAGCTGGCCTATCGAATTCCGCCGCCACTCTGACTCACGGCCTGCCAGTCATCTGGTTTTATGCTTACAGGTGGCCCCCCACCGTACGATTAGCCTGAATTTCCCCTTCTCTCGATTCGAATGAATCTCCCTTACGCTGGTATTAATCCTCAGTTCTAACAATGGCTCAAAGTTGCGGCTATTGAAATTATACAAATGTGATGTATATCGTTCTATGCATATGTAGCGAAATTATATATTCGTCATTTTATTTCCAGCTGAATTAGAAATGGAAAACGAACGTCTTAACGAACTTGATAATCCATGAAACTTTTATTCACATTTCAAAATCACAAACAATATCGATTTTTCATTTTGATTGAAAAATATCGCGGACGCTAATTAGGCTCGTATTATGATTAGAAAACTATTTATAACAGCAGTCTCTGAAACATGTATTTTTTTTTTTTTTTCTTTTTATTTAGAAGCGAGTTCAATACACTTTCTGTTGATGAAAATTTGTTGTCACCGCGATGATAAAAAATCAAATATTTAACGGTACAAACGTGACGAAACAAAAAGTTTTTCTGAATAAGAAACCGATGTACAAATTAGAGAATACGTTTATTACGTATATAACCGTACAAATTTTTTTTCTGCAGTATTAAAAAAATCGTGTAAGCTTGGAAATATATAAATTCTGCAAACAAATTAAAAAAAAAAAACACAATAAAGTATATATACGACCACAAATATTAATAAGAAAAAATTTTTATTCCCTTCCCGAAACCTGTCAATAAAGTAATCAAAATTTTTCACTCCTTTATTTACTCCATTCATTTCTCTCTGGTTTTTCCCTACATTTCGAGAACTCTCTTCTGATATCATCTAGTATCGGACCATTTCTTTACGTGTAGTTCTAAATACGGTTTGGCTATCTCGGTTTCATTATAATTCATTGGCCCTTGATATATTTGACACATCACACCACCCCGGTGAATAAATTATCGAAATGCTTGAGTGAACAAAAATTGTGCAAAGAATGTATTATATATTATAGTATATACCGAATGACCCCGCAGTCGTTTTCACTGTGCAGCACCAGCAACGAGCAGCGCAACAACTTGCAATGTTAGCAATGTTTTATAAAATTTTAGCATCGAGTCGCAAAATAGAAGAAATGAAACAAGTGAAGGATGAAAAAGGCTGGAAATTAATTAACCTCAAGTAAAGAAAATGTTATGGAAAAAACACGACAGAGCAAATTTCTGTTAATTTGGTCATATTTTGGTTTAGCCGCACTAACTTTCGACAGTTACTTCGATGTTCACAAACGCAAACAGTAAACGCGAACAAAAATCATTCGGTATAATTGAAATTAAAAAATTAAATGAGAACTCGTAAAGTTCTGATAGAAATAAGCAAAGAAAAACACTTTCGAATAATTCGAGAAACTTATTCCGACAAAATTGTAAAATTTCAACCTTGGTGTCCGTTTTGCCCCCATTTTCCTTGCTTGTACTTTTAACTCACTTACATCAGTCCGTATCAATCAGCTGTGACCCAGTTTTTCTGGCTTGTAAACTTGTGTACACATGTATATGTATATAGGTACATACCTGTATACCTGAATCGTTGGATTGATTTTTTGTCTAATCGCTGAAACGAATTTCCTTTATCGTTCATAGGAAAAAAGTGGGATTTGTCAGTGATACGACTCTGGTTTGTGAATTACTATATAAAGGATAATGAGGAAATATTTTCTTCCGTATAATTATACTGCTTAGTTAGCCAACTCAGTTTCAGGAAAACGATATTTAAATAAGTCTAACAAAGTTTGTGGTCGCATACAGAGATCGCAGTCAGATTGTAACAACTATTATCTTGGTGGATTGGGTGGAGTTGGAAAAAGGTTCACGCGACTTGTGACATTTGTCCGTGTTCTATAACGACGTGTTAACAGATATTGTTTCCTATCTTCGGTAAATATTGACTGCAAACTATCGCAAGGAACGGAATAAAATAAAATAAAGTTTATCGATGTTTTGCTATCGGGAAACCTTGAAGAAAAAATACGCGTACAATCTAGTTGGTTTTTTTTGTCATTTTTTTCTTTTTTTGCTTTGTCAAAGAATCCTTTAAAAATTGATTCTGAATAGTAAACGTGGTACATTTTTGTGCCGAGTCGTAATATTTCAAATAATTTGGTACACCGCCGCACTGATGAGAAAATTTTGTGATTAGCAGATTTTGTTCTTTTACTACGTTCAAAATGGTTCCAAATTTTTTTTCTTCCAACAGACGAAAAAGCTCATTGTAAATTCTACGATAAAGTATTTTTTTCGTAACTACGAATTTATTAAGTTATTCGTATTATTTGAGTAGTGAAAAATTTCTCAATTGTATAATTTTTTTTCTCTTCAACAGGAATTTGAAACAATTTCAAATTTATTTTCTCAAACAAGTAAATAATTGCAATGACAATGACGTATTTTTTAATCAACTGTGAATTTATGATAACTTTTTTTTTGTGAATAATGGTATAACTTCTGGCAAATTTATCAATAAGACAGATTTCTTATAGATCAATCATAAAATGATTGCATTAGGCGTATGAAAAAATCTACTTGAAAGGATTTGATTCAGATGAAATGAGCTGAGAAAACAGAAAACGGTACAATCATACGATTTTACTGTGTTGAGCTAAATTCCTATCCAGTTTATTCGGATCCAGATATCTTTTTTTTTTTAATTTTTATTCTGCATTGGGATTACGCCAGATGTATTATTCTACCATTGGCTCAAGTATTGCTTTTTGAATGATTTTTTTACAACAATTTTGGCCGCACACACGTCTCACGGTATCTTTTTCTCTTTCCCTGCTCTTTATAAATTTCGCAATATTTACTCAAATAAATCGAATGGTTCGCAAGTTCTGAACAGTCATGGAATAACAGCTTGTAGACTAAGGGAGTTTACCAGCCTTGACCCACCAACAAGTCGACGTTTTCAACGAATCATTACACATTTCATAAATAAAACACTATTGTTAAATCTTCGTGCTTTTAACTATTTTTTTTTCGTCACACTTTCAATAATTTCACTAAAAATCAATTTCTTTCTAATTCTCATAGGATTTTCAGACGTAAATTCATGTTGCATTTCACCCTCAATATTGTTTTTATATTTTAATTATCACCATATTTATTTAGGTGTGTAAATAAATTTTTTTTTACAAAAATTCGCATCGTTATCTAGTTATAATAATCAGAAGGAGCAAAAACCATTTTTCTCGTGTTATTCTTATGAAAAATAGAAAAATGTGATGGGCCACATCTTACAGTTAATATTAAGAGCTCAAATTTTAACAGGCGTATTTTTATTCCTGAATGAAACTTTCGAACCTGTAAACAAGGAAAAGAAAATTTGTTTTCTTGTCACATCCTAATATTTATTATTACTGAAACCACGAAAATATACGATCAAAAATATAATTTTTTCATCACTCGTTATTCGAATTAAAAAGTAGAAACAGACCAGAAATATCCTTGATTTATTTCTCTGGAAGAGAAGTACAAATAAATAATTAGTTACTAAACAGCTTTTCAATAAATTAAAACTCGTACAATAAAGTTGTTTTTTTTTTCTAGGAAAGACATCCGTTGATGAATGTTTTACCGCTAAGAAATCCTGTGGAGCTTTTGTTTATACGAAGCGGAGATTATTTAGAATCTCGTATCGAGGATTAATAATTCGTGAGTCACATTTACTCGTATTGTGCACGTTTGTACGCGAATAAATTGAGGATACATTACTCATTCGTAGTATGTGGTTGAATGTAGTCTCTAAATGTCGACCGATGAATTTTCACACTTCTTGTCGAATGATACGAATCTCATTGCTCCAGAATTACTAAAGTTCCTTTGTGAACATTTTTCATGGAATCATACAAGCACAAGGTTTACATCACGTATAAACTGTTCCCTTTTTCTTTTCAATTATTACATCGCACGTATTACTCACAATCGTCACTATACAACAGTCGAATGTCTTCTCAATTTTTACGCCAAATGCTGAATAAAGCATCCAACTGAAAAATAAAGTTACGTGAGAATTATAACTAAATTTTGGCACTGTCAGGTAGCATTCGATTTAGGGGCGTTATGCGTTAGTTGTTGAACGGTACGATTATGTAATTCATTTATCCGATCAAATCGTTAAGGAGTTGGAAAATTTGAGGCTTCATTTTTGACGAATGTTAGTGAGTTGAAAATCAATTAAACTTTTTGTTAATTTAGCAAATTAATATATTCCTAGGCTTCCATAGTTTCCTTGGAAATGAAAAAAAAATGTTGATTTTTGGTTCCAAGTCGATTGAATATCGAATTTTCCAAAATTGAATTGACATTAACGTTGATCGAAAAATATCAATATTCGTTACCAATGATCGTAAAATGAAATCAAACAAATCTGCTATATTTTTCGTAACTTTGAATCAATTCGAAGAGAAAAATCAATACCCGAACTAACGTTTACTCTAGTATTTATCATTCTGCATTTTGAGAGGAAACATCGTTTCTTCCGAATACGTTAATGTTGATAAATGCTCATAGTGTTGATTTCCGACTCATCAAGCTGTGGACGTTTACCTCGTAAAGATGTAACGTTCGTCGAGATTCATTTCGCATTTCTCATCCCTCGCGATATTGCCGCAAAGCCACAATGCTGTGATTGAATTATTTCTTTATTACATACGGAGTAGTCATAATACGTGTCACCGGAGGAAGGCGATGAAATATCAACTGTGATCAAAAACCCCGCGAGTCTATTGACCATGGGTGAATCACAACAATTCAACCACATCCCATGCCTGGGAATGCCTTTTGTTTTGGCTGACAATTTTTGTATACGATATTATATGGTATATTTATCGCACATACATGGATGGGTACATGTTACGGGTATAGTAAGCAGCGTATGCATCGTTTTGGAGTGCAACTCACTCTCTCGATGAATACTTCACTTTTTCTCTGTATAAGGATAATCGGAATCGTAAGACAATGAAATGACTAACACTAAATTTTTGCAACCTTTCTCCGTTCGGCACGCGTCGAATCTAGAAAACGATCGAACAATCTAACCGAGTATTTAAAAACATTCCAAAAATATTGTCGAAAAACGCAATTTAGCGCAGGCTGCCTGCTAATTATAAACCTCTACTTTTTTAACCTATAAGTTTATATCTTCGTCGATTCAATCCAACGAATAAGGAATGTGTAATCACTTTCACGAAATTTTCTATCCATTCGTATTCGGGTAAATTGGCTAAAACCAAGGCTAAGATGATCAGCTGATCACTCAGTTTGCTGCCATTTTGCTTTGCATACTTTTAATTCTACAAGGCTCGATTTACATCCGTTTTTCATCAATCAACTGGCCGATTCATTGATTTCGAGATTACAAAAATTGTACATTATGGTTTGAAATTCGGTGATAACAAAACGACCGTCGTAACGAACGTTTACATGTGTATTACCAGTCCTCCTTAATAAATACGTCGGTGACTATGAATTTTCTCCGCCAATTCACGGTCGACAAGTTTCTCGATGAATTCTTTTTTCAGTAGCCCGAATTGTATCGCGGAATGAATCTGGCAACGCGTAGAAGAATGAGAAGAAAAGATGACAAGACTTTAATTGTAAATTAAATTATATCAATACAAGAGATCGCGCTAAGCACATTTGCGTTTCTGTCGTAATACTCAAATTCAGAAGACGCCATTTCGTGTCTCGTACCTAATTACAACAGCAACTTTTCACATCACATTTTGATTAAATCGATTATTTCGCAAACTCGCTAAATCTACCGACTCGATTATTTTCACTCGCAATCAATATCTGGTTTTTAACTCCCATGAATTACGCAATACAATATCAATTTATGTGATTACGGTATCAATTATTATCATTGTCTTACTTACTAAGTATCTATTTCATATGAATAAGTGAAAGATAAATAAATATTTTTACCTCAAGTTGAAAAATATTTTCAATGAAACTATAGATCATCAAAAAACTTTTCTGCCATTAAGACTACATACTGAAATTTATCAAATTTTGGTGTCATATGCACTGTTTAAAAAAAAATACGAAATATTCGATTAATTGATTCATTCTTACCGATTCAATCGACTCTTATTCGATTATTTTTCTGGACTCGATTAATCGATGCAGCGATTATTTTTAGAAGCGCGGGGTATTGATAGTTGACAAATTTTTTATCTAATCCTCGAATATTACGTCGGCCAAGAGAATTTCCGACATCTCGGTCTTACCAGTGAATTGAGTATTTGAATGAAATTTGTTTATTTCATATTCTTCTAGATTGGAAAAAAATATTTTGGACATATTTTTCATTTTTTCGATTGAATCAAAATTGCCACCAATATAACAGATTGAAAACTATAACATTGCGACGTCACCCATGTTAATATATATCTATATATATTAAAATCAGTGAAATTCAATCACCTATGATATGAAAAATTATCATTTTTATCGAAAAACAAAAAATACGTCCTCATTATTTTTGCTTGCTCTGCATTATGCACCCCTAAGAATGGAAAAAAACAATTTCACTCAAATACTCAATTGGTGAAATCATTGTCGATTACCCGACGCCACGGATTTTTTGAATCATTATAATACAAAATCCCTCTACATATTATCTACGGTATTTCCCATAGATATTTTCGCAAAAATATTTATTGGTAATCATATTCCCCGAAACTGAAACAGTGGAATATTTTGAAACGGACGATGACCGCGTGCTGTGAATCCTTTAACTACAAGGTCTTGAATTGCATTGTACGTACATACGTATTATTTTTCGCCGAGCATCGGTGAGCGGATATTTTGACGGATATCACGTATCCACTCGTTTTAATCGCCGATGAGAAGAATTCGGAGTAATCGCGAATGCAAGGATATATTAGGCGAACGTGCAGCGTGTTTCGTGAATTCTCGCATCGACGATAAACGGTTGGAATGCAGACTTTACATTGAAATTCGAAATCCGTAGGAATCGGGTGAATTTAAATTTACCTATACGCATTGCAATTGTTTGGGAACGTTTTTTGGGGTCAATATTTGTTGACCTCGGATTGTGTGCTTTTTTTTTGTTTTTTTTTTTTATTTTTTTTTTTTTTTTTTGTCTCAAGGGGGTGGGAGCAAAAATAGTTTTGTTTTACTGGGAAGATGAGCGTAGCGTTTACGATTAACTGCGAACCGGTAAAATTCGATTTTTCTTAACCTGAATCTCGCCTTCTAACGAAACGTTTGATTGGAATTTGAATAAAGTTCGGGTGAAAGATGAAGGTGTGTGTGTGTGTTCATAAAAATATTTTCTTCTTCCCGCCGTCACGACAGTGATAATATTCTAAATACAAGCGGATTATTTTGTTCTATCACGAAAGTGCAAATGTGAAAATTTTTGTAACTTCGCTCAAATATTACGTCAAACATTATTTCGCAGGCTAATCAGCTATAACAACGGGATTTGTTGAAACACAACAAAGCACATGCATTATGCATTATTTTACGGATAATTCACAGGGGAATTATTTGCGATGAGGCACAACAGGAATTTTTGTCTATGTAAACTGCGCGTGTCGTCAATTTCCTTCAAGAAGTACGTCACTTTTTGATTATGCGCGACGATGCCGAAAAACAGTAAATGAATCATTCTTACTTGCGAACGGAACAAATTTACTAACCTATACAAACGAAGTTCATAATATTAACAGCTAGCAACTGCTCTAAGACAGTCAGGGCAATATGGCGTTACACTTGTCGATCAGCTGATCGTTTAAGCGTCAATTTTACTTAAATTGCACGAAGGTAAACGGGTAGAAAACTCCGTGAAAGAGGTTGCACTTTCCTTCTGAAATTTCGTCATCGAGATTGTTCATTTGGGGGTAGATAAAAACAACAGTTGTTTGTGACGTTTATCAAAATTACGTCAACCGCCAGAGAAAAACATTCTATAAACACAGGTCAACACGAATTTCAAGTCTAGGTTCTAGATATAAAATTTTGATTTCTTCCACCTAACTAATACAAGAAAGAATAGTTTTATTAAATGTAGTTTGTTTCTGTATAGAAACAAGAACGATTTTTCGGATTGTATGAAAAGTTACCTATCTTCCGAGACATTTATTGTAAATGACAATTAAACAAACTACAGGTTCGCATTTAAATTTTTGAAAAGAGACTTAAATGCGGAATTGAAGTATGTTTATTTGTTACTTACAATAAACTTTCTAGAAAATAGGTAATTTTGTTAAAATCACGTAGCTTCTCACTTTTGTTCTACTCAAATTTCATACTTCGTACTTTAATAAATTTTTCACACACATAAAAAAATGCACCAGCATAATGTTTACGATTTCTCGATGACATTTTAACCTTTTTGCGACTTGTACAAAACACTTAATTGTTATTTTTTACTCAAGCGCCATTCGGAGATACCGCGCAAAGGAAACAATACCTCTCCTTTTTGCACGCTGTGGTCAAATACACCAAAATTATTGAATGTTCCTATAATAACTCAAAAATCTATATTAATATTATAACTACTACCAAAGCAAACTTTAAACGGGACATGGGAATTTTTCCTTCTTCCTTCGGTGCATAATGAATATAAAAATCATGAAATAAACACAAGTTATGTAATATATCATGTGGTGAATTTTTTCCGTGTTAATTTCTCGTGTCTGTAGATCACGTCTCAGTTTTTATCCGAATATGGCAGTGATAGCCACCGATATACCTGATTTTTTGGTACATTGCACTTCAATATTGGATAATCGTCTGTGAATAAACAGCATTGTAATAAGTTTCATAACTGCATGAATTACAATAACATTGGTGCAAACGATAAGTCATGTTGAATTTTGGGACGGGTTCGAAATGTAGTCGTCAGAGTTTGAACGCGCGTAAAAACACATGTAACCGCTGCCGCGTCTCTGCGGATAATTATAACTAATTTGATAAGAGCAGAACTTGACTGAATGATTCACAAACGAAACTTCTAGGTAAAAGGCGACAGTAACGGAGAATCGCGCGGGAGTCACACAGTTGAGTCACTTCGCCTCAGGCTGTATGTCGGCTGAAACTTTTTTGTGTACTCTTCTCATTCCTTATTCGATTTTATTCAATAACTTCCGCTTGCACGCCCAGTAGTCCGTTTCATCGTTAGCACATATCTTTACCAGATGTGAACTAATTTCCAAATCCAGAATCTCCAACGATGTAAAATACAGTTTTATTTATCAGAGCTAAGAGTCATTCATCTGACACAATATCCGTCAACTTGAGGAGAATATTTCATATATACGCATACTTGTACACAGGGTAAGAAAACGCAAGCCATAAGGCAAGATGTAAACTTCCGTCGCTGACGAACGATCATAGTCAGTCATTTACAGTATACAATCAGATCGTAGAAACCTCATTAATTTTCCTGTTTTACTGAATCAGAACGGGAAACAGCCAAACGAGGGGAATTGAAATATTGTAACTGATAATGGAACACGGTTAAGTAACCGCGATGGATAATTATCAATCTCGTATAAGTACCAAATGAGATCTTTCACCCTACGTAAAGTTTTTTATGATGGGAAACCTTTCCGCAGATGTGAGATAATCGATCGGAGACTGAATAAATAATATTTGAGCAGATTTAGGAACGCGTAGTCAATCGGGTGTGAATCGAAACGGGTTGCGACATCTTCTAATCAACCGCTTTCCAACTCCCGATGTTGACACAGCGACTCACGATGAGACAATTCTTGTTTCCATTCCACGCCTGTGTCCGCTGTGTTCGGACCTCTATTTCACGCTCCGCTTCCGAGTTTCTTCGATCTTTATTCACCTTGCGTTGGCGTGAAGCTGGTGGGATTGGGATTCGATCCACGATGATATCTGGATCCAGATCGAGTTGCCTTGGTCCGGAAGGACGCAGCTCGTTCCTCTTCCCGGATGAGCAACGCACAGCCTACTTGATTTTGTCCTCCGTAAGAATGACATTAGTCCTCGTAAAAATGCGATGATTGCCAAGTATCGAAATAAATCGCTGCTGACCATACAAATTACCTCTACGACGAATTCCATTTCATTTTGTCTTACAATCAGTTCCGCTAGCAGCACCATTACAAACGGAGAAAAAAGTCCGACGAGAAAATACGAGTATGACCGGTACTTGTTTAAATGGAAAAAATTGATTTTTAACGCATATTTAATTTTTTTATCAATTCAATCTAACATTAAAAGAAAAGTGTAACAGCTGGAACGCAGTTTTTCATCTTTTTATACCTGTCCAATCTGGCCAAAACCGTAGCTGAACCGATTGACTGATCCAATAATCGACGTCATGCTGGCTACATATATTGTTATTCGTTCAAATAAGTGTTGAACCAAACGGAATAATACGTTTTCGGATCTTTTATGGAAATAAAAACGAAAATTGTATTTAGTAATGAAATATTGCTATAACACGGGATTTTAGCACAAGGATTATGTTGTATCGATGTATTTTGAAGTGAAATAAATGATACTCAGGATTGAATTGGGACACTTGTTCGAGTACGTAACGCTGTGCCAACGTCAGTCAACTCCGTTAGATATTAATTGTTTTGAATAAATACCGATAAGTAGTTGCATCAGAGCCAAGGTTGGTTACCAACGCCGAACCAACATTGGGACACAATGTGGTTGAATATTGGCTGGATGGACTCCGATTGCAAGTTGATCCAGAAACGGTTCGAATGTCAAGCTTCGATTGGCCACAACTGAAGCCAATGGAATTCTGGATGTGAGCGTTCTTTTGGCAACATGGTATCGTGTTGGGGAGCCAATTAATCCAACGTTTTAGATCAATTTGGGAAATAACAAGGCTCAGACTGCGCCGTTTAGATTGTCGGACCTTCATTTAGACACGTTGATTCGATATCGAGTTAAATGTGAGGTGCAAAATCCGCACTTTTATTAATAAATAGGATATTCGAAAAAAGAAAATATTCCATACAGGATTCTTCGGTAAAACAGGAAGGTCTGACAGGCCTTAATTCTGACTTGGGTCATCACCCTGTGCCGTCTTCTCACCCGATTTCTACCCTCGGTGGAAAAGTAGTCTGTGACTTGTGCATAGACGAATGAAAGAATTGTCGAAAGACGAGAGCAGCCGTTTGTCGGATTGAAATTCGGTTGATACGCCTTAGATGCAACTGGGAGACGTAGAAAGGCGGGTATAATGTGCTCACCCATTGCAAGAATGAATAATGCAAGCGATTTCCCGGCAGAGACAAGGTCAAAACGTGGTTGTTGCGAATGCTGAAATCTAGTCGGAAAGATCGTTTGTCGAAAGAGTGTTTTTTTTTTTTTAATGTGGACACAAGTTCCCACTTGAGTTGTTCGAAACCGAACAATCGATTATAACATAATAGCGCCAAAACTACAATGAAACCAATGCCAATTTCAACTTCAGTGCAATTTAGTCGGCTTGCGAATTCCGATGACGCATCAACTCTCCGCTAAATTTCGCTAGCGATATGCAGCAAATCATTCGAAACCGGTTGCCGTCTTTTTATCCTTCTATCTCTTCACGTTGCAGTGCATTGTCTTAAGAGCGCGTTAACCAGCCGGCAAGACGCTTCCATGAATAATTCAAATTCCGAAAACTCTACAACATCAAAATAAATGTGTATACTGTATATACACATTTATTATATACAAGTTTGTCAACTCTCTTCACGGATTTTCCTTGCCAGCGATGCGGTGTTTTAACATTTCCCAAATTGCCGATGAATAAATTCTAGATTTATCGATAATTACTCATGGCCTTGGATTTGGTTCGTTGTACTTTTAAACAGTGCAACGTCTCCAATTAGCTCATGAAAAACTTTTCTAGACCTTTTCTACTTGGTAGGGATAATTTACAATTCATGTTTCAGAGAGTTAATTCTTTAAAGTGCCTACACTATTTAACAAAGAAAACAGTAAAACAATCATCCTGATTACTAAAAAGTAACTTTTTCGTTCAAAAATTTATTTATAATGGTTCAACGTTCCATGCCGCCTACACATATGCAACCGGTTGATCAGTTTGGTTTCAGCAGCTTGCGAAAATGTTGTGCGGCGGCGCCACTGATTAATCTAAGGAATGGCGTCTTTTGGTAACAATTCCAAGTACTATTTTACCCGTATTAAATTATACTAGTATTGAACGTTGGTACGAGATTTAGACAGATTCTGACACTTTCAATATCCATAGGAATTTTACGACCCACGGCGTAGGATGAGCACCCTTTTGAATTGCCGGCCGCCCGCCGTAGACTCTTTTTTGTTTCTTGCTCGGCCGTAAACGCGCGGCTGGTAGTGCAAACGGTGCTCATCGAACACGGTGGGTCGTACAATTCCTGAGGATATCGAACGTGTCAGAATCTAAGTCTCTGTACTTACTCGCTGGTATATACAATCGTGCTAATTGTGTAATTCACATGGAATGCCCACTAAATCAAGAGTATTTCTTGTTCGTGTGACAGCGCTCGATAAAGAAAACATCTGCATTACTCACAGCCTTCAGCCGGTAACGGTGTATTTTTTGTGCATAATATGAATTATACATACCATAGATGGTTATATTCGAATTAAGCGGTTTTTGTAACGGAAATAAAATTCAAGCCAAGTGCTGGAACACAGAACTTATTCGAAACGGTAAATCGAATATGGTTTATGATGAAATTTGCAGCTGTTCATGTCTGTCATATTGAATTGCATGAATTTTTCACACTTACTAGTATTCGGTATACTTTTTTACGCACGTAATTCAATAAGAATCCAGTAAAATTAATAATTCAACTTTGTATTATGTGTCGCGTCAGCTATATTGAATGATGCAATTCTAAGGTTTGCAGCAACGATGTAACGACTTTTGAATTGCCTCAGGCTGCTGACCTTTTGAAATTTTGACTGAACCCTCCTAGTCGTTCTGCGCATTCCTGAAAGAGTCATTCTATTATATTTAAATTGGGTGAGGGCGCGACAGCTGCCCCCCTTCCAATATTCCTTTTTTTCCATTTCGTACGAAGGTATTCTGCGATCAGTCTGCTTCGCACACCTACGTGTCTACGTCTCGTCAGAGAAAGTACAAAGACCACAGGACCGCGTTAAGAATGCCAAAGAAAGGAAATAAAATCGGTTGGTTATGCGTTACGCCCGCAGGGCTGGGCAAGAAAAGAGAAAAGAAGACGAAGACGAAGGGTAAATCAATATGAATGCATGAATAAGTCAATGAATAAAACGAGACCGCAACGATACTTCCAGCCACACCTGTGGATCAGATCAAGGAGAAAAGGTCGACGGGATTTTTTCACGACAGGTTATTGCCGCCTTGCGATTGGTCATCGTAATAACAGCAAATGTTTGTTTATCACCTGGAGAGATTATTTTCAGAAGAGCTTTTGTTTATTGGACTAATTTGGGATTATGCAAGTTTAAAACATTCTTATTATACGAATTTGGATATTTTTTATTTGCACAATCCAATGGCAGTTTGCTATGTGAAAAAATCACTTAATTTTCTGTTTCAAAAGAGTTATCTGCTCTTTGTCGATAGAGACGCGAATTCATTTTGACTAGTTTGACTTACATGAATTTTATTGGTTTCAGACATTGTTTTATTCGATACTGGTGGTAGAGACTCTGTAGTAACTGAAAAAAGGATTCCTTCTCTATGCGAAGCGTCCTGATCCTTCGTGCTATTTTTTGTACCTTCAGTTTTTGTTCCGTAGATTTTCTGTGCGAAAAATAATATCCTGTTATTTTTCACGCATTCTATAGCTAATTGTAAAAATATCGGTGATCATCTATATTAGTTACGTACGGATTTTCTTTTTTATATGTATACATATAGATATCGATTTCAAATCTGAGCTACCTCAAATCGAGCTTAATAGGCCAAAACGTAGCTATAAAAGAAATGTTACAGCTGACCTGATTTTCTTACACAATCCAAAGTATCTAACTACAAATGTCTTTAATGAGACTTTTCAACTTTCTTTATAATAGTGACTCACTTGTATCCCAGTAATGTCATCATTGTCCAACTGGTAATTAGGAGAATATCTCCTGACGACCGGCCACATGGCAGCGGTCTGAAAGTTGCTGTGATCAAGACCGAGGGAATGACCGAACTCATGCACTGCTGTCTGAAAGAGATCGAGACCGGAGTTGTTTCTGATAGTCCAATTTTGAGACAGGTCGAAATGGGCATCCCCAGTGAGTAGACTCGCCGGGAAAAAAGCGTGCGCCGTCATATCCAACGTTCCTCTGAACGGTTTGCAGTTGGATCCGTGATCTCCGCGGTGGAAGCTGATGTCGATGTCGACCTAAATCGCAATAAAATGATAGTCATTGCCCGATATTAGAGTTTAGATTAAATGTTATAGTACCAGCAATTGAATCTACTTGAAGTCGTGCAAATATGCCGATATGGTTTATAGTTTCAGCCTCGGTTTTGATTTGAAACAAAAAGTGAGGGAGTCAAAGAGGAAAAGAAAAATACCTGAGAGTGTTGATATTTTAGGATCTAAAGATTACTTACCTTTCCACTTCCTACTGCGAATTTCAGGTCTGTATAATTTGACCACACAGCAAATGCCCTGGCGATTTCATTATCAACATCCGTTTTATTCAGATTTTCGGGGTAATTGTTTATTCTGTATGTTAAATTTTTGTGCATCCATTTGGTCCCTGAGAAACATTGTATCGTGTGTTATTCGAGAGGTTTTTGTACCGGTCAATGTATTCTAAGGAAATATTGAATCTTCTTGCTTCAGTGACAATTTCAGCTAATCGAATCCCACACTTTCTTCTCATCCTGGGTGATAAAATAGCGTCACACTTTGAAAAATGTTTAGGTTTATGATCGCGTTTGTCTTTCCTCACTTGGAAAATTTCGGATTCGAGTTGTGCCATAATCTCATAGCGAATAAAAATAAGCTGCAACTATATTTACAGCTTTTCCATCAATGTTCCATTACTTCAATGATCACATAAGATTAGCGATTATAAACCCGGAAAATTGTCAAGTGAGTTCACTGTGCAAGAGACGAAAATCGTCCCTGTATAAAATTTCGTAGATATAATAGACTCCGATAGAAAATTCATAAAATACTATTGAAACGCAAAAATTTTTACGAAAATTTTTGCTGTTCTTATTTTAATGTGGTTTTCAGTCTTAATTAACGGGATTTATACTTCATTTCAACCAGGGGTATGAAATATGACTCATGAAATAATCAGTAAAACAGAAATTCTAATGACCCCTTAATCGCATACTTATGACCTTCTGATAAACGACCCTAGTTAGCAGGTTCGCGATTTATCAGTTATTTTCTCTGCGTATTTTTCACCTCGTGACGTAGTCGGTTGCGATAAAATTATAAAATTTGAGAAGCCGTACCTTGAAGAGTATATCTCTTCGATCTCCCTATGGATGTTCGAACTTTGTCGATGAAGATTGGAAAAATAGAAGACTTCAATGGCATCGTGTGGTTCGGCTAAAAAATTCGAAGGAATATTGAAACCTTTGCAACTCTGTTAAAACCTTTCTGTTAGTTTTTCTGATTACTCACTTCTGCTTCATTTTCGAATACAACGGGTGCTGCGTAAGCGTTCAAAGCACAACCAATCAGAGCAAATATTCCAGCGCATCGCAACGAGCCTTGTGACCTTTTCATTCCCGGCATTATTTACAACGTCTGATTTCCTGGTGCAAAACTAAGACTGTACGAAGACGAACTGCCTCAAGTTAATATTGTATCCGCGTTAACAACGAGTAATTTGGATATTTCAAACATTAATTATATTGAATGACCTTACTGTCACAGCAAAGCCATTTTTTTTTTATTCTCGAGTTAAATGTCGCACCAATTCTCTTTCAATTTTATTTTTTGCACTAGACACTGTAAGACATTTCGCTATAGAACTGTGGGCACGTATTTCCCTTGCAATAAAGAAATGTGCTTCTGCGAAAACTAAATTAAAAACAACGCAGATTCACGTTGGATCCAGCTTTATAGATTCACCCCACCACGGCGTCTCCAGAATTATCTTCTCTTGCAGCATTCTACAAATTTCAATTATCCGTTGCGCTTGTCAAGTACACTAATATTCTGCGAAATATGCGTTAATGAAGGAGAGGAAAATACGGGAAAAATGTGTGCACAGGGTCATTGAAAAAGTCAATCCTTATCTAATTCTTTACCGTTTGTAGATTATCACTATAAAACAATATCTAGCGCATATCAAAATGCTTAATAAAACGGTTTTTTCCTCATCTTTGGGTCGCCGAACATAACAGCAAAGGATTCGAGACGAAATTCATATGAATTTTATATATTTTTGATTATAAAAATGATGTATTAACAAAATAAATAAATACAACATATTTTTTACGTTTAAGTTTGTTTGCGTTAGTTTCAAATTTAACAAACCCACGATCGAGCTTAAAAAAACGTTGAATCTCTGTAAAGCTGACAAAATTACACGTGGTTGAATACTACTAATTTCAGATGATCTTAACAATCTGATTATCCTGAAATGAGTTAACGATCGTACTCGATGTAATTTAGTTTGAAACAGCATGGAGTTGAATCGAACGATCAGCCGATCCAGCTTTTTGGGTAAATTTATGAATTATCAAAGCACAGAACACATTGTACAAACCGTTAAAGTCTATATTTTGTGAGATCGAGTCGATGTCCAGCAAAATTAGCGGTAAAATTCGACATTCGTGATTAAATACGACAACCATTTATTAATTAGTATATTCACCTCTAAAATGATGTTTTTTGAAACTTTTGTCGAATTTTTATATAAATTTTTTTCAATACTAATATAAATATTTTTATTTTTTTTTTTAATTTTGTTTACTCACCCAATAACAGATGATACCTATTTATTCGCGAAAGCATCATATGAAAAATTCTTTATATCATGTTTCTCTGAAATACAACAAGACATCAGTAAGTTGAAATGATCATTACTTGGAAATTGTGCGTGATATCAATGCTTGTTGCTTTTCCGTTCAGACTTAAGAAACATGATACTAACTGGCAGTCTTATTTGCGCAAAAATGAGGCGAGTCGTTAGGGAGATAAGTTAATCGGATTGATACTTTAAAAAACACTCCGTGTAAGATATTGCGATATTTCGTTTTTTTTAATCGGTATGAAAATCAAGTATCAATCTCACAAATACGTAGTTTTTATACAAAATTAATGTAACTAAAATTTGATATATCTCGCAACGATACTTCCAGCCACACCTGTGGATCAGATCAAGGAGAAAAGGTCGACGGGATTTTTTCACTACAGGTTATTGCCGCCTTGCGATTGGTCATCGTAATAACAGCAAATGTTTGTTTATCACCTGGAGAGATTATTGTCAGAAGAGCTTTTGTTTATTGGACTAATTTGGGATTATGCAAGTTTAAAACATTCTTATTATACGAATTTGGATATTTTTTATTTGCACAATCCAATGGCAGTTTGCTATGTGAAAAAATCACTTAATTTTCTGTTTCAAAAGAGTTATCGGCTCTTTGTCGATAGAGACGCGAATTCATTTTGACTAGTTTAACTTACATGAATTTTATTGGTTTCAGACATTGTTTTATTCGATACTGGTGGTGGAGACTCTGTAGTAACTGAAAAAAGGATTCCTTCTCTATGTGAAGCGTCCTGATCCTTCGTGCTATTTTATGTACCTTCAGTTTTTGTTCCGTAGATTTTCTGTGCGAAAAATAATATCCTGTTATTTTTCACGCATTCTATAGCTAATTGTAAAAATATCGGGGATCATCTATATTAGTTGCGTACGTATCTTCTTTTTTATATGTATACATATAGATATAGATTTCAAATCTGAGCTACCTCAAATCGAGCTTAAGGGATCGTCTCAGTGTGAAATTTTCAAAAAATTGTTTGTTTTTTTTTGCATTATCGTATAGTATACACTGTTCTAAACATTCTCTCAAATTTTTAAATCGAAATTCAAATTATTACGGTCGCTACAGCGTTTCTTGTAGAAAGGGAACGGTTTTTCTACCTGCGCGTGTACTAAGGTGCTTAGGTTCTATAACCTTGCAGAATAAACTGTCCAAGCATTTCAGTTCGTTTTTGACATCCACCACGGATAGACGTACGAGAGAAACCCACCAGAAAAAAATCAAGACCTGGCATCGCCGATTGATCGTAAGTAAACGATTTATATAAACTTTTCCAACTTCAATCTTTAAACGCGTTTTTCTCAGAATGGTGTTTTTCAAAACGGTTTCCACTCTCAAAGGAAGAGTTTTAAAGATATCTAGTTCCAATTTCGGGAGAACATTTTAAACGTCATTCTTTATCGCGCTATGGAAGCTTTTTTTTTTTTTTGAAAACTTCCTATTTTTTTTACGAAAAACTGTCGAAAAAAAGGGCCACATTCGACACTTTTTGTTCAAACCGCCGCCATTTTGTCAAATTTGAAAAAAAAAAAACCCCTCCATAGCGCGATAGCGACTTTCCTATAGATCAATAATCTTTTTGAAATTTTTTTTTCAGATCAAAATTGCGGCCGTCATCGTGGAAACCGTGCAGCACCTTTTTTTTTCACGTGAAATTACAACAATTTATACAACAATGATGCACTCAATAAATAAACTTTAAAAAAATCATTTTGTGTTCTTCACAAACGTATTTATTTATAAAAAAAAAACCGGACCGATTAGTTTATTTGAACATTAAAAAAAAAATTCGCGAAAATCAGTGATTTTTCGGAGGGTCACACTGAGACGATCCCTTAATAGGCCAAAACGTCGCTATAAAAGAAATGTTACAGCTGACCTGATTTTCCTACACAATCCAAAGTATCTAACTACAAATGTCTTTAATGAGACTTTTCAACTTTCTTTATAATAGTGACTCACTTGTATCCCAGTAATGTCATCATTGTCCAACTGGTAATTAGGAGAGTAACTCCTGATGACCGGCCACATGGCAGCGGTCTGAAAGTTGCTGTGATCAAGACCGAGGGAATGACCGAACTCATGCACTGCTGTCTGAAAGAGATCGATACCGGAGTTGTTTCTGATAGTCCAATTTCGAGACAGGTCGAAATGGGCATCCCCAGTGAATCGAGTCCCCGGGTAAAAAGCGTGCGCCGTCATTTTCGACGTTCCACTGAACGGTTCGCAGTTGGATCCGTGATCTCCGCGGTGGAAGCTGATGTCGATGTCGACCTAAATCGCAATAAAATGATAGTCATTGCCCGATATTAGAGTTTAGATTAAATGTTATAGTACCAGCAATTGAATCTACTTGAAGTCGTGCAAATATGCCGATATGGTTTATAGTTTCAGCCTCGGTTTTGATTTGAAACAAAAAGTGAGGGAGTCAAAGAGGAAAAGAAAAATACCTGAGAGTGTTGATATTTTAGGATCTAAAGATTACTTACCTTTCCACTTCCTACTGCGAATTTCAGGTCTGTATAATTTGACCACACAGCAAATGCCCTGGCGATTTCATTATCAACATCCGTTTTATTCAGATTTTCGGGGTAATTGTTTATTCTGTATGTTAAATTTTTGTGCATCCATTTGGTCCCTGAGAAACATTGTATCGTGTGTTATTGAGAGGTTTTTGTACCGGTCAATGTATTCTAAGGAAATATTGAATTTTCTTGCTTCAGTGACAATTTCAGCTAATCGAATCCCACACTTTCTTCTCATCCTGGGTGATAAAATAGCGTCACACTTTGAAAAATGTTTAGGATTATGATCGCGTTTGTCTTACCTCACTTGGAAAATTTCGGATTCGAGTTGTGCCATAATCTCATAGCGAATAAAAATAAGCTGCAACTATATTTACAGCTTTTCCATCAATGTTCCAATACTTCAATAATCACACAAGATTAGCGATTATAAACCCGGAAAATTGTCAAGTGAGTTCGCTGTGCAAGAGACGAAAATCGTCCCTGTATAAAATTTCGTAGATATAATAGACTCCGATAGAAAATTCATAAAATACTATTGAAACGCAAAAATTTTTACGAAAATTTTTGCTGTTTTATTTTAATGTGGGTTTCAGTCTTAATTAACGGGATTTATACTTCATTTCAACCAGGGGTATGAAATATGACTCATGAAATAATCAGTAAAACAGAAATTCTAATGACCCCTTAATCGCATACTTATGACTTTTTGATAAACGACCCTAGTTAGCAGGTTCGCGATTTATCACTTATTTTCTCTGCGTATTTTTCACCTCGTGACGTAGTCGGTTGCGATAAAATTATAAAATTTGAGAAGCCGTACCTTGAAGAGTATATCTCTTCGATCTCCCTATGGATGTTCGAACTTTGTCGATGAAGATTGGAAAAATAGAAGACTTCAATGGCATCGTGTGGTTCGGCTGTAAATTCGAAGGAATATTGAGACCTTTGCAACACTGTTAAAACCTTTCTGTTAGTTTTTCTGATTACTCACTTCTGCTTCATTTTCGAATACAACGGGTGCTGCGTAAGCGTTCAAAGCACAACCAATCAGAGCAAATATTCCAGCGCATCGCAACGAGCCTTGTGACCTTTTCATTCCCGGCATTATTTACAACGTCTGATTTCCTGGTGCAGAACTAAGACTGTACGAAGACGAACTGCCTCAAGTTAATATTGTATCCGCGTTAACAACGAGTAATTTGGATATTTCAAACATTAATTATATTGAATGACCTTACTGTCACAGCAAAGCCGTTTTTTTTTTTTATTCTCGAGTTAAATGTCGCACCAATTCTCTTTCAATTTTATTTTTTGCACTAGACACTGTGAGACATGTCGCTATAGAACTGTAGGCACGTATTTCCCTCGCAATAAAGAAATGTGCTTCTGCGAAAACTAAATTAAAAACAACGCAGGTTCACGTTGGATCCAGCTTTATAGATTCACCCCACCACGGCGTCTCCAGAATTATCTTCTCTTGCAGCATTCTACAAATTTCAATTATCCGTTGCGCTTGTCAAGTACACTAATATTCTGCGAAATACGCGTCAATGAAGGAGAGGAGAATACGGAAAAAATTTGTGCACAGGGTCATTGAAAAAGTCAATCTTTATCTAATTCTTTACCGTTTGTAGATTATCACTATAAAACAATATCTAGCGCATATCAAAATGCTTAATAAAACGGTTTTTTCCTCATCTTTGGGTCGCCGAACATAACAGCAAAGGATTCGAGACGAAATTCATATGAATTTTATATATTTTTGTTTATAAAAATTATGTATTAACAAAATAAATAAATACAACATATTTTTTACGTTTAAGTTTGTTTGCGTTAGTTTCAAATTTAACAAACCCACGATCGAGCTTAAAAAAACGTTGAATCTCTGTAAAGTTGACGAAATTACACGTGGTTGAATACTACTAATTTCAGATGATCTTAACAATCTTATTATCCTGAAATGAGTTAACGATCGTACTCGATGTAATTTAGTTTGAAACAGCATGGAGTTGAATCGAACGATCAGCCGATCCAGCTTTTTGGGTAAATTTATGAATTATCAAAGCACAGAACACATTGTACAAACCGTTAAAGTCTATATTTTGTGAGATCGAGTCGATGTCCAGCAAAATTAGCGGTAAAATTCGACATTCGTGATTAAATACGACAACCATTTATTAATTAGTATATTCACCTCTAAAATGATGTTTTTTGAAACTTTTGTCGAATTTTTATATAAATTTTTTTCAATACTAATATAAATATTTTCATTTTTTTTTTTAATTTTGTTTACTCACCCAATAACAGATGATACCTATTTATTCGCGAAAGCATCATATGAAAAATTCTTTATATCATGTTTCTCTGAAATACAACAAGACATCAGTAAGTTGAAATGATCATTACTTGGAAATTGTGCGTGATATCAATGCTTGTTGCTTTTCCGTTCAGACTTAAGAAACATGATACTAACTGGCAGTCTTATTTGCGCAAAAATGAGGCAAGTCGTTAGGGAGATAAGTTAATCGGATTGATACTTTAAAAAACACTCCGTGTAAGATATTGCGATATTTCGTTTTTTTTAATCGGTATGAAAATCAAGTATCAATCTCACAAATACGTAGTTTTTATACAAAATTAATGTAACTAAAATTTGATATATCTCAACAATCCTCATCGAGTCCGTCTAAATTAAGCGTGATCAGCGCATCGTCATCTTCTTCGAGTAACTGATGAACATCTTCAATTTTCTCGCGATGTGCTGCGGAATCCTGTTGAACACTTGCTTTTGCGAAGAACGAGTGCAAGTTTGACTGATTGGACGGAGTTTCGTTACCTCGTTTGGCCTCAGTCGATTTTTCCACCGCAAAATTCTGCCCAAGCCCAGCTTTATTCAGAACATTGAGTTTCGTTTGCATCAATTTCCACAAATGGTCATCAGCCGTGTTTTTAGCGATAAGAAATTGGATCAGCACGCTTCCTTGTTGACCGATTCTGTGCACTCTATCTTCGGCTTGGCACAAAATCTACAAATTTTCACAAAAAGTTACAGTCGTCATTTAGCTAATAGAAACAATAGTGCAACAGTATTTTCACCGCTTTATTTCGGAACTTAGAATTAACCAGTAGATACATGAATGAAATAATTACTCCGGGATTCCAATACAGTTCGGCAAACACAACGCGCTGCGCGGCAGTCAAAGTGATGCCTGTGCTTGCCGCTGTTATAGAAAGAACAGCAACCAAACAGTCGTCTTGTTCTTGGAACATGTCGCATCGCACTTTTCGCTCCTCGGATTTTGTTGATCCGTCGATTCTAATATAGCTAAAGTTTTTTTTCGGAAACAGATAATAGTGCACAATTTCAACATACACCTCATACGCATATAGAACCTCGCTTCAAATTTATCAATTACCCACCGTATACCATAGAAATGAAATGATCAGTGAAGAAACAATTGTCTAAAAAAATAAACGCGGTGCTTCAATTTACCTAACATTTTTCGATGAGATGGTCTTGCATATTTCATTAAGTACCGTCAAATGGTGAGCGAATATCAAAAACTTCGTATCACTTTCCAGCAAGTCATTGACGTAATTGCTAGAAAAATGCAATGATGAAAAATTGCAGGGTAAAATTACATTTTTGAAAAGAAATAAATTCTCTCGCATTCAATTCAATTACCATATCGCTTTTGTTTTCACCTCAGCCGTTTCTCTATAATGCTGCAGTAACGCGGTGTTTCCTTCGGAGTTCCTAAAACTTTCGCGTTGTACGGCCTCGGCGATTTTCTTCATTTTTTGTGTTTCTGTTTTAATCAACTTTGGATCCAAAATTACAACTTCTCTGGAATTGCAAAAACGATCTGATAGATCAAAAAACATTGCAGGGTACGTAACGCAACTTACCGTATTTTGGACGGCAACTGGGTCAGTACTTCAGATTTTATACGTCTAATTAGACAACAGCGGTTCAATAGTAGCTGCAGCTCTTGCATGTTTGAAGAACCCCCGTATTCCCAGCCAAATTTGCCGAAAGTGCCAGCACAATATCTAATGCCGAATTCGTGAAATCTGAACAAGGAGATAACGGTTTAACGGTTGTATTGGTATTCTTAATCAGGGTTCACAGATTAAGCTAACATGTCGATGAAAGTGGCAATCAGTTGACCCAACATTTTAATCAATTTTCCGAATAACAACGCCCGAAGAACAATGTGTAGGCTGTTGAATTCTAATTCAGTGACACTGACAATCATTCGGTGCAGAATGAAAAATGTAATGAAAAAACACTTTTATAAATACATACGATTCGGTTGATCATACAGTAATTTACCGCCAACAAATGGCGTCTTTTAAATTTAAAGATAACAATTCGAATTAGAAACTTTCAGTACACCTCGATAAAAAAAATATCTGAATAACTTGTGCGCGCAATAATATACATGATTGCTCTGCGACAAAATAATCAAAAAGACTTCCAACACACCCAAGAAATTTCTGCATAACAAGGTTGATTTGAAAATACAATTCCTTAGGGCGTGAAAGGGCTGGTGTACCGCTAAGCAACACAACTCTTCGCGCTTGAGAAGCTACGACAGATGCGGCCACTGAACGTGCAGATTTTGGACTCTTCAAGAAATGAGATTCATCCTGTACAAACAAATCGTATCATATTTAATCATACTTGGCGATTGTAATAGTAGTGATGGTAGTAGCAGTAGTAGTAGGAGTGAAAGTAGTAAGAGTGGAAGTAACAGCGTAGTAAAAGTACCAATAGTAGTGGATTTCCCCATTTAAAATACACGTCTTTCGGACACATTCTCAGCATATATTTTTTTGTAAGAGTAATAATTTTCAAAAAAATCTGCAACTGCGAGGTTTTAGTGGGCATTAGTGCTGCTATCTGAAAACAAATTGACATTATCGTACCATGCAATATCGCCGAATCGCACACCCTCGAAGTTTGACTTTTTTCATTTAGAGGAAATGCAATTTGTCGAAATTACCAGGTATGATAATGTCAATTTTTTCTCAGATAGTTTAATATATATTATAGTATATTATACACTGAGAATGTGTCCGAAATAGGTGTATTTTAAATGGGGAAACCCTCCCTCTTACATGCACGGGTTAGAGTTGTGATGAAAATCTAAAAAAATCTGAGAATTGTTTTTGAATTCTTTAAAGTTGATTTAGGGGGCGGTCCGGAAAAAATTCGTCAGGATTTTAAATAAGTACCACCTTAGTAGACCCATACACACAGAAACTAGTGGATGCCACTTAGTTGCGAAACACCCGATTTTGAATTAGTAATAAGCAATCACAGAAAGCGGACTACACGCATGTACACCACGTAAAAAATCTAGATTACGAGTGACTGGGAAGAAGGATTACGTTGCAGGGGCTAAGCCATGAAAACTGGCGCCTATCAGAAGTGAATGAGCAGGTTCCGAGATATCGGTACCATGCAACGGCCACAGTGGTGGAAGATTGGTGTAGCATCTAACATGACAAGCAATGTTACCAATGGTGCCCAGGTAGATGAGGGAATGGAGATCATCCTGGTAAACAGGATCAAAGAGTTCGGGGCTGATTGCGAATAAGAAGAGGCATGATACGGTTCTGCAGAATAAAAAAACGCAGAAAGAGATCGAGGAGAGTCTCGAGAAAGTGGAACAGGCTTTGGAACTACAGGCAGTAATGATTAACGCAGATTGCAACAGACTCGCGGTAAGCGCTCAGACATGAACAAACACTCCAAAGAGGAAAAGGGAACAGTGTGGAACACTTAGTCCAATACAGCACAGTCGATCAACGAAGAAGAATAAATATGAGACAACCAGCAGAACTGGTTGGAAGCTTAAAAAAGACCCACAAAAGGCGGAGCTATCGAAACAATGGCCAAAGACAGACAACAGGGTGCAACGTGTGGATCTGCCACGAAAGACGTTTTACAATTAAACGAGTATCAGGTCTCTGAACCATGAAATCTTCTGAAACTTCTAGGATCCTTTCCTTGGCTTCAAGTACGGTTGATTGTATAAGCGGTCCGATGGGCGAGAGCAATAGTGAACTAATTACGAATTTTGGACAACTTCATCTATGGTATTCTAAATTGAGCAAAAACAGGCAGATTCTGTGAAACTGCACACAAGGAGCTTCATATTTAGGAAAATGGAAGACCCTATAAATAATTTCAGCAGAACTCATAATCCGAAAGATTGATACTTTCCTTGCTATTCACCAAGCCTTGATGTCAAGAACGTGTTCAACGCATCAAGGTGGGCTGACATACTACAAGCGCTCGAGAACTTCAAGGTACTGGCTCACCTAAAAAGAGTTATGAACTACTCTCTGTGTCATAGAAAACGTCAACACCATTGATCCTTAGCGAACTGTCAAAGTTAAGGCATTATCTACGACGATCTACTCAGATGGCTACAACCACCAGAAGGTGCCAAGGTCTTTGGATATGTTGACGATACAGTGGCCGGGATCACGGCCAGAACACCAGTCCAAGCCCATAGTGACTGGCTATTCGAATGTGAACTGGAACTCGTTTCATTTAAGATCTGAAGCGATGGATATAACGAGGCAGAGAACCTTTAACTAACTACTTAACGTTGAAATTGTAGGATAAACCAACAAGGCAAAGAAGGTGATTTAAACCTGGGTGTTATAATCGACAAGATGCACAGGTTTCGCAATGCACATTAAAAGAGGCACAAGCAAAACTGCCCACTTGGTGGCAGCATCATGAAAATTAATGCCCAAGACATCAGGCGCCAGGACTAGGAAAGAAATGATTCTGACAGGTGTTTGTCACTCATTTCTGCTTCATCGAGTGAAAATCTAGGCGGATGAGTTGGAAATTAAAAGGTATATAGCAAGAGGGTTGTTCTTTGAGGAAAAGAGTGAAAACGGATTGAACAAAAGAGAAATTAAAGCAACAGCTTGAAGGTCAAAGAACAAGAAAGAGCATCCTTAGGAAGTAGGAAACGAATTGCCAAAGTGACGCGAATGGCCGAAAGACGCACAGAGCAATAGCTGATGTGCATCCATGGATTAGCCTATCAAAAATATGGAGATATGAAGATTTGAATTGTTCCCAAAAATTTCAAGAACAATCAGACAGATGAAGACTTGGAATTTAGATTGTCAATAGAAAATGAAGTTCCAAATGAACACTAGTTCCTTTCAGAAAATTTCTAGAGTTTCTCTAAATCTCTTAGACATCATTTGAATATATGAAACTTTACCAGAAATAATATAATATTTTGTTCACAATTCATTGAAAAAATGGTATACTTCTGAGCAATTTCCAAGAATTATTTCTAATGGGGTACTGTTAGCGAGTAATCTTTGTACTGCCAAAACACAAAATACTTACGAATATAACTGCGCCGAACACATGTCTTTCGAGTGAGCTAATCGTCCGCTTCAGGATATCGTAAGACATTATGACGATTTTAGCATCGCCGACAGTGTCTTTAGCGGTTGTATAATGATGCACGTAATGTGTCGGCACAGAAGGTAAGAACGTATAAATAGCTTCTGACCATTGATACCTGAAATTCGAAAAAATCTTACACTGCAATTTTACAATTGAGAACTACGTAACGAGAGTAACTACGTCAGCTATGAGTATTTTCTGCTCTCAATCTGTTATTGCTAATTACCTAACAGACGATGGGCTGACGATGAGAAGCGGCCAATCATTTCTATAATAATGAACAATTCCTAATGCTTGTATCGTTTTACCGAGTCCCATCTCATCTGCGATAATGCAGCGACCATTTTTCAAAATCCCATAACTGCAATAAAAAAAATATCTCAACGTGTTTTTAGCACTGTCACGCAACTTAAGTATTGTTTTTGCACTAGTAACACTCAGGGATACGAGCCATTCTATTGAATCTGCAATTACAATGCATCTTATTAGAAGAAAATGTAACACATTAACTAATCACATTTTATATGTAACTAAATCGATCCAAAATTAGTTTATCAATAGTAAAATAGTGATGCTTCTGTAATTTTTTTTAATGCTGGCTCGAATCCCTGGTAATATGTTATGCTGTTTTTGACTAATCATTACCAAACACCTTCTCGTTGAAACGGCATCAAACTTTCCACCAATTTTTTATCAATACTTGTCAAATCTACGGAATTGTAATCGGTGTTTACTTCTTTTTTGAATACCTGGAAAATGAGTTTTCAGTAAATCGTAGCACTGTTGTTCTTCTGACGTATCTACATTTCTAGCACAATGAATTATTCAAAGGAATTTATATAAGTGTGACATATGGCGCATTTTGTTTAATTTTCAACTGTGTTGTGAAATATGAAGAGAATAATTGTTACTGTCATATTTTCATTGCTCAAAAGTGTTTCATCAAAATGGACTGATCCTATTTTCTTACAATGAACATTTTCATAATTTAGGGAGTCATTTGTTGTTTCGATTATACTCATACCTGAAGTATGCTGGGTGGCAAGTTCTCGATAGATACTCTAGGTTTTAACTGAGATAATTTTTTTACGAGATCGTTGTAATCCTTCACGTGAAAATCCCAAGTTTTGGTTTTTAAATCTGTAATAATTTTTGTTTTCCATTTAGAATGTTCTATGTCCAAAACTAGTAAACATTCTTTCCAACTCGGGTAAAACAATAATTCCAACTATTTTTGTACATATTTTGAAAATTTTTACAAACTGTCATGATTTCTCAGTATATTCTGATTACTTTGATGTCATTTGAATACTTAAATATATGCACACAACGTAAAGCTACATGGTAATAAAATCATTTTGCAGTGAATCAACGCAGTAGAAAAGTGTCATCAAACATTTCAGTGATGTTATTTATTCTTGCTAATAAAGGTTCTGGATTTAGAATATTTTTAAAACAAAACAGATAGAACAAAGAAGAAATGGTGTTCCTTGGATTGCTCAATTAAATGCCAAGACTTTTGTCTCAACATTTTTTGCAATGGATATACATGAGATTCTCTTCTACTTATCTGAGCAATGTTCAATGTAAGTGAAGTTTGCCATTGAATGTAATTACCGTAAGATCTACTCGGAATAGTTTTGAAAATGCTGATGATTTGTTCTTGAAATTCTGAGATTATGACAGAAAATCTTTCGTCACTGATCATGACGAACTTAATCTGAATTGTGGAAGATTTGGATGAAAAGTTTTGTGGATCTTTGCTCTTGAGAGGATTGTATCGATGGTTCTGCCGGCTTGGCGAATGCATGACGAAGGAATTCCCTGATCTTTGTTCCCTACATGGGGAAACTGTTGAGACATTTCCTGAACTCCCATTATTAATTGACAGGAAATTGAGATTCGACGAATTTCCCTGACTACCTGTTAACTTTCGAGACAGCTCTTTACGACACAAAGCTGATAATCTTTTGCGCTCTATTTCGTCTTCTGAGTATTTCGCATTGTCTGAAAAAGAAATAGATTTGAGAACCTTTTCAGAAATGATTTTCTCCAGAATGTTGATTTTAAAGTTGTGAAAGTTCTCAATTTCCGAAACTATTGTGTCTATTATAGTAATTTTTTGCAAGATAGTTGTTGCAGGTGAATTGGTAGGTTATGTTATGCTGAATTTAGAGGAATACTTACTTGCCATGATTACCAAAGTTCAGCAAACAGAACGATCAACAAGTTCACAGTTCGGACATTCTGGGCTTACGGTTAGACAGTGTGAAAAAAAATAGTTATCAATCCGATTACTCTGACACAGAGTTAAAGACATCACGAAATTTCGCGCGTTTCTCCTTTAAACTCTGGTTGATGACATTCAAATTTTTGTTGGCAACACTGACAGAATTTTACATCCCTCACTTTGCTGGGCTGTTCACACTGTCACCCGTTGGTTTTAGCGATTTGCGCTTGCCCGAGCCGATAAATAACTATAAATTGGGTACTCCATCGACAAACGGCATAAGTTCCGACTTAACCAAAAAAGTGCTTATTCATTAGATAATTACATCTGAAAATAATTATACCCGTATATCAGAAACGACCAAGATATTGAGGAAAATAGAATTTTTGTCAGGTGAATAATTTTCACAAAATTATCTTGATAGATACTCTATTTTATTAATCTAAAAACAGTGCGAGATTTTTGATCAGAAATATTAACGCACCTTGTTCTGTCCTTAGATAATTAGATTATTTTCTAGTTTATGGCTAAAATTCATCCTGAGAAAGTTAATATTATTTTTCATTTTCTATCCAAGTAGAGCTTGATTTTAAAAAAAGCATCTCTAGTACTTCTTTCACAAATAATTTTAAAAAAGCGGAAAACTATTCAGTTCAATTAATTTACCGGCAACGTTTTTAGAGCACATAAAGGCGTACTAATTATAATTTATCTAAAATTTAAATGAACTTGACTGATAAATATTTTATACAAATCGTTTATTTGTTTACTTAAATTCATATAATTATATATTATCAATAGTTTTTTACTTTTTTCAGATTTCGTTCATCCTAATTGAATTGTGCAGTTGTTTTCTTACAGATTGAGCAATGGAACATCGCTGCGATTGCGGCAGTTCACATAACGAAGCTGAACTTGGTTTGCAGTACAATTTATTTCAGAAAATAGACAAAGATAACATTGAATGTCTTAATGAATATGAAGAAGGTTCTGGAGTGAAAGTTTTCAAACCATGGGAAGACCGACTGAATCGTGAGAAGGTATAATAATTATAAATAGCACCATCATTTAACAACTCAATTACATGTCATCCCTGTCGTTATTTCAAGAGCCTAGCCAGGTGCCGTTTCACCCTGAACAGTATAGATTACTGAAAGTTCCAAAATTTCTCGGCAATCAGTTCAAGTATAATACTAACCTCAAACAGAATTTTTTTTTCATGTGTATCTACCAGACCCATCACAACAAATTAATGAACATATTAAAAGTGATTCAAAAAGATTCATGATTACTTTTTCTTTTTATCTTTTGCTCGTAGTATGTGGAGAGCGATGCAGATGACGAGCTGCTGTTTAATATACCGTAAGTATGCACTATGTGTTTATGGTTCATCGCAACGAAAGAAGATTCTATACATTTATTTCTGTATATTCATTTAGTCAACTGACTTTAGTTACGATGAAGACGATTTTTCACTTGATCTTGGTGAATTGTTGAGTAATGTTATTCTTGGATATGAAGGTCGAGACATCAAAACACTTTTCTATTGTGTTAACGTTTCAGCCCGTAACGTTTCTGAGGAGGGCCCCAATCAGGGCTGAAACGTTAACACAATAAAAAAGAGTTCTGATGTTTCGACCTTCATATCCCAGAATAACATTACTGACATTAGTTACCTTCCAAATGATATATTTTAGTTACTATTTTTTAAAAATTGGGCGTTCAATTGTCAAAACATTTTCAGAGACTTATGTACTGTCTTACCGTTTTCTGATAGCCAAATTTTACTTCAACTTTCGCCCTGAATTTGGTGAACCCTCAAACAGAACCACAGATACCCGAGTCTTACCTCAAATAGTTAAAACTCAGGTTAGATCAGGTCAGGGTCAGGACCAAAAAAATCGGTGTCTGAGTCATTCGATGTAAATTGGGTCATCTCAACACCTGTGGTTTTTGTTTCCTTTTAAGATTCTGTTACGCTATGTGAAAGTTCATTCATAATTTTTTTTGAGGTTCTATGGGTTCCTGTTCCAGGGTTCTCAAAAATAATAATTTGACAACTCATGAATTCCGAAAACGTTGGATTGATGTTATCGTGGATATGGAATGCTGTATCCAAAATAACACGATCGTTGTTGGATTCATCTTGAATCCAATTTTTCGAATAAAAATATTTCAAATTTTATGATCCATCATTCACATCACAAATGATGTTGCTAAAGAAATGCACTCTACTATTTGATGTATACATGGAATATTCAGTTGTATATTGCAATTTAGATTTACTATTTTGATAAATTCTGAAAAAATTAAAAAAGATCAATCTGTTTCTTCACTACGTTTTTAGATTTACAGGCAACGTGAAGCTGAAGGGATTGATTGTCACGGGAAACCAGGATAATTCTTATCCTTTAAAAGTCAAGCTGTGAGTGAAATTTCGCATCATTTATTCTGATTTTTATGTGCGTGCGCACTTGCGTACTGAATATTAACATTACCACTGTTCCAATAGGTTTAAAAATCGTCCGCACATGGTGTTCGACGATACAGGAATAGAAGCCGATCAGGAATTCGAATTGTCAAGAGATCTGTATGGCATTCACGAGTATCCGATAAGGTATGTGTATGTCATCAGCATAGAAGCATAAAAAATTCAATTCTAATCTCAATTCATTCCCATAAAACAATTGAACCATAATGCCCGTTACAGTCCAAATCAATTTGGTATCGATTATTGTTTACGCTAGTTGGTTATGCTCGTAGTAAATAGACGAACGGATAAACTACTTTGTCAAAAATTATTTTCAGAAATTTTCAGTTTCTAAGAATTCACTCTGAAGTTGAATTTCTGATAGTTTTACAATTTTTCTGGCAGAAATCTAACCAATTGTGATAATTTCTAGGAATCTTCCATATATGTGCAGATTTATCCAGCTGCATTTCAAAAAACTTATTTCAAACGTTCTCTGAAATTATCTCAATTTTCTCAGAAATCCATACCAATTTTTCGTTACATGGTACAATTAAAAAATGTACACTGAAACACCATAGCTCAGATATTTTCAGATATCAAGTTTTTGAAAGAATATGAATTTTCTCTGATATTAGTCCGATTTTTATCTTGCATCCGACTATTTGGTCAGAAATAGTCGGAAGGACCAAAACTTGGAGTTTCTCTGATCTTCAACATGAAAAGAAGTTCGAAAAAAATATAAATTGTTTCCAGAACCTCTAGCATTTCTTGAAATTACTAATGGCGTTTTAAGCTGACTGCAGTGCATATGTACTGAATGTAGTTTCCCTAGGATGTTATTTTTGTTATTAATTGAAAACTGGTAAAATTACTTGTAGAGCACGACGAGTACAAACAATTGAAAACGTTATCAGACATCACAATAATTCAAACGTTTTACAAAAATAATGCAGAGCTTTTCCCATAACTGGCCAAATAGAGAGAATATTCTGAAAAAAATTATGAGTATTTTTCCAGAATTTCTTTCACGAGGGTTGTGATTTTAACTAATTTGTTGACAGGGTGGTTAAGTTTTCATCCGTCTACCATTTAACCTTATATTTTACTGGTAATCACGGGGCAGAAAGAACGCGCATCAATTACATAGGAATGAAAGGTGAATGGACTGAAGGGCACCATCACGGTGTCACGATATGCACCTACGAATCACGGCCGCAAATTTCTGATCACCTTACTCAAGAACACACTGTGACCAAACATGTACACTGATCACGTTAATAATGATATTCGCAATAACCTCTAACAAATACTACAACTATGTGATCATTACTTAAATTAATTATAACAACCGCCATTATTTACCATACAAAAACGCAATTTTTTCATCTAAACTTGTACTTTTTTTTATAAAACTTGAAATAAATCTTATTAAACAATCAACTGACGGGTTGGATTCGGATCTTATATTCAAGATTTGAAAGAGTAAGATTATGAATTGATTTTTCGATTTTACGGTACTTTATTCATTTAAATTATCTACACATCTATTACTGCTAATAAAGAATGTGGGGTTAATGCGACCCTGTGTTATTTTAATTATCAATTGAGCTACCCACATGGCATTGAACTAATTACATCAATTAATCTTTGACCCATCCACTGATTACCAATCATATTATTTCTGTCTTATAATTATTAAAAGTTCACGTCGAAAATGACATTATTTGACATTTCCGAAAAACTGGCAACCAATCATATTAAATTCAAACACACGTTACGTGTGATTTCCATCAATCATTGCCAATTTTTCCGCAGATATTAGCTCATATAAGTATTGTACTCTACAGTAAAATGCATAAATACCTTAACTTTCCGGCTAACTTATGTTCAGTCCGAAATAAAATGCTAGTTTAATTCTATATGAATCATGTGACAATGACTGACAATACAGCTGACGTGAGAAAATGTGAGGCCTTGTCACATAATTCGTTTAGATTCGAAGTCACATTTTGTTCGGACCGAAAATAAGTTAGCCGGAAAGTTAAGGGGATACGGTAATCGATTTCGGCGTTGTATATACCTCCAAATATCGACCCCAAAACATTTTCAATTGACACAGAAATAAAGAAATGGTATGCATCCCACGACTTTACTGTTGCGATTTCGTAGAATGCATGCCATTTCTTTATATCTGCGTCAAATGAAAATGTATTGCAGTGTTTTTATCTTCAATTGCGTATAGAATAGGGGTCGATGAGCCCGTTTCACGGTTTTGTTCATGTATTTCGCAGATACAGTCCTCTGATAATAATTCAACATATTAATATAGGATGCTACAATATTTTTTTCTTCGGATTTTCTCAAACGACAACTCAGATGACAAAATATTATACATCTCACGCGTAAAACGTTCAGCTATAGATTCAAAAGTCTGAAGCTGTTGAAATTGGTTATTTTGCCCATTATTTTCGTGATGTTACTATCCGATATACCTGATATAATCTCGCACCATTATTCTAACCGTCAATTATATGTTTTATAAAATGTAAATACAAAAACTGTGTTCGCCACAAAAGAAGACAGATAGAGTTTAGTAGATAGAACGTTTCTGCGCCCTAGAAATAAACTACCCAGTCTGTGCACGGAGTTGAAGCCGTAGTTAGAAAGAGAGAGCACAGCTGGAGCCGGACCTCTCTGTTGCACGATCAATGGAGTGGGGAGCAGCTGCCAGACGGGGAAAACAATAAGGCAAGCGGAGAGGTATATTTGTATGAACTATGTGTCTCCCCCACCAAGTCACCGATTAGAATGAGAGGTCCGGTTCCAGCGTGGCTCTCTCTTTGTAATCACGGCTTCAGCTTGGTATGAGCTTGGTAGACAGACCGCGCGGTCTACATATGTCTACAAATCTATAATCTGTGTCAATTGTCTATCTTTTTTTTACCTGCAGGCGTAAGAAATTGAGAGAGCTTAAGATTGGCCGCACATGCGTTCTGTCTTTTTTACTGAGCGTATCATACACATTATAGTATGAGGGAATGAGAAATACATGCCACATGCCGATGATTCTAACCTGTATTGTGATGCCTTGCCATACTGGGAATGTGACGTCACAAAAATGGCGCGCATTTCAACTTCAGAAGCTGTCGAGGTACTTTTAATAATGTTCGATAGTAAATTTTTTTCTAATAAAGCATCGTGCATGATGTGATCAGGTTTGAACAGATGAAATGTATGGACGAAAAAGTTATCGAATTGAATTTGTTTCTGATTCTGGCAAAGAAAAACTAAACCTAGAACTGCATAATCTGTTATGCGGGTTCAACATTCGAGCCCCTGAAATAGAATGCGCGACAAAATGTCCAGCGACCTAGCAGTGTGTTGTTTACTAGTTTATTTTCAACGAAACGTGTAAATCGGGATATAGATCTGAGATCTCTGCAAAACAGCCAGTCATATTACTGCGCTAATCGAAATTCTAACCGCCTATGTCTTCTCTCTCCGCTTGCAATTCTTTGCCGCATTTCTTTATTCCTTTCGTTCTCTCTTTGTTCGACGACTCAACGTTGACTCTGCCAGTGTTTAACTTCTCTGAACAAAGCGTTCACGTGTCAGTTTTAAAGTAGGAGTACAAACAACATGTTCCTCGTTCCTCTTGTCATGTTACACTGAACTTTAACATCGTGTTTCGGTCACGTCTGGTTTCGGTGATGAATCGATTTTATTAGTTTCTATTTTTCTTTCTGTTTTATTTTCTGTTTTTTGCCAATCTAGAATAATTTTCAAATGTTGATCGATGATCGAAAATCACCATCGTAAGTTCTTCAATTATTTACTGTCATTCGAAGAATAATGAGGTTATTTTTCGCGATCGTTAATTAGATCATTAATACCTTATATGTATCAAACTCAAAAATGTGCCGCTCAATATTTTATCATGTTCGGCGTAAACATTTATCGATATCATTGTTACTATCATCAACTAATCTAATGATTCTGAGTAAATAATTCTATTATCAGAAGAAAATTTGCGTTAATGCCGAGGTCTGAATTGAAGCTGAATATCTGAAACATTGTAACACCACGAAATTTGTGTGTGGCTGTAGTCGAAACAAGTGTTACAAAAATAGTTATCAGCCAATTAAGTTTTACTGAAAATTAACAATTCCGGTAATCGGTGTTGAATTGAAGTCGGCGGCGATTCTCGTTTGAGTTTTTCCGATTTTTTTCATCGCGGCCTCCGGTTTCATCCGTCCGTATAGTATCCAACAGGTCTACTGCTTTATCAGGTCACAAACGCTCAGTTTGCTTTGCATTTTTACGACGCTATATAGATGTCACTACTATCTGTAAATTTTATTGCACATGGGAAACTCGCGGTATCATACGCACGTATAATTAGCATAGAGAGAGGAAACAAGTGCCGGCGAAACGGGGCGGAGGGGGAATCGCTTGCAAAGTAAAATGCCAAGCATTTATGCCACTTATTTTTAGCACTGCAAGCCGCGTGTGACCGGCGCAAGGATTTCTCTTCTCTCTTATTCGGCATCTCCGTAAATTTCACGATCAACAGTCCAAATTTTCCTCTATACATTGTTCTTCAATAATAATTCAATGCGTGTGTTTTTGTTGATTTTCCCGGTGGTCTTCCTGAAATTATAAGTACATAATTTTTTAATTTAATTAGACGTATCGTATCTCACCGCAGAACGTCACATATCTTAATTTCTATTTTTGGCCCGTTGATATAATTCGGCCGAAACTTCTGATCTTCGGATTCAAATGGTTCATTTTATAGCAGAAAAAGAACAAACGCAACGTGCTAACTTATCGGCACGGCCCCTGATCGTTAATAGAGTCGCGGATTTGATCAAAGAGCGAATCATCAACTGTACGCTAATTTTTGTATAAATCATTTTTATTCTGTCAACAACATTTCCAATTGGAATTAATCTTCTCACCTTTTTTTATAATATTTCAAAATATCATTTCCTAAAAGAAAAAGACGTTCAAATTTTTTTTCAATAATATGCTACTACTTGACAAAAAAATATGAAATTTAGTTCAGTTGATTGTTTTAACTGTGATAATGTAACCTAAAAAGATTACGATAAAACTCATTCCTCGTTAGTAGGAAATCAATCAACCGCAAGACGATGCTCTATTTAAGACAATTACCGGGGTTGTAAGATTCAGGATTATTATAGATCTTGTCAGCCATGTAGTATAATTTTTTCTTAATCATTCACCGATTTATAAATTGGGCAGATTCAGAAAAAAATTGCTTTCTACAACGTTTTACTGGCAGAGTAAGTAGTAGGCTTTTTAAAATTCTGATTGACTTCTGTCGCAAAAACAAATTTATCAGTCATAACTAGTCGAAATATACCATGGAATTAAAAAGTATATCCAAGTGAAAAACCTTTCTAAACAGGGAAACGATATGATAAGGAAATACCGATAATTTTCGACAATGCAGAAACACAACAACTCTGCACGTTGGTGAATAAATTGGAACGCGATGAGAAGAAAATGGTGAAAGTGAAAAAAATATATAGGTATACGTTCTAAGCAGCTGAACTGGTTTACACGTATTTGACGTAATATGCCGAGTAAAAAGCGTTAAACTGTAACGGATCAACAACCTCGATATAACAAAGCACTCAAGGATTAGATGTAAACATAATCGCGGGTATGGCCAAATATGTATACTGTATGCAAACAAATCATTTGTATGCAAGATTTTAGGGACAGGTTGTATATAATATTTTTGATACAGTGTATTCGCAATCTTGTAACAATTATGCACAATTTCTATTTCCTCAAGTGTATAGAATAAACTGAGGTACATGTTTCCATTATAAACAAAGACCCCCCCCCCCCCCCCCTCCTTGTGGAAAAAAAATGAGTACTACGAAGATAACGATGTTTACGCCAAACATAATAAGCGGTTCAGCACATTATTGTGTACAAGTCTGCAAGTCGATGATGGGTTTGCTCCGAAGAGGATCTCGCGCGGAGCGTTTCGCAAATACTGATTACAGCCTGTACAGATACAGAAAGAGAGAATTCGGAGCAAAGCCGTCAATGTGCAGCCTTTTCCCTACTGCCAACAGTTAGTCAGTCAGTCAGTGAGTCAGTCAGTCAGTCAGTATCAAATCATCGCGGCTGCTTGTGCGGTGCGGGGTAGTCCAACAGTTTGCCACTACAACCACGTGCTGGTTGTGGCTACAAGCAGTGTTGTAACAGTATTGTACTTATAGCTATGTCGATGCGAATAATTCACGAAAAATAGTTTGAACATGGTGCGGTTTGGTGTTAACCTTGAGTGGTGAATCCCGATCCTTGAACTCTGGCTTCAAAGGGATTATGGACATTTTTTTGCACATTTAGGACACGAACCGTAATTCTGCTTGATACTCTACAGTGCGTGGATTTCTTATCTTGGAAAGTGGCTGCTGCTGACTACTTACTTTTATTCATTGTAATCGGTATTACATTAACAAATTCCAAGCGGACAGAACCTCATGCGGTATTGATTTTCAGTCCATCGATCATTTCATCCAAAGTTTTTGCCCTTTCGAGAACAACTATAATGAGATCCTGTATCGGCCAACGGAATAACCTATGGGGACAATATTTTTAATGGAAATATTTAGGTGAACGGAAAATTTTATTTTTATTTATGTTTATCGATAAATAGGGAAGAATAGTTAATTGTGATGTAATCGGACTTTATGTGATTTTTTAAACTATATTCGTGTGAGTGTCTTTATTGTTATTTATCTATTCTCGGATCTCAATAACTACTTTAAAGTGTATTTTTTTATCTTCACGTCGCTGTTCGTTTTATTTTTTTTTTTTTTTGACACAAATATTTTGCTGTTCGAATATAAATATAAATAAATAACAAACGGCGATCGCAAAATGGCACACGAGCCGGTAAAGAACAGGATAAAAAAAAACATGGTAGTGGAAAATTGCCGAAAATCAGAAATCGACAAAGAGGACGAAGGAATTACACCGCCGGACGGCGGGTGGGGATGGGTCATCGTATTTGCATCGTTTATGATACACGTCATCAGTGAGTTGAATTTTCCCTTTTATACCAATAAATGAACGAACGAAAAAAGAAAGAAAGAAACTGAAATTTCGAAAACTGAAATTAGAACAACATTAAGTCTAATATTAGCGAATTTTTGTGTCTGCTTTTGGATAAAACTTTTTTAATGAATCACTTTCGTTCAATTCATTACTCAATTAAATAATAATTTTGATGTTCTTAAATGACAATCATATTATTATTTGTTAGTAAACGGATACGTTTATCCGGTATAATAATTATTATTATTATTAATTTCAAAGTATATATCATTGATTTTTATTATTATCGTTGTAGTCGTTTGTTTTTTACCTTATCCTTTAGGTCGTGTACGCCTTACGTGCCTGAACAAAATGAAAGTTGGCTAAAATTTCGATAAAATTATATTGGTAGCCGACACTGAATACACTGTATCTTGCAAAACGATGATGTGTAAATTATGCAAGAACCTCACGTCAAACTTGTACGTAAATAAGAGACGACCGACTAGTGCTCTTTCGTTATTGTATACATATAATTACGAAATACGTGTTTTTGATAAAAAATTATTTATAACGTATCATTCATGACCATTCATTTCGAATGTGTTTTGTGCGGATAAGAACGAAAGTGTATCTCGGATATTAAGACTAAAAAGATAACTGTTCATCACATACATTTATAACATATTTGCTTCATAACTGAAACTTCGTGATATACACCGAGCCGAAATTCAATTTTTGCAGTTACACATTTTATTTTTTTTACGCTTAAGTTGTGAAATAATCGGTCGAATCTCTTGGTATTCACCAACAGTTTTAAACGCTTGTGCAATAGGACAATAATTTATGTTCTTTCACCGATTGCGTTTCTCACATGCATTAACGATAAGTGTCAGTTATGTAAACTAATTTCTGTACACGTAAGAAACATGTCTTTCCATTTGTTTCTTTTCTTTTTCAGTCACTTTTGCTCTCTTTGGTCTATTTCATTCACAGAATCTGCGTCGGGTTGAATGAATAGGCCAAACCTGACATAACTTCTCACTAACTAAATATGCTAAACTCTGCGTGGTGTCCATGTACAGAATTGTCTAAGAAAAGTCGAATTCTGCGGCTAAACTTAATAGGTCACGAATCACCGCCAGAGACTGCACAGTTCTCGCGAGTGAATTAAGAAGTCGTATTCTTACCAACCCGGTAATTTTTTCATCATAAGCAGCACTGCTGAGGCAATTATGAGAAACAAACTCAGTAGCTAATTGTATCGTTCAATTGGAAAATCATTGATCTATATATTTGAATTATGATATAATTACGAGTATAGAGAATTGACAGGCTATAAATACAGATCTTTCGTAAATCGCTAGGTTTAATTCATGGCAAATTTCTGTCATTTCGCTAGCTGGGATCAAACTTTTTTCCATGCTGTGACCTAGTTTTTCTTTGTAAATCAACTATGTCAATGCCGACGAGTCCACACACTTGTTGCCAGTACCGTACTGAATAAAAGGCTCCACATGTGCTTCCCAGCGTGCACCTCGACAACTATTCTGAATGTTCACATTCGTAACATAGGAATGTTTACAAATAATTTTTCATTGTGATTTAAAAAATTGTATTCACTTTGGTTCTACACCCCAGTTAACGCCCTTTTGACAGTTTTTGGCTAGATCATCTGTGCAAAAATTGACACCTTGTTGAGACGTCTTGAGACGATTGTGTTATCTCGGGTGTTTAAGGGGCGTAACCCGCTGATATTTTTATCATGAGTCAACTCGTGGTCCGTTGTTTATACAATCCAATGACGTATTACGCGTGTTCACGAACACGTTTTACGTAAATCGGTGAAGCATCGGTTGTTCTCTACCGAGATATCAATAATAAAATAAAAGAAACCACGTTGCTTTTTTTTTATTTTCAGGAATAAAATTTCATCTCTGGATACAGATTCTCAGGAGATTCTCAATTTACCTCTATATGTTTATCAATCAATTTCTGTTATCATTTTCAGTTTTCTTATGGTTCTCCAAATTCGCAGATCAACTTCTTTTCACCAGCATTCAAACGATGTTTTTCCTCTTAGACCCTTGGTCAAATTTTTCTCTAGTACTACTTTTTGCTGTGTCAATGCGTGCGGGATTTACTGTAATGCACTTAAAGATCAGGATTACGGCTTATCGAGCGAATTTTAATCTCGTTCCACTCGAGCAGCGTGTATTTCAAGGCATCAAACTTGAAATAGTCGCGATAACAGACGTGTAAAGAAGTCGGCACGTAGCTTCTGTAGTATTTTCATCTCTTGTATTTGGATTTTTAGCATAGGCGTGGTTAGATCAACATGGCATCGCAACAGACGATCATCTGATCCATTGTTTCAGACTAATTGTCAAAATATCAAGGCATAGGAAGCTACTGGACTCTAAAATCGTAAAATTGAGTTGTACAGATGAAAATACGGACCAAGAAATCGTTTTTACGATTATCTAAGTATGACCAGTTATTGTAGCATGGTTACTTTCCTTTGAGTTTCATGACAAACTTGTTGTTCGACTGGCCCGAATGATTTCAGACGTTACAATCTTTTACGAGTTTATTATCAACATTCAAAGTCTAAGGTTTGAAGCATTTTTCCTTCTATTGTTCACACAATTCTCGCTTCGATTTACGATAATATTTACCGATGCTTCATACTTTGGAATGGTCCTATCGATACTTGTATTTATGCATATAGACAATAGCGAGATTACGCATAACTCGGAAAATCGAGTTATTAGACAAAGCATTCTTTGCAACTTATTGTGAGAAATGACCATTCCTTGCAGGCTGGCTTGAAATTACCGTACGTACGATTTCATGGCGATAATCGAGCTACTATTAGAGCGATGAATTTTATCGCGCACAGTAAATCCTGCATTTTTTCGAGTATTTTCTACATCGTAACAAAACGCGAATTTTTGTTTTGGCGTAGAAAGAAACCTGCGCCTTTGCTGATCTCGCGCTCAACCGTCGATAATTTGATACGGCATTCAAATAAATAATTTGCCAAGTACCGAGGTGCGCTGAAAGCGTATCGGATAAATTTAGATTCTTATCCCGCAGGCGGCTGCAGCGTGATTACAAAGTCTCGTGGATGAACCGATCGGTTGTCTAGAAATAAGATCGATAACATTCTCTTTGTGCCGGCTGCCAGGCTTAATCAAGCAGTCAGAGTAACAAACGATCGCCAATAAATCATGAGTGTATGATAAAACAGATCACCGTCTTTCGTTTTAATCGCTTGATGGAGTCGCTTAGCTAATTTGCTTCCGAAATTATTATTGTTCAAATGACAAACGAGTTGTATAACAACATTCACCACACCTTGTTAATTAATATGTAAACTGTGTGCTTTGCCTCGCTTTGAATTGAAAACCTTTTTGTAAACCCCCGCAAATCTAGCGTTCTAATTTCAAGTAGACATTTTTTTTTTTTTTGCTATTTTTTCGGAAATTCTCAATTACAAATTACGCGAATCATTTCACTTCGTGTGAAAAATCGTTTTTGGCAAAAAAAATATTGCTTACTATGAAAAAAACAATACAGAAACAAGTTTGGAGGCATAAGCTTAACAAGCGATTATTTCTTGATAACAGACACGAATCGAAACTTATTTATCGTTGTTCCTAAATTTCATGTAGTAAAGTGCATTATAATGCTGTAAATGCAATCTGCTCATTTCAAAGATTTCAAACACTACGATACATTTGATTAAACTTTGTGCACGGACATGCATCATGATCTTTCGACACATATTAACTATTTACACTCGTACCATTATTCAATTACATATCGGTGATTATTGCTAATGTATAACGAAATAAATTTCTGCAGGTACTTTAGAGATCTTTCTTTACACAAATCTGCGAAAAATGTTATTTTATTACAATATTATTTAGTATTGTGTTGACGAAATCATATAGCTACAAATTATTCGTCCCTTTTTGCCTGTTACCATTATCTTGATAAACCAAACAATCTTTTACTCCAGACTGACGTGTGCTAGTTATAGTCTAAGATTTTTTAATTCCTGACTTATGACGTAATAAATTCAGATCCTTAAGTTTCGAAGACGCTATCTGGCGGAAGTGAAAATCAAATACTTGTTCCAATTATACTTTCTGCCTAGATGTTGTGAAAATTTGACCTAATCGAGCAACGCGATATTGGTAACAAAAGAAGGAAAAAGGAATAGTCTGTTTTCCGTATTGTCGAACCACAGTCGTGTCCATCCGTAAAATGTGTTTTAACAACAAAGTAATTTCACCACAAAAACAGGTAACCGTATTTTAATTTACAGCTGACGGAGTTACGTATTCCTTTGGATTATTTTACATCGCATTTCTCGATTACTTCGAGGAAGGGAAAGGCAAGACGTCTTGGATCGCGTCGCTCCTCGTCGGCATCACGTATTGTTCAGGTAATGCACTGGCATATATATTATTATTATTATATAAAACTCAACGTTCCTTTAGTGCGATCAAACACTATTTTTTAAATTATTTCAGGACCCATATCCAGCTCTTTCGTAAACAAATACGGATGCAGGACAGTTACTATCGCTGGAACCATACTTGCCAGCACTTCTCTACTGGCTAGCGTTTTCGCTCAAAATATCTTGACGTTATATTTTACAATAGGAATTGGCACAGGCAAGTAATAAATTGAATTCCTCATGTCAGAGGCTGCGAAGGGCAAGGATTTACTGACACAAATTTTCTTCCCTTTCTTAACTGGCGCAGGAATAATGAGAAAACCAAAAATTTCGAGTTATTTATATTTTTAATAGAAAATCTACCAAAAGAATATGAGTTTTTTACGGAAAGGTATCAGAATTTTTTCAAATCTCTCAAGTATAAACTGAATAATTGAAACTTTTTCAGCACTGTCTGAAAATATGGTATATTTTTGAGAAATTTTTAATTAAACATAACGGAGATCTGAGAATTTTTTTCATCAGGGTCCCTGCTAGTTTATGTTATACGGAGCGGGCCGATGAACAGGTGATTTTTATTTACGCAGGTATCGGCTTCGGGCTGATATACTTACCAGCCATTGTCAGCGTGACCTGTTACTTCGAAAAGTATCGTTCCCTGGCAACAGGAATAGCGGTGTGTGGTTCCGGTTTGGGTACTCTCGTGTTCGCGCCTTTGACAGGACTTTTGATAACAACATACGGATGGCGTGGCGCGACGTTAATTATATCAGCATTGGTTTTAAACTGTATAATACTCGGTGTGCTTATTAGGCCACTGGAAGCACCAAAGAAGGATATTTCACTGCAGGTCGGTCGAAATGAAACCACGAAAGAAAAAAGCTCTGGTCAAACACTCTGGTTTATACATAATGAACTACAATTTAATTTGCAGAGTTTACATTTCAAAGAGAATGGATCTATCGTCAAAGTCGCTGGTGAAAATGAACAGAAAGCGTTACAAGCAACTGGTGGCAAAGATCGGAACAAGAGTAACGAACGTCAAGTAAAGTACACCGCGGTTAAAATGGAAGACGATGTTGGTAATAATTTGCGTGCAGCATTGAGCCAGCCGATTCTGTTGACAAAAAGTCTTGGCCATCACACCCAAACCATGACCCGATCATACGGTAGCTCGATAATGAATCGGCGGGACATATTTTACCAAGGAAGTTTAGATAACGTTCGAGCTAAATCGTACGTATCTGACAATACTGAAATGAGAATGCGGAGTTATTAGTAAGTTTGATTAACTAATACGCATGAAAAATTCTCACTAGCGGTCATTCAAGTATTAGCTGACGCGGTTGTTGCAAATTTTTGTATCTCACCGCTAATGATAACGATTGGTAACAGTTGCTTGTTTTGCTTACTAGTTTCTTTTTTTTTTTAACGTTAGCTAACGCTTTTTTGAAAAGTTTATTGGCATATCGATTCGTTGCCTGGGAATGGTAGAAATTCCTACTTTATTAAATATTAACTATTATTAATTATTAATACACAAGAAACCTTTAATTTGCTAAGATATTATCATCAAGCAATGCTTGCATTATCGACACCGCCTTTTATGGAAATTTTTTTATTATTCTTAAGCTGGCAATGTATTTGCTTTGAGCGCGCACTTTGAATTTTCTATGTCAACTAACGCTTACTTGGAGTGCTTACTGCTGTAGGGTAACATTTGACGACGTCCCACTGAGTGGCCTACCCCTGTTTTAGCGTAAGCTAATATTTGAATGGTTCCCTGGTTTTCCGTCTACGGTTGCTCAAACTTATTTCACGATTCGCAAAAGAAACTGAGGACGTATAGATTCAACGTTTTTGATTTTAAATAAAATTTTACGCAAGTGTGTGATTTTTACTAATTTTTCTCTGAAGAAATTCAGGAATTGCCGAGTTTTTCAGAAAAAATTCTCCCATACGAATTACTGTCTTGAGTCGAAAGAAAAATTCCATTACGCAAGGAGTTGAGGCAAAATATTACAAGTCTCAATTATTTTCGTGTTTTAAATTTCTGTTTCACTTTTTTTTCTACTTGCTCACGCATACAGCGGATCTCTGGAGAACAGTGTTGAAAATGTGAGAATGCACTCGTCGTTGCGCAGCTTACCGAATGGGAATACAAAACATTCCGATAACTATGAAAGTCCTTCAAACGCTGAAGAGAATGTAGACATATTTTGTGAGATGTTGGAATTCTCACTATTGAAGGATCCTGTATTTGTACTGTTCACACTTTCCAACTTCTGCACCAGTATTGGGTTTAATGTTCCCTACGTGTATTTAGCGGTGAGTAAATAAAGTGGTGGAATTATGTATCTTCATCATCAAATATTTGTTTAAACGCTATCTGGTGACAAAAAATGTATAAGTCGAAAACAGTCGTATTTACTTTTTCAAGTACTTTTCTTGCAACTTTTCGATTAAGTGAATGAGACAAAACGAAATCAAAACAACTTACACGAATATTTTTGTATCTTTTATTTGTCAAACTTGTTTAAAATAATTGGCTGTTTTTTTGACATATCAGATAGCTCATTGCAATTATCAAAACTAATCCCTAGGCTCAAGCTGAGGAGCGAGGAATCCCCGCGGAAGACGCTAGCTGGTTACTGGGCATTATTGGGATAGCAAACACTTTGGGCCGTATTATTCTCGGTTACATATCCGACAAAACCTGGATCAACCGTCTTATAGTCTACAACTCATGTCTCACTATCTGCGGTATCGGTAAGTAATAAGAATTTAAGTTTTTGCAAACTGGTCTCTTTCACGCTTCCAGTTCTATATTACACGCATGAACCAAGTGTAACGGCATGAGGTGGATTGTGAGCGCCAAATTTCATTCGTAGTTCAAAATATTATAGGATGGAAAAACTTTGTCCATTTACTTTTCATTACCTTTGGTGATATAAGAAAAGTATTGGTTTCCGTTGAAAATCACTTTTTCTGATTTCAAACAATCCTTACGTGTCGGAGCCTTCATAATCCGAAAGACAGATTTTTCGAAAAATGTCAGTCTGTCAGCTTTTACAATCAAATTATGGGCATGAAAAATTGCCATGTTCGGTATAATTTGAACTGCCGGTTTTACTGGAAATAAATCGAAACCTATACCTTTTCCTCCTCATTGCTTTCTCTACAGAAGCGATTACGTTTTTCCGAGTTTACACAGACTCTTCCCTTTTCATGATGATGATTAATCATTTTGAACATTTTATTTGTAAAATCTTTTCTGAAATAGTTGATACTTTAGCTTATACTATTCGAATTTGCTTAGAATAATTACTATCACACAGTGGGACTATTATTTCATTCGTATCATTTATCAGCATCATGGCCGCATATAACTACTGTTGGAGATTTGTTGAACGATTATATTCTCTCCTCCTTACTTTTTATTCCAACAGTACAGCCTGTTCATCGATTAAAAATTTTCTGATAAACAGTGAACAGTTCTGAACATCGCAAAATTATCGACAAGTTCCTGAAAGGTATAATGTCATTGATGAAAGACTTTCAAAACTCGACTAAAATAATAACGTTGCACTACGTATATTCTATTTAGAATTTAATTGTTTGCAAAATGCATTTGAATAGCGCCTAAGACTATACCAGATCTGTCGAACCTTATTCAATGTTTTTCTTTATTCTATTCAAGCTACTGGATTCAGTTCTCTTTGCACGACTTTTACTGCGTTTGCTTTCTACTCGGTTGTGTTCGGAGTTACGGCTGGAGCATACGTTGGTCTTACATCTGTGATTCTAGTAGATTTACTGGGCTTGGATCGCCTGACAAATGCCTTTGGACTTCTTTTACTTTTTCAAGGACTTGCATCTCTGCTGGGTCCACCAATTGCTGGTAAAAATTAGTTTCCCTTGATTTTACACTCGGCCACTGGATATTCATCTCTATCTGAATTCTCATTCTCTTATATTTATTTTCAGGGTGGCTGCATGATGGATTGGGAAGCTATGATCCAGGCTTTTGGGTTGCTGGGTCGATGATTGCGATTAGTGGCCTCATGCTATTTTTTATACCTGTACTCCAGAGGTACTTACGGAAGAAAGCAGAAAAGTCGCAAAGGATAAGCGTTGTATTCTAGCATAAATTACTGTACATAAGCCAACAACTGAAAAAGAATGGAAACGGAACGATTAACAGAATTATGGATCCCGTTTCTTTAGGTTGCCGAATTAAGCATGTTTTATTCCAATAAGAAACTGTACGTTGCGGTAATCTAAAGAAACGTGTCACGATTATATACTTTTTTATTTATTCTTTAAGGCAATTGAAATAAACAAAAATAATTTCTCAGACTTTTTTTCTTATAATGTAAAAGAACGATGTTTAGAATATTGGTGTAGACAAATCAAATCATTCGTCTTTATTCATTATTGTTCAATTCATCTAATTGGTCGCGTTGGTTGTCCACCTCAACTCTGAATTCTCTGAACCTGCTTTGTAAAATCTCTAATATTTGGTCTAATATTCCGTCAGGGAATGAAGCCTTCCATCCTTTCTCTCAGGTTTCAGAAAGATGGGTGTGGAAACTCTCGTCGTAAAAGTTCTTGATATCCGCTCGTTCCACAAGCGAATTTTAATTATAAGGCATTCTTAATCGTGACATTTGACCAACATTTAATTTGCGTGTTTTTTGTTTGAGTTGTTACTAAATATTAGATTTGATCACTGTTAAATATACTTTGCAATGCAACTTTGTACCTATCATTTGGTGCATTATCAACATATCCAAGATCACGCCTAGTGCTTTTCAGTTTTTTCTTGTAAATATTAACCATGTGCGTTTTTTTAAATACCAGTTGCTTCAATCGAGACAACTCTTCCTTAGGATCTGTATTTATAATGACTTTATTGGTCTGTGGTAATTTTTCTCCTCTTTGACTCTTATTCAATGACTCACCATATTCTTCAAGTTTCAATGCTTCATTATCAATCAAGTTTTGTTGCTCAATATCTTTATCACTTTCTGATATGATTTCTACTTCATCTTGACGCTGAAATTATGGGATATTGTTTAGTATAGAAAATGAAATTCAGACTCAATTCAAGAATATACTTTCGTCAGTTTCATTACATTTACCAGTTCGTTTCTATGCACTTCAATTGTGAGTGACATAGTCCAGTTTACAGTATTTAACACTGACTTGTTGCCTTCGGAATTGTTTTCATGTTTGCAGATTTGTACATCATCAGATGTCTTGGAAGTAGAAGCGTGTGCATTGAGTAAAGGACAAGTTACTCAGTATAGCTTGAAGAACACATTCTTAGTTGATATTTTATTTTCAATCTTTTGCTAGCGCATGCGTAACCAAAAAATTGTGGGCACTACATCGGACCTCAAAATTCTCTTATCATCCACTCTGAGTTTTTCCCACATGTATGGTTCAAAATCCCATGAGTGAAGTAGAATTACTTTAGCAGCATTCATTGTCAAAGATATTATCGCATATCTGGTAATCGACTTACTTCACGCAAGTACGTGCGCTCTTTTCGCATCAAATTAACGAGTCCAATATTTTTCACCCAATTCGTTCGTCGTATGGGATCACGAGGTAGAACTTTCATGAAATAATTTTTTCTAGTCGAATTATGACATTCAGGCACACAACACCCAGTCATTTTAGAATAATTCTTGAGCCAGATAACGTCTGGTTAGGATTCTCCAGAAACGTCGTTCTGTACGGTTCAAGCTTTAAATTTACGTTTGTAATTGCGAACGATTTAGAAGGTAAACTGAAAATACCTAGTTTACCCGCCTTAATCACGATTGTGACGAAACATGGCTGCGAGTGGGTCGGCCGTGGGAAATTGATTCTGCGCAGCTAATTGTTCTCCATAATCGATTACGTTGGCAATAGAGAATTTCACAGATAGACTGTGCGATGTAAATGCTCAGTTTCTCTAAAAATTAGGAGTCTCATCTACCAAAGCGATACCACAATAATGGGATAAAAGTATAGAACAAGTACAATCATGAATACATCATTATAATAACGTTAAACCCTGTTCATCAAGTTTTTACAACGCCGGTAAAATACCTAAAGAGGTAACTTAAATCGCATACGTGGCAACGCTGTGTAGCCAGTAACCAACTCACTGAAATGATCTTCAGAAATCTCCTAAGGCCAATAATTCGAACGAGTAATACTGATTGTAAAAAAGAACTATTCCGACCGTAGTAGCTGTGCTAACACTCGAGCTACGGAGCGGAGGGACTTGCGTTCATATCCCCGGCCTGTCAATTAGATCCGGAACGGCAACTCTGTAAGAATGTAAGACAGGTCACGTCGTTCAGGCGCTGGGTGGCTGGTCAGTACTTTGGATTCGGGTTCGGATTCTTTCATGGAGGCTGGACAAAGTTTTCGGCAGTTTCCTTGTCTCTCGTGCCGATGCGGGTGTTTCTACTGCCACTGCCAACCTATGCTATACACCATTCTCCTCCCTTATATTGCACATATAATTGTGATTAATAAAGAAGTATTATTATTATTGCAAATCCGTGTACACACACGAATAAATCCGAGAAGAATGATCATTCAATATTTAACACGTAACTCTTTCATCCAGATAGCAATAATGATTGTGATGAGAATTGTAGCTAAACTACCATTTTAAAAATTGCAATAATGCAATTTTGGAATATTGATTAGGCAACAATTTTATCCCATAGATAAGTCATTGTATTTACAGTTACTTGATAAAACATACAAATATTCAATTACACCTACGTAAACTCGTAAGAATATTCTAAAATTCAAACAGCTGAGGCCCAGCGATCTTGAGAAATCCTACGCTACAAAATAAGACTAACGCAACACTAAATGAACCGTTGATATATATCCTCAGCCAACAAATCACTGATCTCGGGTACCGACCGTCAAGTCGCGCTCTCGGCTCGTATCCCCAGACTGGACATCTTGTTCTCAATTCAGTTTCGTGGCATAATCCTTTTGCTCTCTTGCATTCAAAATGTCTTTGTTACCAGTTATAAAACTTCAATGTCATAAAATGTTACTTTTGGCTCGTGCCTCAAGTCTGATCGGTAGACTCAATTGACTTCCCCTAGTCTTTTGGCACTGTGCATTTGCATATTACGCTATGTGTTCAAAAGATGTTATAGCAATTCTCAACTAGTATTCTTTGCCGCGCAACTAAATACTTCATTTTGTTTAGAACATAGTTCTGACTGAACAACCAGCAATTTCTCCATCCTAACTTATAACTAGTTATACGTGAAATCCTGCTCCATCATCTCGATGAGGAACATCTCATCCGGTGTATGAGACCTTAGAAGGTAAGCAAGTATAATTATTAATTTTTTATTAATAATTATGTAATTAATCCCGGTATATCCGAGTTTATCGGTAAGCGATTGAACCGAGTTGCCCACCGCCTTTCAATGTGTAATCGGTATTTGGTGACCCAAAACTACTGACTGTGTGTCTAGCTGCGTTTCCATCAACGGATTCCAGTGGCTAACAACTCGAGTTTCCGGGAACTGCCGCTCACTGATATATACTGCCGCTATGCAATCCCAACATGAAGGCCTTCGAAAAGTGTCCGCTAGACTTAGACAGAGGGAACGAGGTGGAGATCAATTGCTTTCTCTCCATATCATATTGCTAGTGTGCTGAATAGAAAGAGACAGAGGCTGATCGTCACCAGTGGCTATCTCTTCCCTCCAGCTGGCCGTATTCTACTGGCCTAAGCGTAGTCCATACAATATGTCGATGTTTTCAGCGCTGTTGTTATGAATCGAAAACTAGGGAAATTTATAGTGACGTGATTGGTGAGAGTGTATAAATTGAGGAACACCGTGAAAGCCGTTTCGGGTGGGGAAAACAGTTGACGATTTTTTTAACCGGAGCATGTGAGAGAACAGACCTCGAAAAACCTGTGGGGCTCCGATTTTGGCTGGAAAGTTTGTAAAAATAAATTTTACCAATCCCAATCCAAGTGTGAATAGTTCGAAGTGAATAATGTGCGTCGACTGATTAAGTAATTTCAAGTTGAATATATTGAGGCAACGGTCGAACGATTGTATCAAGGTGATATATACTTGTCTCTGAAACGTCGTCGGATGCTGCGAGCCAGCTTTATGTGATCTACATGATTCCGATTGCCTGTCGTCGCCGCCGTCGTCGCCGTCTAAGGTCGTTCTAATTTCTCCCATTCATCTGCATTCAAAAAGACAAAGACCAAACGGCCGTATACCTAGGACAAGTTCGTCTATGCCAACCGCCGCGCTTAATTACACCAGAAAATAATAACCCAACATCTTGTTGTGTTAACTTGAAGACGGCTTAAGCTATCAGCGGCGGTCTTTATTCAACCCAAGTGGTATCAATGTTGTCTGGCAATGGTGTGTAAAGAGAACGTGGTATCATGGTTTGGAAATCTGTCCAGGTAATAATACCACCTTATTTACCACCCCCAATTTTCCCTCCCTCCCTCATCTCCTTTTTCACTCATATATTCTTCATTATAATACTACGCATATTTTTTGTATCATCTTTATGCCTTTTTCGTTCTCTTTTCTTCATCTAGAAAACTTCCCTTTGAAACTCGTATCTTTAATTTTTTTTATTTTCATTATTCATCTGAACAATAGCGACAATGTAAACTTGAACAAAAAACTTTCAAGACGAACTTTAGCACAAATCCAGCTAAAACTGATGTAAGGAGGATGTTATGAAAAGTCTTTACTGATCGTGTTGAATATCACTTATTTTAGCTATTATTAAAGTTTGTGTATCATTGACCCATAAAAGTTTTGTTTTATCCAAGACTGATGGCAGAAAATGTATTCCCATTAAGCAATTACTACTAATTGCAAGAATACATTTATTTGGTTCATTCGTGCATGAAAAAACGTTTTCAGGTATTTGTTCGATATTGTATTTAGAATTGCACAATCTGTAGTATTTCTATATCAGTAGCGTGTAGACTCTGATAATGGTGCAAATAAGCAACATTTCACTTGTTCGGTAACAATTGATTATAGCATTCTTATAAACCGAAGCTATGCTGCAGCAAATTACTATGATTACAGGTTTTAGGATTTTTCACGAACAGATCGATAAAACATTTCCTTTCATCGTACAATTGTTTAGATATTATAGAATGGGCCTTACTTCGTATGATGATCAAAATCTGCAAATAGTTGCTATTATCTCTGTTTTATTGTCCGAACAATCAAGTTTTTTCAAATTTTGATCGAATTTCATTATTTCGTCAGAAGTCATCGGAAAAATCACGTCTGGACATTTAGCCATTTGAATAATTTAATTAATAGTACGAAAGTTCTGCCAAGTTTCATGGTAGTAGACAAAATTAAAATATCGTAATAATGCATTTTTTGTGATAATCGTTATTTCTCAACTTCAATTGTTTTTGTTATTCAGTATAACGTAACAAAGCAGATGTACTCAGATGTTAAAAAATTAAATCCATGAAAGTTATTCTTAAATTACCAGACACTGACTTGTATTTCAATTTTTCATTACCAGTACAATAATAACTTGAAACTGATCTCTAACATTTTTCTTTATTGTTTTGCTTCTCCACAGTTATAAACGTATCGATGTGATGTGTACGCTGCTGAATATGTGTTTACCGTTTGAAGTGAGGTACCTTGGCACGTGTGTCGAGGATCTTGGTAAACGGGATTACAACGATCTCCGTGACACGGAACATAAAGCCAACAATGCGTCGGACTTAGCGGAACTCACTTCTCTCGGTGTTACCGACAAAAGAACACGCAGGAAACTCTCGCTATATATGGCGCTTTTGCATTCATGCAATTACGCCTGCGCTGTTATTCTGTACAATAATCTCTCAAACGTAGATTTTCAAGAAATAGTCAATCTCCTGAACGGGGCGACTTTCATACAGGATGATCAGACCCTTGATGAACTTCTGCTACTTTATACGATGGCTCTAAATCATCCGGCCTTCACTTACGAGCAGAAATCCGTTTTTGGAAATATTTATGCCAAACTGCAGGAGGAAGAAGTCAGACTCAATCCTCCGAAGGCAGCTATAAACCTTTCCTTCAGATCCGCACAAGTAATATTTACTGCCTTATTGTATAATCTGCTTTTTCAAGATAAAAAAGTTTACTTATATACTCATTACAAATCCCAAGGCCAATATTCATGTTGTCTTTCATTAACTTTTAAATCTATCAATGAATATATTTTTCTTGTCATTTCAAACGCAGCAAAAGCCGATAGTCTTTTAATTATTTCATATTGTGCATGCATTACGACAAAAGAGTATTTTTTTTTTTTCTGGTTTTCACATTCCTAGTATTCTGCACTACATTTTTATGCAAATTTTTTTTCTGGTATTTATTTCATCTTGAGTTTCTGCCGCTTTATATCTGCAATGCTTATCTAATCATCTTTGTCACTTGTCGACAAGCAATAGCAGTTGATGGGTGTAGCTTTGTGATTTCCCATTTCGACTGACAGCTGGAAAGGGGAATAACCATTGGTGACCTTAATAAAATGCATTCATTATTACAGTTCTCTTTATTAATTTTATTACAAGATAATCATGCATTCAGTATTCATCGAATAAATATATTTGCAATACATAATGATTTTCTTAAAATTAAAATGCTATTTAGACATCGATTTTTCATTCTGAATCTGATAACTCACGTTTTAATTTTCATCACTTTTGGTGATATAGGAAAAGTATTGGTTTGGGCCAAAAAAATTTTTTTTAATTTCAACGAATCTTCACGTTTCCAAACTTCTAGAATCTAAAAAACAGTTCATTCGATTTGTTTTTCTTGCATTTGCAACAAAACCATTGCAGCTTATGATTGGATTCATCGCATTTGATTAAAGTTCTATAATAAAATTAACAAAGATTATACTAATTTTTAAATTTGCAATTTGAAATCTTCTCAGAAAGTTGTTCTTTACGTAAAGATAAATTTCCTAACAAAATCACAAATAGATTGTTATACTCGACAAATATTGCAAGGAATGATTAACTGTTGGGATATTGGCTTTTAAATTTGCCTTAAAAGCTGTTAAGCTGATGCTTTTCGCTATGCAGATTAAATTGTTGCAAAGTTTCTCATGGTCACCAGCAATGGCTAACGTGTTTCTTTTTTCAAAATCCTGTGAATGGTCTTGCAATGATTTTGTTAAAAAAATCGTAAATAGTGTGAATACTCTCATGACTGGAATTGTTGTGATAAACATTGATTGAACTTTCAGAATGAGTACTTTGAGTGAATGGCTGATCAGAAATGAACTACAGATATATCAAAGAAAAGTCTTCTTGCTCTGCAAGTATTTCGATCTATTCTTAAAAAGTACGGTAAATATAGTTTTGGAAAATGAGTATATCCCGGATGGGATTCCAATCACGCTTTGGAGGAAATAGGGCAACTTTTATAAAAATGAGAATAAAAACAATAATTGGAATCTTTCTACTAAAAACGTACTTCCAGTGGTGATTTTTCATGTTATTGCAGTAATTATGAAATTCATGTATAATATTTATCTGCGTGTACAGAAAAAAAATTGTATAATGCAATGATTCCATTCTTTAAAAATACTGCTTTTCAAACTGATTCGAAATTGTCGAGGAATGTATTGATTACATGTAATTCATCGATAAAGTATGAAAAAATATTTGGTTTATGAAAAATTATCTTTGGTTTGATTGAATCAGTATGAAGCTGTTCAGTACTGTAACATTCGTCATCACTGGCTGATATATGTAGAAAGCTTTTTAATGATTTCAGTTCAATCTTCCGTATTTGTATCAATCCTTTCATTTTCACCATTTCATATTACTGTAACAAAATTAATCTTGTAATAATGACTGAAAATTTTGAATTTTTAATGGAACTGGTTAATTATTCACTAACTTATTAATTTCACATTGTATAATTTCGTTCGTCTTCCAGAAAATTATAGTGAGGTTTTGTGTTAAATAGTTTCTTAAAAGATACGGTTGGCCATTACAATCATTAGCTGCAAAACTCCATTGTTTTAAGCGATAAAATGATGATTGTATGGATCCGATTTACTGCACGAGTTTCGAATAAACTCGGATTTCTAGTTCCAGACTCTTTGTTTACACTTTAGTGACCTGTGACTGATCGAACATGATAGTACAAAAAATTGTTTATTTTTTTTTCATCATACATTCACGTCCAAGTTTCGGAATATGTAAACGGTTGCTAAGGCAATGACATACAGTTTGTATGTGGAAATAGAGTGGATTTGCGTTTTGACCGATCAATTCCTACGAAATATCGATGACTTCCATCGAAATTGAAAGATGTCGCTGCTGACTGTATCGAGACCCAAAATACGTGCAAAAGTTATTTTTCAATTCATTTTTCGGTATTTGACAACCCAGTTTAACACACGTTGTAATTGCAAGTTAGTGAATAATTGATCTAGGACTATTGTTTACCTTATTAGAAAGTTTTAAATCACAGAATTCTAATAACTATAATGATATGAATTATCGTATATTTTTTATTAAATTTGTAATGAATTTTACACATTATACAGGGATCTGCTCCGTGTGTCACTTCCAATGAAAAAGTGATGGACAATGAACTTCTGACAAATTGCTTGGTGCCTCCTCCACCAATGCAGCCATTTCATGGTATGTAAATATCAGCGTGGAATCCCCATTTCCCAAGTAAATCAAAACGATAAATTCTTTTATTCCTAACTCAACGATAATGTTAATTTTTTTGATCTGACGAGCGGGAGAAAAGTTGCATGTGATTCCCTCATATAGTTTTTACCTCATCTGCAGGAGAAAGGTAGTTTTGCTCTGGCAGTAAACTCGCCTGTGGGAATAATCTTTCACTTTATTCCCTTGTTGCATAATGTATTATTGTACAATGCTCTTGTGAAAAGATCTATTATTTATGGAAATGTTTATATTATTCTAATAGTATCTGAGGGAATTCAAGAAACTCTAGAGAGTTTCTGCAAAGAACTCAAAGCCTTTCAGAACTTTTTTTTCTATTGAAAATTATAAAAACTCGAGAGTTTTCTTTCTAACTATTTCTGACAAATTAGTCAAGCTTGAGGTAAGAATCAGATTTTCAATTTTTGCATAGGAACTGAAATATTTCTACAAAATACCCAGAAATTATTGTAATGTCATAAAGATTTTTCATATAAACTGATGAACTGTCCGAAATACACCTGAGTAAAATCGTCAAAATTTTTGAAAGTTTCTAAAAATAATTTTCGTTAATTGGTGTATTTTCAAGTTATTAAATGGTTCAACAATGTTAGCTCAATCCATGCGTTAGTGCTATAATTTCTTTATGCTCTTTGAGCATTCATAGTCTGTCAAACTGTCAAGTCCGACAGACATAACGAACTCTTAATGGATTTCAGGTGACATGTCAGCACGCAGCAACGCATTATTGACTGGATTGCCTCCTGGCCTAACAATGCCACCACCCGGTCCGTGTTTTCCAGCTCCGGAGCAGATGTCGATAGCCTCAAATGCGGCAGCGCAGTACTTGCAGCTTGGTTTCCCCTCAATGAATCACATGCCGCCATGGGCAGGTCAGGTCATGCTGAGCAATCCGATGATGTACCATCAAGCCGGAGACACACTAGCTTATTCCTCTTCCCCTTTAGTCAGCCACCAGTCATCCCCTTCCCAGTCGAGATCTCCTAGTCGAAGTAACTCCCCGATGAACAATCGCAGTCGCAATCCTCCCCCTCGTACTTCCTCAACCCAGATAACGCACTGCGCTGCTAGCGCCGTAACGACATCTGCAAGCACCGGCAGCAGTCAAACCAGCACCTCAACTTCGCTGCCATCTCTGCAGCCTCTCAGCAGCACTGTAACTGTGAGCTGCAGCAAGAGTCAATCCTCATTGCCGCTTCCTCAGTGGTCCGTTCCTCCCCCCACAGCAGTCAGTGCAACTTCTTCTCTCGGAAATTCGAGGCATGGTAACACCGAGGGATTGTCGACAGCTCAGACCTCAGTTACAACATCGAAACAGACATCTGCATCCTCTGCTCGGATACGGTCAACAGCTTCTGCTGATTCTTTGCGAGAAACACTCGGCAAGGAAATGCCCAGTTTTAAGAATAGTCTTCAGAATTTTTCTATCGACGAGGTAAGAGATCTGTAAAAGCACAATTTTCGTCAAGATTTAATGTACTATTTTATTTCCATTTTGTCTCACATTAGAGAGCTCTAAACCTTTGCCAAGGTTATTTGATCAACTTTCAGTTATTATTCACCTCACCTTACAAAAATTTATAGTATGTTTAACTATTGCCCTTACATGAGAAATGGTTAGTAATTCATTAATTTTCAATGCAACTTTATATGTACAGAACATTTCTCAAATTAGCAGGTAAGTGAAAAATGTGTTGATTGCGTTCGTATATGGTAAGATTGCGCTCATGAATCAATACATATTTTTGAAAGTAACAATTCATGCCATAGTTGAAGGTGGTTGAACAGCACTATCTGAATCAAATGTCGAGAAAACAGACAATATCATATGTAAATGTTTCAACAGTCTTATTTGTGAGAAGAATGGTAAACACGAATGGAACAACATCCCTACTGTGTAATAAAAATTATTCTGAGCAATTACAAGCAAAGATATCAAGAGTCAATCTGAAAACTGAAAAATCTTACTTAGGTTTATACGTTCAAAACGTTAAAGTAATTAAACCCTCGTGTTTTTAATCCAACTCTAATGTTTTTGGATTCATCATAACAATTTCCAAGGATTACTTGTATTTTTTTTTATACATAGACATCTCCAGAATGGAGAAAAATAAATTTGTGTCAGTACCGTACAACGGACGATCACAAAGGTAACATTTACGCGCTATAATTATACTAAAATGTAAGATTTTTCTAATGTTTTCCAGAGAATCTGTGGAAATCTAGTCAGTAGGCAAAAGGAGCCCAATAACCTTAGAATTAGGTGAAAAACAGCAGAGTTTAACCATCTTGAAATTTCTAATCATAAAACTTTCCTAAAGTGTTTGATACCTCGGCTTATGTTATTGAAAGTCGCGCGGATTAATTTCTGCTGCATAGTAAGGATGATATTCTGTTGAAAGGATGCTGGAGAATTTTTAAACGGTTTTTTTTTTTTTTTCCATATCTACTCTTGATTCAAACCGATTTTGGTCAATTTTTCTTCAAGGTAAATGTAAATGTGTACTCTGTTCTGGCAAAAAAATAAGAATATAATTGTTGTCTGATATTTGATGGCAATGGATACATTGGGATCCTTAATATGGGCATGGTTATAGGGTAATCCGCTAATCGGTTTCAGCAAATTCTACAAATACTAAGATATAGAAAATATCGTGGAAACCGTGGAATTTTCGATTATTGATGTTAAGTTGATGCAGGGTAAAATAATCGATTACAAAATATTTGTATAATTAAATACGACATAGTTTGTGTAGTTGCCGTTAGATGGCGTCTTCTTAATTTGTGGATCTCAGTAACAGGATGCCTAATTCCCAAGAGCCAACCCAGAATAATATTTGAAACTTGTGCAAATGCATTCAATCAATTTTTTTTTTTAAACTAAAATTACATTGGACTTGATTTTCGATTAGCTACAAATATTTTTAATCAAAATTACAGTTGTGAATTTTGCCTAAATCAGTCGATTGTTAATTAGATTGTATTTTACAATTCAAACTTTTCTTTTACCCTTTAACTTGTTTTGGTGATCCTAGATAAGAAGAATGGGGGATGACGAGTTAAGGGACTTGGGGTTGCCATCGAATGCCGTTGGTCAGCTACGTAGCATCGTGAAAGGGCAAACTTCCAACGGTTTAAATCTGCTTCCATCCGACAAGAAATTTGAGAGTTTAACCAACACTATTACTCATCCTCTTTTAGATCACGTTGAAAACGAGGTAAACTTTCAACCTCTTAGAAATCCCTGCAATTAGAATTTTCATCTCAGATAATTATCAAGTTATTCGAACTGAGACGATTTTCTATTTTATTGTGATACGAGGATTCATCATTATCTAACAAAACTTATGTTATTGTACAGATGATTAGAACAAGCGAGACTGGCACTGGCACAAAATGCATCCCGTTACATCAGCAACAACAGCAAATTTTGCATCACCACCACCACAATCTCGCCAGCTCAAGTGTCAAACGATATCCAACCATCTCACCCATGGATCCATCCCCTATGCAGATATATCCGCCTCCACCTCCTGTCTATGCTGCTCAAAATACTCCATGCTACGCGTGCCTAACAATGCCGGTCAATGGGATGCAGAATCGATATCCAAGGTAAACGCAGTCTTTATCTGCTTTAATCGAATGGAGGGTTTGATCAGACATAGTTATTGCCAAACTGACAAAAATCTAACCTGTTCATGCACAAAATCCTATGATTCAGAATCAAATTAAACGATAGTTGATACTAGAGCAAGTGCAAGAATTAATAGAAAGTATGAAAAATAGTTTGAAAAGAGTGTGAATTTACTAAATAACCGAAAGTAAATAAATTATTTACGCATTGGATTTTGAAATTTCATGATTTCAAACGACTTCACAAATTCTAAAGACTGCGATTAAATTCAAACGACTGTAACTGACTGCAAGTAACTTTTTTGAACTTGAAATAAATTCAATTGGCTTACTTGAGTTCAAATAGACGAAGTAACTATTTTTCTTACTAACTCATGACAATTTCCATATCAGAGATGGATCTAATTCAAGTTGGTTAATAATTGTTAGACGTAATTTGTCAAATTTCGTTAGATCACTACCCTCTACTCATCCGAGTCACACCTTATTTGAAATTCGTGCTATTGTCGTTAATGCGTATTCGACCATTTCTAGGTACAACGCACAGCAAGTATGCTGCCTGGCACACCTAGAAGGCTTACGGACGGACCCCGAGAGTAGTCGGCATTTTTCGCACAGCAGTAGTTCAGAGAGTACAGGCAGTCGATCTCCACCGGAAACACCACCAGCAGTGCCTTGGGCCGTTGGAGGAGTCGGAGAATCGTCGGTACCGAACAATCCGTCACTGGATCACACGAATCCAGGGCTAACTTCTTCCCACCCGACGAGCACGACGCCAGTGTTGTCGAACCACCACCAGGCAGCTCTCCAACAGGGGATAAATTTGCCTCAAGTGTCGGAAAAGCAGCAAAGAAACAGTAGAAAGAACCCTGGTCATTACGTACGTCATAAAAACCAACACCACATGATGAACGGCGGACCACCAAGTATCCCTCACTGTCTTCCATTCCCACCGCAAGCTTCCCATTCACAAATCACTTATCTCCAGCACGGTGGGCATTTTCCATCCTTGAGACCGGCCGCCGGGATCTACTCAAACCACATTTCTCAGCCAGCCTATGCCCGGCCCACGTATCCGATGTACCAGCCCAACGGGGAGGTCGTATATCATTACCAGGCTAACCACCTGGGTCACCATCCTGGCTCAGGTGGAACACCGCCGCCAGTCGCACAGCCTCTTTCTCAGACGTCATACTTGCCGCCGACACCGGTCGTGACTTATTCCACCGTCGTACCGCCGCCTAAGGTATCCTGCTACAATTGCGGGAGCAGCACTCATCACGCGGCTGATTGCAAGGACCAAACTATGGAGGACCTCACCAAGGGAGGTAGGTCACAGCAGTCGCGGAACACCTAGAATCTGGGATTTTTTTTTTTTGCGGCCTAACTTACCGGTTTATTCCCCTCCCCCTCTATTTCTCTCTCTCGTTTCTTCTTTCTATCTCTATATTTGTCGAGAGTTGGGTAAACGAAAGAATAAACTATGACAGAGTGCTGGATATCTGCGACTGAGCGTGGGAAGACGCGAGACTCTTCTACCTATCTTCTGCTGCTGCTACCGCCTCTACATGAAAATAATAGGGCTGCTTTCTTCTAATCTAGATAATTTCCAATTGAAAATTATATTAATTTCTTACCATATAGCAGCAAGTGAGTCGCACTTCTTAAAATAAAAGATTATACAATTAAAGAATGAAAAAATATTAGCATATAAAAATTCTTCATTCACACGATTCAGGTAATACTATATCGAATCATGTATATTAAGCACACAAAATTTTGTCTCGAGTCGTTCATCAGATTGTTTATTCATTATTTAGGTAGAAATTCACTTCTCTCCGTTCCAAAATGAGCGTAAGTCCATTCTTTTATGGTGGATACAACCAGAAATGTTAATTGGCAAGTTAGACCATGCGTTCATTTTTTAACGCAATTGAATATTCCGTCATTTTTTGAGGAAAAACCATTTCGGACGAATAAAAACATACATGCTTTCTCTTTTCACGTATACTTGGCGTCAAAAAAGTTTCCATCGATTAAAAAAATACGAGGTCCGGTTTTCTCGATTTGACATGGAATTGACCATTAGAAGAAGAAATGAAAAATTCTTAGCAGTTGAATTAGTGCAGAAATATTCGCCTGCTTGTTACATAAATTTTTTTGCAACCTTTTAAGCTCAAAAAGAAGATATAACTACAGTTCATAGCGTAAGGAAAAAGTTTTCACATCGCGGGCTGACTAAATTTAAGTATCAGTGGAACGTTGTAAGTCCAGGAGACAATAACATAACTCCTGAAATCATTAATTTTTTGTCGCTGTCTTAAGTTAGAAATAAACTAATTTCCATCATCTACAGTATGTTTTCATTTCTCCTCAGATATGAAGCTAATATGCAATGTAACAACGATCTTATAAACTCATTTGTCAGGTAATTTATTTATACAAATTTTGTCAAATTCCTTGCATGTGCATCAAAATGCGATCCATTACGGGTGAATCGGTTGGACCATTTGAATTAGAAGTTAGAAAAATAGAAAAACGACCGGACAAGTGCGAGTAGAACTCGCGCCCTGAGGGACCCGTACAAACTTGATGATTTTTTTTAACGTGATATAACTACAAATTAATTATTTTCGTATTTTTTCCGTTACTTGTACTGTATTCTGCTTCTCTCCAAATTTTATAATTCTAGGTCAACGGGAAGTACCCTATTGGTTTTGATGCGTGAGTTTGCGAGTGTAAAGCTATGTGACATAAATGGCCGCATCTTTTGATTGCGTTGACTTAGAAGCTTAAATTTCTTACATCCCCAAGGGACCATAGACCTTAGTATTTGATAACGATTTCAATTTGATACCTCTACCCTTTCCTGAGAAACAGGGTATTAACAGACATACAGACGGGCGGAAAATGAAGTGATCCTATAAGGTTTCCGTTTTTACGTTGGAGGTAGAGAACTGTAAAACGAATGAAACAGCATGCCTACTATGTGATACAAAAGAATCTAAGCAAATTCGAATAACACAAGCTAAAAGATCAATAATTTAAGAAAAGATTTTATAATTAGAACGTTCAAGGTGATTAAACTCTCGTCTTTTTCTTCCAATCCTATTTCAATGTCTCTGGGTTCATTTTGCTATCTGGCCTGATCGTCACAAGTTGCCTGAAAATCATTCAAGAAATCTTATGTAACAGTACAGTCATTCGTGGCAATGTAAACGATCGTTTGATACACCGTACTCAGCTAAATCTTGTTTCTTCATTTTGGAGATAATTATATGTCGAAATTTTTTCAGGAGTTCTCTAGAATTCTCTATGAGCAACAAGCTCAAAAACATTCAAATCGCATTCTAAACCACGAGAGTTTAATCATTTTGAGCATTCCAATTATTAAACCTTTTCTCAAATTGTAGTTTTCTTAGGTTGTCTTAATCGAATGTTCTTAGAATCGTTTCTTCTACATAGTAGAGACGTTATGTCATTCGTGTTCACCATCATTGACACAACTTAAAACTACTAGGGATGTTTTGACGGGTTTGTCTCTTTTCCTAACTTTTGATTTAGATTGTGGGGCCCATTTATTCTTGAGCCGAAATATGACGAACTGAGACTTTGGTAGTCGCATTAGCTGCACAAGTTCTGGATCAATATCCGTATAGTCATAATTTTGCACAAAATGGCAAAAGTCTATTTAGATAAATTATTTTCCAAACCACAAATTTTTTTTGCACCACAAATAAAAAAATTATTCATAATTTATGCAAGTCTGAAGTGAACCCAGCATACAGGCTCGTGTGAGCCAAAATTTCGAATGGACTGAAACCGAGTGATCGATTCTTTGATCCAGTTACAATGAGAAATGGGGGTCGATTACGTAATTTCACTTTTGCACATTTCTCACCATCCAAGCATTCTAATTAGTTTGCAAAGTTTAGTCAACCAATCATAATGCTTGAATGGTGGGAAATGTCAAAAGTGAAATTACGTAACCGACTCCCTTGATCCTAGATCAGATTTAGATATAGATACCTGTGTATGTACGAAATTCGACATATTTCAAAGAAATAGATCTTTGAAAGAAGTCGTATCGTGTTTGTGAACGCAAACACTATTTCACCTTGACTATTTTTACCTAGCAACTTCAGTATCATTCAATTCTGAAATTTTGGTTATAAGGGCACAGATACTTTCTGCATGCCCAACACGTGAAGCAATATAGAAGTCATACATAGTGTAACACACATGTTAGAAATTCAAAATATAGTGCATGTAGAAATGCGATGTAATAGTGGCAGAAGCGGGCAGTGATAATATACCAACTTTGGTACACATATTCTGTCGCCTATCGATTGAAATCGCAAAATATTCATGCACCATCAACATTTGTCGTGTCTGAATAACGGCAACACATTTTTATACAAAATGAAAATTGATGTGAACATGCAATTGGGATCCAAAGTACCGAACAACGCCATTTGGCGGTAGAAAAAGTGTGCCGTTAACCGGATCGTATTTAATTCTAAAAGTTCTTCATTGTCGTATGTTTCACTCTTTACCAACTCAACGTAACAAAAGTGTAGTGTAGCAGCTTGCACGGGGTTTTCTGTCGGTTTACGTTCACACAATTCGGCTGGAACTGAGAGTAAAACAATAACCTGGATTGCTCATTGCGACGCCATATTGGATCCCAATTGTTTGGATGATGGTGGTCAAATGCATAGTCGAGTTGATAACCACATGTGTGCAACGGTGGCAATATATTCTTGGAAACCTGAAAAATCCAACTTGCAATTAATATATCACCCATGCCTCAACCGACGTGTCCAGCACTCTTTTTGTATTCCCCCTCTCATGATTAAAATCTCATACCGAACGTGTACCGATTGTGTATTTCAGCCCAGTATCGACTTGACTACACGATACTGAAACAACCTGCAGAGTGTCCGAGTTCCGACAAGTGATCCTCTGTCAAGGGCCACGATTTTACTACCCGCCAAAACCCTATTGACATAATAATCCGGCCCTACTACAATCAATCAAAATACGGCTACTGTTCCCAATTACGCCAATTTTCGGTAAATTTTGTAGACTTCATCTTTATCCAAGATAAGACTTTTTTTAAGCTCACAGATTCCCAGTTTGCTTTACCCCGTACTATTTTTACAAGTTATTATTATTTATGATAGTAATTATTATTATTATTATTATTATTAATAAACATTATTGTATCAATATAGCATTGTGTACAAAGCAATAGCACATTATTCTTATAGTCCATGTTTTTTAATATATTTTAAGGGGTAGTAGCTTTTTCTCTTTTCACGTATATCAATGATTCCTCGCGTAGGTATAATTGTATTGAAGACGCGCACTTGCGCGACGATTTCATCAACAAAATAATAACTAATTGGGTGAACAAAAAGTCTTGGAAAACATTTTCTAGTGACTAGCGTTAAACAATCTCTCCGACAGTGTGTTTTTTTTGTTTTTTTTTTCTCTCTTTCTCTTCCCTGGCTGCGGAGTAGAGTACACATTGTGATTATCACAAATTGCTGCGATACTTCTTCTATTAAACTTTCCGTAACACAAATTAACGTTTCTCTACGCTTAGTATACTTCTATTATATGTATAAAAAATTTCTCGAGACAATTGTTTGTGTGAAAACCATAAGTGTTCGATCATCTCTTACATTATATTATATGAAGCTGCCGTTGCGCTCCTGTGTGTCTAAACTTAAAAAAAAAAAAAAAAAGAAAATTAATACACTAAATGCTGCTCACTGCTCATTCAATTAAATTATCTTTATTGGTCACCTAGATATATTATGTGTGTGTGTGTGTATATATATATATATATTTTTATATATATATATGTATATATATACAACTATGTAGGTATACAACTATGAATATCGATGTATTCTATAATTTTCATCCTTTCTATAATAGATAGGCAATCACATGCATCTTAAGCAATTTTATACCAGTTTATGAATCATTGCCCGGATCTTTTTTGTAAGTATAGGACGTGTCGTAATATAATTATGTTAGGAATTAAATACATGAAAAATACAAAAAATATACATAGATGTGCGCTATATTACGTATAGAGGCGAATACTAATTAAAATTATCAAAGTAGATATCCTGTTTGTGTTGGGCATGTTGTTGTTATTGTTATTATTATTACTATTACTGTTATCATTAAGCTTTAGCTAATATACATTTCAACATTGAATATATATATATATAGATATAATTATAACTTATAAAATAATTATAAAAGTAGCCTATGTATACATAGTATGTACGAATAGAAAATAAGTGTATTGTTGAAACTACGCATTATCTTAGCGAATGATGCATTGTATAGGTGACATACAAGCAGTTTGATGTGACAACTTTAAGAATGAGTAGGCCGTACCGCTGAACATAACAGTTCAAAAAATCATCTCGCAGTTTTAATTGTTTCTACGATGGTGAACACGAATGAAACAACATCCGTACTGTGTAATAGAAACGATGCAGAGCAAACCCGAACAAAATTAGCCGTAATATAAACAATTTGGCAAAAGATCTTAGAATTAAAATGTTAAAAATAATTGAGCCCTGATGTTTTCCATCGAATTCGAATGTTTTTGGTTTTTTTTTTTTATTTATTTTCCTTTAAAATAATTTTACAAGCAGTTATCTCCACAGTGGATAAAAATACAGTTCTTATGCTATTCGTGGGGATCTGGCCAGGGAGGAAGATGAGCCCGAAAACGTCTGAATTGCATCGAAAACAGCAGATTTTAATAATTTCGAGCGTTAAAATTATAAAATCTTTTCTCAAATCCTCGATGTCTTAGCTTGTGTAATTGTAATTCGTCGAGGATTATTTCTGTTAGATATTTGGGATATTGTTTCATCAGTGTTTACTATGTCATTAGTACAAATAACAGTGCTGGAGGTTTTTTAAAACGGTTTTTACTTCTTTTCCCAACTTTTGATTCGGACGGTAAGGCCCACTCATCCGCTTGCTGACACGCACTTATAGTGCACGCATGTTCTCTAACGACGCTAAATTATTTGTTTTTAATTTATTCCACTGTGCAGCTAGTCAAGAGTCAAGTAAAATATTGTAACGAACATTTCAAATTTAGGGATGCAACGCTCAGTTATCGTCAGTTTGGCTTCTGGAAGCATTGTCCTCTGCTATTAGCTACATTGCATTTCTAAATTCGAACGCGCATACTGCCATTTTTTTTTTCTCTTTCTTTTTCTCCTTCGATCATTCCCAGCGCAATCTTTCAACTAATGCACGTCTGACACAGTCCATAAAATTACTACCTACAGGAGGTTTTTCTCATAAAAATGTTTTGGAACATGGAACTTGTCTCGATCTAGGATCTTTGTTTTACCTTGCCAAGAAACGGGGGCTTCGTTGAAAGGTTTTTAATTCAGCCGATCATTTCGTCTTTTTCGTTTCCAGTTGAATTCTCTTCTGAATTATTATTATTATTATTATTATTATCGAGCACTAAATGGTCAGATCTTTGGAATATTAGCATATCTTACTTACCCTTGACTTGAAATATTTTCGAATTAATCCATAAAATTCTGCGAAAGTGTAGTTGATCTTCATTTACGACGAGACATAAAAAATACGTGTATCAGAAATTCCGCCGATTATTACTTTACTGCACAACTTCTCGACACAACGGAATATTTGATTTTCATCATTAATTTTTTCTGTCAACTGAGAAGACGCCATATTGTAGCAATATATGTATATATATATATATATATATATATATATATATATATATATATGTATATGTATATGTATGTATGTATGTCATGCACTGACTGTGACGGCAGTCGTATTTAATTATAAAAGTAAATTTTCACTGCATATTCTAATCCAAATCGGCTAACTGTCACAAAATAAAAGTTCAACATATTGCACGATGTTCTTCGCCCCACAATACGTGCTAAATGGCATAAAACAATAAAGGTGATCACCCAACGCGATGCTATATTGCCCCCACTGTGATGAACTATCAAAATACAAGAACACCTATTCTTTAGTGTCTGGCAGTTGCGTTTGTGATAATCAACAGGGGGAATAAATGAAGACGTTTCAAACGAAAACATATTCAATAAAATAGGCAGTGTTACTTATTTCCTGTAAAGATAACTGTGCGGTTCCAATATTATTGTTATCACAGACTTCAACGCCGTTATAGTTATGATAATGATGACGATTATTGTTAATATTATTATTATTATTATTATCATTATTATTGGGCATTTTATTATCTATATGTGTAGTGAATTTTCTTCTACTAAAATAAAGAACATCAATGATAATGATGTTAATAATTACTAATATCTACGCCAATAATAATAATAATAATAATAATAATTTATTAAAATATTCGGAAGGACAATGTTCTACATGAATTACCTAGAAAAGCAATGAAAACACAAAAGACGACAAAAAAAAAAAAATAGTTACCGAAATTATTCAAGGCTAAATAAGTATATCGGCAAAAGCGCAAAGAAAATCGTGTTGACCGCGAAGCAGCGATGAAAATAGAAAGCAAATACTTACATAAATGGGAAAAAATATTTAGATTCTTTGATACGGGTCTTCGTTACATATATATATATATATACATATATGTGTATATATATATATATATAATCTGTGCGTCAACGTGTATCAAAGGAGGGAGAAAAAGCAAGTATCGTTGTCAGAGTTACTTGCCACGATAATCTGTACAACTGCATGTACAATATATAGTGTCTGTACATATGTAATTGCGAAATATTCAGAAGGAGTGAAGTTATATAAAGAGGAGAGAACGAAATTCAAAGGAATAATTAGTAATATGAATTAGAACGCACCAAGACGTAGTAATAGTAATGTCAATAATAATAACAACAATAACAACAACAATAATAATAATAATAATTGTAACAATAGTAATAGTGATAATAATAAATTACTTAAAACAAGGTAATTGAAGTGAAAGCGGTTAGATATAATAAGAAAACAATAAAAAAAAAAAAAAAATTATAAATAAAGTAGATAAGACACGCTCGTCAGGAAAATGTGAGTAAAACATGTAGCAAACAAGTAATTCAGGGTATGTCTGTATAATGCGTTTTCAAATAAGTAAGATGAGTAAAGAGATCGAAAAAAAATTGTAACAAGATTGGCGTGACCATGATTATTATTAAATAGAGCAGCAAATGAGAATTTCAAAAAAACAAATTAGAAATACGAACGGAACGGTTTTCTGCCAGTTGGGGTCGTCTAGATTATGAATATATAAAGCGGAAAAAAATAAATAAAAAAAAAATAAAATAATAAAAAAATAATAAAAACAAATTAACGATTTAAATACAAACATGTGATGTGTATTATACACAATGTATGTACATATATACGTGTATATATGTACATACATACATACATGAGTGTGAGTGCGTGTGTCTGTATATGAAAATATTGAGATATATTTGTAAATTCTGTTAACTGAATGCATTATTATGAATATTTTAACCTCCTGTAATAAAATATTTAATAAAAAACGTTACCAACCAAAATTGTATCAACTTTCGGAATAATATAATTAATCTCCTTCCGTGCCGTCGTTTTTTAGTACTCATACGTAAGTTAAATTTTTTATTAGTTAAATAATAAATACATCGAAATTGAAATCATATTCAATTTTTTTTTTTTTTGTCTCTATCAATGAAAAATGAGTTTGTAGAAACGCATGCTTAATTAAAGTAATTGACTTGTTTATATCAACTTCGTAGTTGCTGGGTTGACAATTTCAATGTGTTATACAAAAGCTAAATATAACCTTTCGTATCATTATCAAGCTAAATATGCAGTCAAGTCGGCAGCCTTAATTCTAGGTTTTGAAGGAGCCATTCCAAAATTATTATTATAGGTACATAATATTCCCTCTTCTGGACTGATTTTTACCTAAGATTTTTAAGTGCAAATGAAAAGATGAGATGCAAAATGACGACTTTCTGACACTCAGTAATCTTTGAATATACCAGGTTTTCACCAGTCTAATATTATCACAAGTAATAAACGAAACATGTGTTTTGAATAAATTCATAAATATTATTACAAAGGGTGAAATCACCCGTCTTACCCCTTTTTTAATGATCTAGTAGTCATCATAGATAAAAGAAGTTTATAAACCTCTTATGTCTTTAAAAAGAATAAGGTTGCCGCGTCAACCAACATTATTGTAAAAACAGTCTCGTTTCAGACTTTAAACTAGAAATACGTTCTCTGCTATTAAAGCTTTTCCATAACATTTTATTTGCGCCTTTAATTTAACTCACCAAATAAAATCGCGAATCCATATTTATTTTGCAACGTCTTAAAACGTTACAATATTAAATCTTCAGCGAGTCACAAGTCTGAAGTAAAATTGACCCTTTTTCTTTTGCAATAATTCCATTACAAATTACTTGTAATAATAATAGATATTAACAAAGTTGAAACAGGAATAAATAACAATAACAATAAGAACAGTACGTGGAATTAGAAACTGTTAAAAAATTCCTCCCTTCTCCTCCAGACGTGCTGACGTAGTTCGCCAATGCTCCCCGATAAGTAAGAAAAGTAACTTGATGCGTAACAGATGGAGAGTTATCAAATAACATTAAATATAACCTTCTTCTGTAATATGCACAGATTAAATGTCGGACTTGGCCTTCGGCGACTCGTCAGACTGTGTGGAACTTTTCTTCGTCTATTTTTTTTTACTTTTTTTTTTATTATATTGAGACAATGCTAAAAGTTCCCGATTAACCTTCTTGCTTATTTGTTGTTGTTATTGTCGATTTATATTTATATTTAAATTTAATGAACGAAATTTAAAAACTCGCGAGCGCTTTTCAGAAAGTCTCTAGAATTTCTTGAGATCCCTGAGATATTATCGGAATAATTGTTAAACTTTTTGAAAAATAATCCCGATTTATTTTTCGAGAACAATCCGAAATCATGGTGTATTTCTGAGACATACGGCTGAAAAAAGTGTTTCGATAGTTATTTTCACCGGTGTGCTGAGAGAAATTTTTAGTTCCGGTTACCGCTTAGTCCCTGACTATCTTCATATTTTACCGCAATCGAAAAATATAATTCTAGGTAAAAAATGAAAATTAGTTTTGTAGCTGTTACCACAAAGTCTGGTATTCGTTACTGTTCTTTCTCATTACGATCGCTGTTGCTATATTTTCTTGTAACTGTTGGGAAAATTTAATGCTTGTGCAAGAATAAATTGACGTCGAAGCTTTATTTTACTAAAAAAGTAGAGTAAACCTCAGAAACTGATTTTGCGTAGGAATTACCAAAAAAGGATCGCCGATAGCGCAAAATGGTTACCCGTACCTCGTTTTTCCTAATCCCAACGATATTAAAACAGGTTTTTTAACGATACCTGTTTTACTCAATTTTTCTCGTTACTATATCAAATGAAATTTTTCTCAGTGTATATTTCCGTTGTTCCACAGCGAGGAAATTTTCGTAACCGAGAGAGAGAGTTTTCCTGAATTTTTCTAGTTAAAAAAAGTAACGAAACTTTTCTCCGTATAACGCTTAGAAAGTTACGCCGTCCTTTGGCGTGGACGAAATTATCGATAACGAGCAAATCAAGTTACGTAACTGGATGATAATGACGATCGGGGAGGAATGGGAGACAGAGCTGCAAAGATTCGATCGGTGCCTCGGAATTTAGTTCGAAGCGTCGCCGCATCTGCAGCTGGCAAGAGTCGATCGAAGGTCGCGTAAAAGAACGCATGTTCCGTAAGAGCAAGAGGAGCCGGAGGAAAAGAGAAGCCGGACGGTGCCAAGAGAGCTTGCGCAAGCAGGGGTGGAAACCGGGCAAACCAGGCCAGCGACGCCGAAGCGCGTCGCTCAATATCGCTTTGGTCGCCAACCGTGCAGTGGGAGCGCAGGATCCAATTCCGGAACAACCCTTCTTTGCGAATTCGACGTTGTTGCCGCCGCAGGGCTCTCCGTCATACCGGGAGAACCGTTAGCCCTCGAACAGGACGATGGAGGACAAGAAAGTCGAGCAGTATTACTCGCCGCCGCCGCAGCTTGGAAAATGGGAGGGATTCAGGATCTTTTTATGGAATTCGGAGACCGGCCAGTTTATGGGGCGTACCGGCGCAAGTTGGGGTAAGATTTTCGGTTTCATATTCCGTCCCCTCGTTCCATTCAAATTTTCTACACTCCCCGTTATTATCACTCTGCGGCGCGAGTCTCGTTTGACGGGTATTTTTTGGTAATGAGATCGGTTTCGTTAATCCGTCACGGTCGTTTCAAGGGCGAATTTTTTAACGCTCTTTTCCAATCGCTACGGGCTTGGGATTACCTGCGAAACCGCATTTCATCCCTCGCCGCGATTCGGTAATCGCGAGACAAATGAAAAACGAGATTTTCGAGCGAAGCTTTCGTAATTGGGTGACGTCCTTCCCTTGAATCGATACTCGAATTGGACGGCTTGACTGTTAATGTAGGGCGTTTTTCGCTCTGGGAATACTAAAACGAATCTCAGAAATTTAAACTTAATGTAATAAGGATGCGGATGTATCGGTGCAGCCATTTCGTCGAGTGCTTATCACCACGGACGCTTGAAAAATCGATGCTTCCGCTCCCAGCTTCATACTTCGTTTTTTACCATCTCTGCATTTTATTCAATCACTTATACTCGTGTGATCCGATAATTCGATTAATGATTCCCTAAATTTTAATCATTGCCAGATGATTCAACGACTTTCCATTCCACCAAACGAACTGTATGGAAAACGAACGCAAAATGGTGTAGTTTTTACGCCCATGGAGATCATTTCACGACTTATTGGGATTCGCTGTAAATCAGATCCCAAACCCAACGAAATTTGAGGCGTAGTCGACACGGTGGAATTGATTTTCTGTTAAAGTATACCCTTACCCGAAGTCCCCCTCCTACCGAATGCAAAGCCATATTTTCTGCTGTTATATTTATAGGTATCCTGGAACAGGTGAATACGATTCTGGATGTTTAATTACAATCTTTAGGCTCTCAAAATGATCATGTATTCACACATGTTTTCCCACTTCTTAAAATATAATACTCGACTTGATGAGACTTTGAGTTTTATACCTTTTCGGACGATTAATCGTTTTTAATTAGCGATTTCGAAATTGATATTAAAAATCCGTCCTGATACTTTTCTTTTTTCTGTTCCATTCTGAATTGACACTTCATGCAAATTATTTGCATTTTACTGTAAAAAAAAGAAAAGAAAAAGAAATAAATAAATAAATAATTTTAGCTACTATGCAGCCATAATTAATAACGATGATCTTCATTGTTTAACAATTTCAAATCGAAAAGATTTTTTTTTCAACTGCAACGAGAAAATCTTTTGCGTGTATTTTTTTTCTTTTGGACTGAAACAACATACAGTTTAATAATCTAACGGATAAATATTGCGTGTTGGCAGGATATTTTATACCATTTAAACGGTAGGAATAAATTTTTTAGTAAGACTATTTGAAAGAACAAATAAACAAATAAATGAGACTTTTTTTACGTATAACATTAATTCCTTACGGCGGAACAATGCAGACATTTGTGCAGCATTGAGCGCTGACTGCGAACCTTGCAGGGATCAATAGACTACCTATGTCCTTACTACAGTTCATCCCCAAGCCGTATACATCCCACAATTACAGTTTGTCCGTAGTCTCCGGAACTTTATTCAAACAAGTCTTGAATATCTTTAAAAAATATTATATTCGTTTATTTATATATTCTATAGTTTAAACTATGATTTTCCCTTTATAGTATAACGGAAGCTAATTGAGTATATCTGTTAATTTTCCTTCTGTGCAGTATTTAAATTCATATTTACAAACTTGTATTATCTGCATATATGTACGTAGTAGAAATTGGTACAGTTTTCGTTATTGATAATGAGATATCGATGACCTATATACATGTACATATACATGTATAGACGTGCATATAGCTTTTCTTATATGCCAAATATAACAGCAACCCTGTTATAATAGGATACAGTTATTTTAACGAGGCTGACAGCTTCCGTGTAATTATCACGAGATGAGAATAGAACTTTTCTGTGACGTACGTTAATTCAGCGAAGATGAATAAACGGCTAATTTTTTGAGATTTAAAATTACCAGAACAGAGATTGAAACAGTTGAATAACGTATTCAACGGTAATATGGAGATACTCATTCTGTTGTAAATCAAACTCGACGATTATTTATATGCGATGCTGCGAATTGTCCTCGAGCATTTCTCTGCATTATGTATTACATATGTATATTAGTCGCTTATTGTTAAGACGACATTGTGAAGTATGTAGATAAGTTCATCGATGTCAGTGTGCGACAAGTTAATACCAATTCAGTTCAATTAGCTTTCGGTTCGTAATTGTAACAGTTGTACTGTTTAGTAGTGCAATATGCCTTAAAAAATCTAATTGCGAATGCAAAACCTTTGTACAAAGAATATTCAGAAATGATCTAACGCGTTGTAGTTTAGTTGTTCTTTTCTTTTTTTTTTTTTTTTAATCAAATTGAGTTTATCATGAAATTTTTTCATGTGTTCAATAGATGACTCTGTTTATAAATATCGATTTATAACGTATACGAGTATACAGCACGATTGTCTCTCGTAGATATAGATCTACGATATACTCCCAACTTAAAATTCGAAAATGTGTGAAACGCTCTTTTTAACCGCCACTGTCGTTACTTCTCTGTTCAGCTTACCTAACGTAACCTAACCCCATCTTACTAATTTAAATCACTGAATAATGACGTCACGAGAATAGAACGTGTTCAAAAACGCGCTTCAGCTCTCGAGATTTTTTCATTAGTTTAATTCACTTTTGTCAATGACTGAAAACTTTCAGATATTGTTTTCGATGGAGTTAAGTTTTTACCGTGATAATATACGGAGAACGAAACGTTAGAATTTATTTTTTTTGAAATTCTCCAGTTTTCAAACCTTAAAATATTTCCAGACTTAGATCAATGAAATGAATGAATTAAAACTTAAAATTTGAAATTTGTTCCACTAAAACTTGACAGTGGATATTATTTTTTAAACATCGAGAACATCCGGTTTAACAAGGTGAACCGGTAAACTGAATTCTGGGATGTAATTCACACATAACTGATAAGAGTTCGAATTTCAAATTATCCGTTGAACATTCGACGTTGAAGAATTCCGTCGAGCTTGTCCAAACCTGTGAACATTTTTGAATAATGTTGCAGCGAAGATTTTGCTCTTCTACGTGATATTCTACGCAGTCCTTTGCGGATTCTTCGGAGCAATGTTGGCCGTGTTCTACCAAACGTTGGATCCGAACGTTCCTAAATGGCAACTGGAAGGCTCGCTAATCGGCACCAATCCCGGACTTGGTTTTCGGCCGATGCCACCAGAGAGCAACGTCGACAGCACTTTGATTTGGTACAAGGCTAGTAACGTGGGAAACTATGGTTACTGGACCAAGGAACTGGATGCTTTCCTTGCTCGTAAGTGAGCTGACTTGGGCGAAAAGTGTTGCTCGTAAATTTTTAAATTGTTTGGGAATTCATCATGGCGCATGCGTGTATTGGGAATTCAATTATGCATCAACATTTATAACAGTATTACAGGGATCAGTGACGAACTTCTTTTCCCGGAATGCAACAATGGGATGAAACGCTGTGACGTTCTTGCAATTTTGAATATTTTAATAATTATCGTTGCGGCTGTTAATTGAAGATCTTTTTTACCGATTGGGCTGCGGTTGCCAGTATTATAATAGACAAATATGTCAGTTGCAAAATCTAATTCCGTGAAATTTAATTAACTTTTTCATGCAATAAGATAATTACATGTTTTAGATGCTAGTCGATCTCGTCAGTGGAATTTTCTTTTCTTTCGTTTCGAACAGATCAAAATTACAAAAGCTCTCAGGCGTTATGTTTATTCACTGCAATGTGACCATAGCGGATTCTAACGTCATAATTCTGATATATCTAAACTTCAAATCAATGAAACGTGTACGGGAAATTTTTTAAATATAAAGAACAGAATCAATAATGTTTACAATATGGAAGAATGTGACGTAGTCATTCATCTAAATATGTGAGGCAACCATTTTAACGAAAGTACAGAATTCTGATTAATATCCTAACCTCTTTATCACAGAAAAATTATTTTCGACCTTGCATATCTGTTTGATAAAGTTGGTAACTAACTGTAGAATGTCCCGTTTGTTTTTCAACATATTATATCGTCTAGAAATATCTTCATTATACAAATACATTAATCCAACAACAGTGATCACTTAAAACGCTCTGTTAAAACTTCCATTTCGGATATTTTTTCTCTTTTATCGATTCGATATCCTGGACCGAAAATTTGCATACGTGAGAAAATATTCCTCGACCTCGATGAACTTGAATAAGATTTTTTTTTTTCCTCATGATCAATTTCGTGGATTAAGGGGACGTGTATTCATTTGCCTCCCGCTCGATGACGTCGCGTGACGGGAATTATGGGTATCACAAATACGACATCCCTAGAACTTATTTTACCACCAATCTAAGACGCGACGCTTGCGCGTAGAGACTCGCTTATGTAAGATACAGGTGAACTCAGGTATTGATTAACACTTACGCTCACGGACTCGCCGTTGGTGCCTTGCGGTGAATGATCCTTCACAAAAGGAAGTGCAGAAGGAGTTTTCTCTGTTTGCGGGAGCATCTTGGATGCCATAATTAATTCTTAGGCAAGCTATGCAAAAAGTGGCGGCAGAAAATTTCGGAAACTCATCTTTACGCCGTGATTTTCTAGACGTTTCTGCCAATATTTCAGCAAACGTCTAATAGTAAATGACTGACTTTGCGATTATAGATTACAGGAAAACTCCGGCGAAACATGGCGTCGCTGACACGAGGATGCCTTGCGACTACGACAAACCTCCCCTACCAGGAAAAGTCTGCCTCCCCGACATCGAGTCGTGGCATTCCTGCAATCAAAACAATAGTTACAATTATCAGAAATCCGCACCATGCATTTTCCTCAAGTTGAACAAGGTTCGGTTATTATTTATATTCTACTAGCAATGTGTCGAGCACTGATTCGTATTTGCGGAGAAATTACTCGGATTTATTTACAGAATTGTCTTTTTTCTCGCATCTTTCAATAAATATCTAACGATTCAATGTCACAAAATGAGAGTCCAAAAGCTGCGGCGCAACGTTTTCTGTGCCTTGATATTCGCAAAATTGAGCTGAACCGATCAGCTGATTGTTCGCTTCGATGTCATATATTACGATAAAAACGCGTTTATTCGAATTGAAGAATTTTTTCGTACGAGCCGCGAATAAGCGAAGAAATTATTTAGTCGGCATGAAAGACAAAAAATGGAAGGGATTAATTTCAAGCGAATCGATAATGAGGATCGATTTTTGAAAAATTCAGATCTTCGGATGGATGCCGCAAATCTACAACGACACGAGCAAACTTCCGAGCAACATGCCGGACGATCTGAAATCTCACATCGCGAACGAGCAGTCGCAGAACCGGAAGACGGTCAACACTGTTTGGGTATCGTGCGAGGGAGAGAGTCCTGCGGATGTTGAAAACATCGGGCCGATACAGTATATCCCACAGCGAGGATTCCCCGGGTATTATTTCCCCTTCACCAACACTCCAGGCTACCTGAGCCCGCTGGTTGCCGTGCTGTTCGAGGCACCGAAGCGTGAGTAATTCGTGAAAATTTTAAAAAATATTCCACGCTATTTCTTGCAGCACAATTCCGAAAGCAGGTGACGCAAACTCTTGCAAGACATCTGAAAAATCTTACAAACGCCAAATCATTATTCTCCACGTGGTTCGAACGCTCTCAAAAAAGACGTGATGGAAATTTTACGAAGTTTTTGGGGAATAGAAATTTTGTTGCATTAGAACCTTGCAGACGAAAAAATTCTCAAAAATCTCTCATGATATTTAGAAATTCAACGGAAGCAGGTACACTGTGTTTCATAATTATCTTGATAATGTCTAAGGGATCTGAAGATATTCTCGAGAATTTCGGGAAAAAACTCATTGTCTGATTCCTGTTCGATATTTCATTTTCTGTCGAAAGTTTATTAAGCTCTGAGATTTCAAGGTTCTGATCATTTCGAAGAAAGTCAAGTTATAGGTTAAAATCGACACCAATTTCAGGAGGAAATTCAAAAACTTTTATTATCAGTCCTTCATTTTGTATCACATCTCCGGAAAATTTCCAGATTTCTGTTGCTTGAAAAGTATCAGAAATACTTTTCCAACCAACTGGAATAAATTCTATGAGAACTCCGTATTCCGTATTTCATTGAATGTGAATTATTTTCACCAGGTGGCGTCCTGATCAACATCGAGTGCAAGGCGTGGGCTCAAAACATTCATCACGATAGATTTGAGCGACGTGGATCGGTGCACTTCGAGCTGATGGTGGATTAAGCTCCGAATTAATAAATAATCAAAGACCACTGCCAACCGCCGGCAAAATCCTCGAGCCCTCGATCACCGGGCAAGCGTTCCGCCGTGTTTACATTTATCCACGTGTCATTTTCTTTCATATACCCGATATTCAATTTTCATTTTTCAGCCTTAATGTATTCCGTGAAATATTTTCAAATTCGCCAAAAATTATAAGTATAAAACGAAATGAAAAACACGGCAAGAAATATGTGCGGACAAATATTTAATTCATTATTATTCGCGGGTTAAATATTTTCGATACTTTCTGTATCGTTGCAGGTTATTTTTTTTTTTTTTTTTGCCTTGAAATGTTACATCGTCTATATCTTGCTTTAAATAGACAAACAGACATTAGAACGAACCGCCCACGCAGAAACTAAAACATCAAGTTGATTTTGACCACAAACGTCATAGCAATATTAATAAAAATACCAATATTTTCGATAAGCCTTGTAAGAAATTCGATGACCTAGATTTAGAATGACAAAATCTCCCCAATTTTGGCTGTCGAAAATTCAGTTTTAGAAAAACTAGTATGAAATAAATAATCAACAGAAAATTAATCTTTCGAATTATCGTCTATTCGACGTTAAATTTACCAAGTTTTTGAAACAATTTTCCGAGATAGAGGAAAACCTGCCGTGCTGTGAATTCAGCCAAGTTTTCTTTGTTGATTCCGCGGAATTTTTTGAAATATTGCCAGTTTGCAGCTGCGCTACTTAAAAATACTACCTGTAGAGTGGTTTAGATTTTGGAAAACCGATTATTTTCCAAATGCTTTCAAATTTTTTCAGTTAATCGTACTTTTACAAATACAGAAAGCGAAAAAAAGTTACAATTTTCTGTCATCATTCAATGTTTTTTCCTTCTATCCATATCTGTGGAATATATCATCGTATTTATATCTGCATCTAATAAAAATGATTTTGTCGTCGAAAGACGTTAGACTCCAAATTTGTTTTCATCAAGTTTATATCTTCTTGCCAAGTTATAGGTTCTTCGGGCAGTTGTATAGATTTGATGAGAAAATATTTCGTATGTGCTTCGACGAGGAATCAATTTACAAGGTTGATATGAATACGAGAATAATATTTAAAATTTTGTAAAAAACAAAAAATTTTCAGCATTTGTATTTTTTACTGCAATGTCAAGCTACGTTTAACCAAAAATATTTCAACATTTTACAAAGGGTTGAATTTACAAATTTTAAATAATCCACAGATTAAGTCAATTCAATTGGCGCAAATTTTGGGAAAGTTCAACGGAGTCGAAAAAAATTGGCTCATGAATTCACAAAAAAAATTTCACATACTTTGCTAATCTCGGAATCTGGATTTCCTAGACATGTCCATTGTTTACTCAACTTTGTAATAAAAATTGGACATCGATTCGTGGATGGATTATTGTTATTATTATTGTTATTATTATTGTTCCCTGTGTGGGCGATTGCATGTATTACCCGTGGCAAAAGGTTGAAACTTAAGTAAGCAGCAGACTAAACACACGATTACTAATTTAAAGTTATTCAACACAAAACCGAAAATCAGCGTGAGCGAAAATTTTCACTAATTTTTATCAACATTCACAGAAAAAAAACTTGCGGCTCCTACTTAACCTTACCAAAGTGTAAGAGCTACTTAAATACATACTTAAAATTAAAATACATTAAAATTATAGTCATCATTACTGTCGTGTAACGTATAGAGGATAATAATAATAATATCTATTTGAGCGTGCGAGGATCAGATCGAATGAATGTGGATAGCATAAATGGGAAAAGACCGACTATCAGGTAAAAAGAATTATCCAGAGTTTCGCTATTTACCGAAGCTAAGATATTCGGAAGCAGGAGAAAAAAGTTAACGGAACAAGTGATGATATATTATATTATATAATAATACAGCCTGTTATTCGATGATGAGTAGGTGAAAAAAAAAAAAAAGTAATTTGTTTCAATGATAATAATAATATAATAAGAGAAATAAGTATTAAATTATTATTATTGTTGTTGTTATTACTATTATTATTATTATTAGTATTATTATTATTAATAATGATGAAATATATTATAATAATATAATTATATGAAAATAAACAAATTAGACAAAGTCACCTATATACTCGTATTATAATACATTAATTATAATTATACTAAACGGCAGCGAGATATTATTATACAACATAAAATAATAATTAAGTATGATAATTTACAATATAATAATGCGATATTAGAATATTGTAAATTCGATATCGTGATTACTTAGTCGGTAGGTTAAAAAAATAGGATCTAGAAACATAAATATATATATATCTGTATATATATATATAATATACATATACATATATATATATATACATATATATTGCAATTGTTTTGGAAGCTTCGCAGTATGATATAAAAATTGTGTTAAAATGTGCAGATTGCAAAAGAGTCGCAAGCTTGTGCTTGTCGAATAATGGTATAAATCGATAAAAATAAACGTTTATATTATGTCTGCCATTACTATGGAAATGAGTATAGAGCTAAATAAATATATGTACGCATTTGATATTATATATAATATTAACACATAACACAGCACACACACACACACATACACAGATATAATTGGAGCGCGCGTAAACAAGAACTCGACAATATTGAAAAAGTGTGTCTAATAATATGTGAATTTACACGCACTGCAGGCGCTCAAAAATGAAAACGCATATTGTATGTATGTAAACACAACACATGTATATATTTATATTGTTACCGAATTGCATTAAATTATTAAATTATACATATATATTATATATACATATATATATATATTACAATTATATTGCTCTTTATCGTTTGCATAATGTTTATTTTTATCGATGTTATACAAAATTGACTTACATTACGAAGTTAATTTATCTAACCTTGTTTATTTGTTCATTTATTTATTTATTTAATTATCAATTCACTTCTTTATTTATATCGTTTATTCTTCTTTCCGCAAAGTACGAAATAATATATTACATAAATTGCTTTAATTCTGGCGATACAAATATAATATAATAATATACAAAATTAATTAGTTATTTAATTAAATGTTGCTGTTATTGCTAATATTATTATTATTATCATCATTGTTATTGTCATTGTTGTTATTATTAATATTATTATGTTATGTATATTTATCTGTAATCGATTAAATGACAAATACTGTTATCATTTGAAACTGTATAACGAAACCGTTTCTAATGTATACTTTACAATGTTGTTGGTCGATGAATTGAAATAAAGATACCGAAGGGATGAGGAAAAAGAAAGAAAATAATAATAATATTAATAAGTGAAATAATAACTTTAACAAGATATATGATCACAATAATAATAAGATAACGATAACAGTAATAATAATAATAATAATAATATTAAGAATATACTACTATTAAAAGTAGTTGTAACTAGATAAGTAATATTATGACGACAACAACGGTAACAACAACAACAGTAACAACAAAATAATATAATACTTAATTTATATTATCATATTTATGATCACGCTTAGAATGTAATCAATCTTAATTCGATTCCAACCATTCGAATAATGAAATTGACAGAGATAAAATAAAATTTCATGTCGGATTTGAACGGAGGATAAAAATTATTTGCGTTATTCATTGAAAGATGTTGAAGATGTGACGAATGCCACGAGTAGATGACGAGGAATGCTAAAGCTACGTACGGGAGCATAAGTAAGAAAAGCTGAAAACAGAACACCGTCGTACCTTAGATGTTTAACATATTGACGTTAGCTGCATGCACTTAGGATGATTCGCATACTTAAAAAACTGTAGCAATCAATATACAATACGTATCGCAATATACGGACAATATACGTGTATATTGTGTGGATGTAGAAATCTATAATAGAAGTATAATAACAATAATTTCAAACGAACCGTTTAAATTTACAGGAACTACACAAACACGAACGGAAATAATAATGCCAATAACAACAACAACAACAACAACAATAACAATAATCCTAATAATAAGTTTCTTTGGCATCACCGACGAGATTCGGGTGAACAATTAAATGATTGTTCCACTGTATATATACAGATATATCTCTTATAATTGCTGTATAATTGATTATGTTTACCTTGAACGCGTTGATAACAATAATAATAACAACAACAACAACAACAACAACAACAAAAATAATAACGATGCTAATAATAATGATGATAATTAATTAACACACACGTAGAATTTGTTCTAAAGAAAATCGTTTGAATGATATTTTTTTTCATACGGTTTCTAAAACTGTTTTTCCCGTCGAATAATCCATAATATATAACTATATATAAGCACGTATGTATATTAGCGTTGTCCTTATTCGGGTTATTGACGAATTTGGTCCGAGCCGCCCTCCAAATCGACTTGAAATAATTTGAAAAAAATCCTGAAACTTCAGCCTTTTATCTCAACTCCATGCCCGTCACGCAGAGAGCCGTGAACTGAAGTCATCTGAGATACATACGTTTTTACTCTACTTGCGGTATATATTTTTTCACGGGACTACTGTTTTGCAATGAAATTTGCAATTCTGCGAAATTAATAATATTCGGTAATTTGGTGATAATATGGAACGTCATTAATATGGGGCATTCTGTATCAGCTGTACACATGGTTATATTTTTCATTGGATGCGATTTGGGGGCGGTGTGGAATGGATAAAATTCGTCAACATCTTAAACAGGGACCACCCTATACGTATGTATACGTATGTATATATCTATGCGGATGTTTATTATATATATATATATATATGTATATATATATATTGTCTGTGTGTGTGTATATATATATATATATATATTATATATACATAATATATTATATAGAAATTCACATAATACTATGACTGTGAGATGCAAATGACGTAGATGGCTAAAACGCATTAGATGGAATACATTTGTTTTTAAAAGTAAATGATATTTGTGTATGTATACATACATAAATATTATATATATATATATAGATATATATATGTATAGATATATATCCAAATAGATGTAATATACTAGATTAAAAAAGGCTTAATTAAAGTATCCAAACGTATTTTGCACGAAATGTTTATAGTATTATTACATATTATAACAATTGATTATTATAATTTTACTGAAAGTTTTTACGCATTAGACAAGAAGAAAAAAAAAGAATCTCACACGTTGGCGTAAATTTTTGTTACTGACCGTTCCGTGATTCGAATTAAAAATATACGCTGTTGCAAATACAATATTTTTTCTTTCATCACATCGTCTAATATTCATTATTAATAATTAAATAGATAGATAGTCGGTGTAAAACGTTCAGGCTGTTTTTGGAAATTTGGCAAACAATAAACAATATGGCGGCTAAGGAACAGCCAATCATTTTAGGTTAGTTTTGCAGAATATCCGAATGAAAAAAATTTTGCGCAAGCCCTCGTAGATTCACTCAGTCTGATTACTGCCCCTGGATTATTCCTGCAGATAAATAGGTATGAAAAATATTTGGTCGATTGACAAGGACCGTTTTTGGGTGGAATTAATTTTCTCCCGGCAGATGGCGCCTTCCAAATCTGCGGTTACATTCAATAAACAGCTTTTAAGGTTGGATGTGCGCATTTTCTAAATGTTATACAATTCGAACTGCTCTTGAGTGCTAGAAATTATTATAAAAATGTCTTTACATAAATTTTACAAAATCCTCAGTCTGTTAAGGCTTAACACTTCCCTTTAAACGTGACACTGAAACTATAATATGTGACGTGAGATGACGACAGGATGTAGCTAATTCAGAAGAACGTCGCATAGTGACTCATGACAGAATGGCAGGCCTCGTGTAACCGTATCATATGAATCTTGCTAAAGTATCACGACCGTACAAGTGTTATTTAGAAAGTTTAAGGCGTGTGACCTTAGCCCTTAATATCATGCGTATACCACAGTTCTCAAACGCAAAAAAACCAGTCAGAAATGTCGAACATAATTATACTAGATTAAAAGAATATTTGCAGTATGTTCTCTCTTTGGCAATATTATGGAAAAGCAGGAGTAGCTCTTTTCATTACGACAATCGAAAATCAAGCTACAGGTTCTTAAATATTTGTCCTTGTTACAAAATCCGGACAGTCAAATAAACCGAACGTAATTAAACTTGACCAAAAGAATATTATTTGTAATACATTTTTCTGGGGGATTGTTGTAGAAAAACGAGAACAACGCTTTCCGTTATCAATTTCGATAATTGCATTAATGATATATGATATCGCATAATGCTGGAAAATTATGAAAAGCTTGAAAAAAAAATTTTGTTTTGATTTGAATAATACTTTTAAACATAACTCAACGATGACATTCGCAAATGCAATCTAGATGTCTGAATTGTATAAAAGGATCTCTTAGAATCTAATTGAGGAAGTCTACAGCGTCTTTTCCTTCCGTTGGAACTGCTTTAGTCTGGTTTCACTTCAAAGGCTGGTCTATCCTCACCATTTTCACCGGTCAAATTTTAAGTAGTGGATTCAACTCGATCAATCACCCCGCTCCGCGTTAATTATGAAAAATTTTCAGGTTGAAAACAATATAAATGTTATTCAAAAGCATTTTAATTTTCGTCAAATCAAGCGGAATATATTTCTTCAATAAATGATTTCAAAATATGGTACTTCAACATGAAAGATAATAGCCACAGAACATTTAGTTGAAAATGTATCACTTTAGAATCTTGAAAGAATCAAATTTAACAGAGATATTGTACAAAGATGTACCAATCCTTCTGTAGTAGATTTTTTTTTTTTTGTACTTAATACGCTATAAAATTTCCCCAAGTTTTCTTTAAAAATTCTCTCAGAAATTCTAAGACACTCCGTGAATCGGAACGTTTCAAAATTAATCACGCAACATTAGTGAAGTGAGTATGAAATATTAAATTACAGCGTACTTTGATCGAATTTCGAAAAATTAGCGCCAAACTCCCGGTTCTGGAAGAAACAACTGGTGAAATACTGACACGGTTAGCAGAATGTAAACACGTGCTGTATACTATGTGACATGAAAGATGGAAAGGAGAGGATATCAACAGAAGCCTAGGCTTAGAAGCATCGATGAGGCAAATGACCGAAAGAAGGCGAGAAGTGACTGCCAATAGAAGCAGTGCCGCGCTTAGAAGAACGGGGGCCCGCGGCATCGAATATCCAGAGGCTCAGGGTTTCGAATTTTAGTAGAGAAGCATTAATTCGTGAAATGAATGCAACGAAGTTAAATTACAGAGATCTGAAACATGTTTTGTGATATTTATCGTGGTGTAATAATTGGATGGAATAGATTTGTTTTTAATGTATGTTTGAATTGTTTGCGTTGTTGATGTTATCCGATGCGAAAATTAGTTTGAGAAACTTTCCGACTTTTCTACGAATTTATACATCTCAATTTCAACGTAGAAAATGAATGACGGTATATTTATAAAAACGTTGATGTAGGCATATTGACATCGACTGACAAGTTTTCATCCTTATAGATTCATTTAAAATAGTCTTTTATTCTTTGACAGATTTATACACATTTCTGAAGCTGTACCTGAAAAATTAATTTCAACTGTTTCCTAAAAATCTTCATTCAGAAATCGATCCCAATTTTACTCGAGACAGCACCGTGAAAAATACGCAGAAGGACCAGAACTCGATTTTTTTTCATAATTGTAGTACAAAAAGAAGTTCTGAAAAACTATGAGTTTTCTATAAAAATTATTCCGATTTTCACCTTCAACTCGACTTGGTCGGAAATGATCAAAAAGACAAATATTTTTAAACCTTTCAAATGTTTAATAGACATAATGAAATTGCGAAAGAATGCGAGTTCTTTTTAGAGAATAAAAAATATTCTGAAAAAAATCTAAATACCGTTTCTAAACATCAAAATCATGGTACAAAATGTAGGATTGATTGTCAATGACCAAATTATAATACACCTACGGAGTATGGTGCACTTGGTGACAATGCCTTAGATTATGCTTAGATTACCGCGGGGATGATGACTTGTTGGATTGACACGTCAATTCTAAGGTTAGATTCGACGGTCATGGGTTATGTTGTTTATATAGATTGAGTTAGTTTCGCGCTCGGCCCACTATGGCGCTGTAGGTTTCTCTGTGTTACCAACATAACTGTCTAATGTAAAAAATTAGCCGTCTCAGATTAATTGTCCCCAAGTGTACATGTACTGTAGTACGTGGTACGCTATATCAATATATAATACGAGATTCCGTGATCATAGTCCGTGTTGGCAACACTCATTACGACTTCATTTTTTACCCCTGTCTCGGGGGCCCCAGGGCATTACCCCCGTTGTCCCAGCCTTGTCACGCCCCTGTAATTCCATAGCCCAGCGCACACGGCACAGCGTAAGGTTTTCGGTGGGCGAATACGGCACTGTTAGAACGGCGTAGCCAGTGAGCCTAGCGAGTAACCGTCGTGCCAGTCAGAGTTCATTCTTGGTGTGATCGCCAGTTGTCGTAGAGACGGGCGACGTACGGGACGCGAGTGTATCAATTGTTTGAAATTCGTAAATAAGTTGTTATACATCGGTAGGTAAGAACGGTACTAGTAATAATCTCAAACCGCGCCGAGGTGAAGAGTAATCGAGTCAAAAATGACTATGAAAGACACAAAACATGTCAATACCGAGTCGACGAATCTTTACGAAAGGCCGCCGAGTCTCTCGACCGGCCAGTCGATCAAAACATTTTTGTATAATCGAACAACAGGCGCAGTTATGGGCAGGACGGCCAGCAGCTGGGGTAAGTGAGCGTGATTTACCATTTTGGCACCCTTTTAGCTTCTGCGTCTTACGATATTTCTCAGCTATTCTTATTTACGCGGGTAACTTTCTCAGGCTCAACTTGCTGTGAATGCAACCTGAGACATGGGTGTAACCGCATTGCTCACCAATATCACTGTCGCGTATTCTACACCATAGCCATACAAACCTGCCTGTTTTACTGGTTGAGCGGCAGGCCAGGGCATTACCAGTCGTACCAACTGTAACCGAATTGCACTAAAATAGTGCCATTTTATGTAATCGTAGGAGAAACATTTTACCTATACTTCTGACAGTTTTCTCCTTTCCGAAATTCTCAAAGATTTTATTTAATCTGATGGAATTCCAAAAAATTTTATAAACTCTGATTATTTTGCACGTTATCTAAAATGCTATCACTGATATTTGGTGGAAATTTTAGAAATAGTTTTCAAATATTAATGGACGGGTTCTACGAAAATTTCGGTAAAACAGCAACTTTTGTCTGTCTTATATGTAACTTGTTCCCTATTATCACACAGAGTTCTGTTTTGATTCCGATATCTTGCTCCGGAAAATATCTGCAAATTTTATGTAAAAATGGGAATCCAATGTCATGTAAATAATCAAAATAAAATCATAAATGATCAGAGTTGATACTGAATTTATCAGAATCTTGCAGATATTTATTCGAAAGTAGGGTGAAGTATTTTTCTAGTATAGAAACTGCAGACGCCAAGTTTTCGGCAAACATGTTTAATTTCTTTTATATTTCTGGTATATTCTTTTCCTTCCTTCTATTCAGACAACATAAAGCAAATAGTAATTGTTATCCAATTCAATTTAAAAAATCAATTGTGCCACTGAAATGATAAAATTTTTACAAATTTATCAAAAAAGATTTGTTGCTTGAGTAGCGATGCACGCTTTTCCATTAAATAACTTTCAATAATTGAAAACAAAGAATTTCTTGCGTTTAGTTATGTCTCGTTGTTTTCACGGCACCATTAACTTTTCAAACTTATTATGAAACTGAATTTGTTAGGACGTTCCATGTAACGGTTTTCGAGAATGTATAGCGCAAAATCTATGTGCAGGCGTTGCCCATAGTGAAAAAATTTTTTCCAGTAATTTCGAACGCTTTTCTTAAATACGATAAAGTTATGAAATTTAAAAATATGAATAAAATAACACCTTCTTTAGAAAACAATTTATTGATTATTAATTTTTTTTATAACGCACTCCTGTAGTAGAAACATATATAGTATGCATTAAATTTTTTCAAAAACACATTTCCCGTTTAATTCAGAAATTTTAGTAATATCTCGAGAAAACTATCAATTCATAAAGGTTCTTAGAGAAATGAACCATGTGAAAAGTGTTCAAAGATTAAGTTAAGATTCAATCGACTCAAATCTTTCTTAAAAAATTGACCATCGACGATAGATTGGGGTTAACTAATTTAAACGTGACATCGGCGTGTTCGGAGCAAAGTATATGTTGGTGTCAAATGAGATTAAGTGTATGTATATGTAATTATGTATACATAATTATGTATACATACCATATATTTTTCACTCGACGAATAAAAAATACGGTATTCCGGCTTGCCTTAAGCTTTGCAAGCGATATCCAACGCCCTTCAGTTTCCTGTAAGACTCGTTTCATTCCCGTAACCATTATGCGCAACCTGCAGTTATTCTCAGAGCGAATACAAAAAAATATTCATAGCACTGCAATTCGGCGTTGGATATACTGGACTTTTTTCTACTGTTCACATTTAATTAATAAAGTGGCTTTTCCTCCCGTATGTTTATCTACATTGACCTAATATTACATAATGGATGTTCAACAGCTTGCACAACGTATTCCATGCTTGGATATTTTTTAAATTCGTCTAAAACGAACAATTGAACGCGATTTGTGGCTTCGTATTTCTCTAACCTCGCCCACATGAAGTGTAGCAATATTTATTTTTGTTTTTAACCCACTGTTAAGACTGATATTTTCACCTCGGAATATTACACTATATACGAAGGGGGTCTAGCTCAACTCGACTACCTTCCAGACCTCACATCTTTGATTTTTTTTCTTTGTGTGGTTTTCTTATACTATGCAAGAGTATCCTAGCTGATTTAAAAAAATAAATATTCGGGTCTGGGTTTCGGAGTTTCCAGCAATCCCAATTTTGCTGAAATAGAATTGAATCTGCTCACCAGTCAAAAAGCCGTACCGTACTGAATGAAAAATATGAATAAAACGATACAACATTCATCAGCTGAAATTCTCAGCAAGAAATCATGACGTTTTTACTCCCTGAAAAATGTATCTCTTAAGTAAGAGTTTCACATTTTTTGCTTTTTCAAGTAGACCCTAAAAAAAAAAATTAAGAATGTTGAACTTTTCAAAATATTGACATTTCTCTATGCGTGATTGAAAATTTTTAATTTTTTTTACCTCAAGTTAGATTCAATAAAAATCAACACTATGTTTTAATTTCGAGATATCGAGTAAAAATTCTTAAACTCAAAACATGCCGCGTTTTGTTTGTTGAAAACTCCGAAACTGAACCCGAAAAACTCTTGGAAATTATTAGCGGAGGTACTTGCGCGTAGTTTAAAAAAATAACAAAGGTAAAAAAAATTTGGTGACTTGAGATCCGGATGATGGTGAAGCTGATTTTCAATATAACGTCACTTTCCACGAAGATTGCATTTCTCGCGCCTCTAACGAATGTACAAATTGTACAAGCTAACGAGGTTGAAGTTAGTGACGTTACCCTAACGAAACATTGGGGAAAAAACCACTGTTTTCTTAATTTTACAATGATATCGAAGGAACTAAGATTTCGAAATACGAGTGTGTTTTGTTTTATTACGATTTATTGAATTCCAAGCAATTCCAAAATTGCGAAATAACGGTTTTTCTTCGGCATGCATCGTTACGATAACGTTACTAACTTCAATACGATATAAGCTAAGTATAAATGCATCAGAGCATCAATAGAAACCGTTGGGAAGACTATAAAGCGTGCTAGGCGTGTCGCTTCCCGCAGTAAATAATCAGAGGGTGCGGTGTTTTTTTATTGTGTTGTGTGCCCACTATCAAGGCATGTTACACATGTATACCTGTATACCAGGTGGCAGAATAGCGTATATCGAGCACGAACAAAAAGTTCGTAACTCACAGGAAGAAACAAGGACAGTGCGAGGAAAAATCAGGCTATTCGAAATCTACTGGAAATTATCTTCCTTGTAACTGCTTTCGTTTATTGCAATGGAATTTCTGATCAATTTAACGCTAGTCAATGAAAGTTACTCTTATTTAAAAGTTGAATTGAAAATTTGAAAATCTTCCGCCGCTTCTGTTTTCCATCGTTATAAGCCAGAAGAAGTAACAATGACTATCGTAGATCACAGATCACATCGTAATTGATCGACAATAACAATTGATTGATTTTATAAATCGGTATTTTTTCTTGTTCGCGATTTTGAATTTATTTCTGACAGTAAAACAATCATTATATATATATAAAAAAAAAAAAACTTCGCTGCTGTACATGCAGCCTCAATCTTTCGATCTATATAAAGTCGAAACGAAAAATTAAAAATGAAGGTTGTACAAAAAAATATCGAAAAATGACGAGTTTCACTCAAAGTTTATAAAATAAATCGATGGAGATGTTGCAAAGTAATTTAGATTTCTTTTATCGTGTATAATTCCTCTAGTATTCTACAAATTAAAGTCATAATTTTTTTTTCATGGAGATATACGGTACCCAATTGCAACATTTCACTATATGTGTGAGTTGATTTGTAATAGTATAATTAGAATTGACAGAATCGCAGATTACTTTCCGAACTTCACTTATTGTCAGCGATAGAAACTGGACTAAAGTTACCAATTACAAAAAAGTAAAATTCCGTATTCTCTTATTCTGAGCATTCAACGGCATAAGGAAGGAAAAAACACCGCTTGGTATTCGGCCTATATCTGTATCTAACTCTAATTCCCCGCAGTTGGATTTGCGCAGCTCTTTAAACCGGCTGGATTTTTCCAGATTTTGCATCGCCGAGGCTTCGGGCTTAACAATTAACCCAACCGGGTATCTTTCGTTCCGTTCTGGTATTGTCAAAGCTACAGGTATAACACTTATATTATATCTATGGTCATCACTGCGAACAGTGTTCAGAGTGTGACGCTCTTCAGCTTCGCGGTGTAGGTGAGATCAAAAATTTAGAGTCCCTCTGTTGCGTGGGTCGCTCTGCCTTTTCTACATTGTTCTACACAAGCCTCTTACACGTCGGTGTATGAAGTATGCGTTATATTCCGTGGTCTGTGGATAGGTCCCAAGTTGCGTAATACGGTAATCCTTCAATTTACAACCAATTGACCTCGATGTACACGTTTCTATGAAGGGAAGTTCAACAATTACCATTCAACGGAAGATGTACAGGGTGTTGTGAAATTCGGTAGCATCGTACTTCTAAACTGGAATCTGCAGTTTTTCGATTGGTCGATATTTATTCAGTGTATTTTTGCACTTACATGGAAGGTATCCCAGGTCGATCCAACCGATTTCATTTCTTTTGTAATATGTTGTAGTAGACTAAAAACTAAGCGACACGTATTTTTTTTTATCTGCCATTAAACACTTTTAACGGGGTGAAACCACCCGCCAAAGTGAGACATGTCAAGCGGTGGTTTGGCAGTTTTTTTTTTTTTTTTTTATACTAGAGAAAATTTTTCCAGTTGGATTGGTTAAAAAATATTATGCTCTGTGGGTGAAACTGCCAAAGCGACCCTTGACATGCTTTATTTTGGAGGGTGGTTTCACCCCGTTAAAAGTGTTTAATGGCAGATAAAAAAAAATACGTGTCGCTTAGTTTTTAGTCTATTATGACATATTACAAAAGAAATCAAATCGGAGAAATCAACCCTGGATACCTTCCTTGATAGTTGCATTCTCATTTAGAGAGCGATCATCCGTCTCGTATAGTCGGCTGTGTAATACGGGTGCTTGAAGTCCTGCGAAATCCTTTGAGTTTCGAGTGACATTTTGTAAATCCCGAAGTTTTGTGAAATATCGTCAAGTCCCGTGAAGTCATGTATAAAATATTATAAAATACTGTGAAATTTTGGCAAACTCTTATTAAATGTTATTAAGTACTCCGTGACATCCCTTGAACTTCCAAGGAGTTTCAAACAATTCGTTAAAGTTCTTAAAGTCTAAGGAATTAGACTTTCATGTGGTTATCATTAGGAGAACAACCCCCCGAAAACTTATGCGGTTACTTGAGGTCCTACAAAGTCTTGCAAACTTTGGGAAATTTTCAATTTTGCGACATATTTTTGAATGCAATGTGCGTCAAATTTCGAAGTTATCTGTACTCTTGCGAAATTACGTCAGGTCTTATAACATCTGGGAAAGGTTTTGGGACCTTACACGAACCTTTCGAATTGTCAATGCAAATTTTCTAGCGCATAACTTTAGACGGCAAAACTGATGATTTGGCTGATTCATTTCAGGAAAGATTGGTCTCTTCTATTTGATATTCTACGGTGTCCTTGCTGCTCTGGTTGCGATCTGCTTTTGGGTCTTCTTTCAAACCTTGGACCCGAGAATACCGACATGGCAGTTGGATAGATCTATAATTGGCACAAATCCAGGTAAGCTAGTATCGCCGTGCAGCATCAAAAGCTTTTCAGATATTTTCAACATGAACGCAAACATTGACGTCCATCCCGGCATATTACCATTCAAACTATAGTAACAACGTTTCGAAATATTTCAAAATATTTTGAAACATCTCACACAAATCCGATATCTTATCAGCGGTTCTTGTGCCTATAAACATTATGTAAACATGTAAACTAAATCAACAGAAATATTTATTCCAAAATTTACACGCTGTAGAAACTTATGACAACCAAACTGTGAACATGGTTCTCACAAAATGGCTTTGCGCTGAATAATAAAGCTGATCGCTTAAGCTTCGCTTTTAGCTAAATTGAACATGACTGAACAGATAACTTTGTGCCAACGATTACTCTTTTATTTTGCTACATTGCATCACTAAAGAGTGAAATGTGAGTTAAAAACGACTTTTAAAATTAAATACGACACGGTTAGCGCGACCAATATTCTGCCCTCGGGAGGCGTATGCCCACATTTTAGATGTTGAAGCAAATTACGTTATTAAAGAAAGATTGTTACATTAAATAATCGCAATGAATTTGAATGAAGCTTGACTATCGGAATGCGTAAAAGTCTCGTTCGTAACGTTGGCGACAAGATTTCATGGTCAATTGCACACACAGATGTAATTTACCAAAGCTTGTTGCTCGCACAGCAATTAGAGACCGTAAAACGCCGCTTTGATAATCATCCTTTATCACATTAATTAAATAATGTACAAACGATTCATTCGTTATCATAATAATGTAAATTCACCAGCGTGAGATTACATCTGAATAAATATTGCGAAAGTTTAGGTATCATAATTTAATCATAACATAATTAATATCACGATTGAATCCCTAAGGTGAAGGGATCAGTAAAAATTCACATACCTGCATCGGGCGGAAAGTGGAAACGAGGTATCTCAGCGCCTACAGTTAGGCAACCGGGCGTTACATTTTCGACCTTGAGATAGCAAATGGTAACTCGGGTTGCCTATGTGTAGGCGCTGAGATAACTTGTTTCCATGTTCAGATCCGGTAGATACCTATTTTCGTTTTCAAAATAAAAGTTGAACCTGTGATCTTTTTGGTGTCAGTAGTACAATAATTTTTCCTTAAGGAAACAAAGGAAAAATCAAAACAGTTTTTTTTTTTTTTTCCTTCCTCTGATTATCAATCATCCTTATAACTAATATATATGTGTCGGTGAAACACTACATTTTTCCTATATTTCAGGCCTAGGCTTCAGACCAATGCCACCAAGTGAGAACGTTGAAAGTACGTTGATATGGTACAAGGGAACGGATCGCAGTAATTATGCTCACTGGGTGGACTCATTGGAACAATTTTTGGAAGGTAAGACATCGAAATCATCTGCTTTAGTGTTTATTCATTATTCATTATCCCAACAGGCGTAACGTTTTTTCTTCCTGTCAACTCCTCGCTCTTCCTTTTCTCACAATCAGAAGAAAGTGAATAAGGGAAATTGTTAGACTCACCGCAAAACTAGAAAGTTGAGTTGTCACTAGATTACAACGTTTTAAGGTCTAGAGAGACGCGTCTCATATTGAAATGACAAAATCAAGCAAAAAAATGGAATATTAAATTTGTTAATGTTTTATGAGTTTGAACGGATCCGAGCGGAAAGTTCTTAGGCTGGCTCATCGAGGTCAACAAAATTACTCACTTGTATTTTTGTCTTATATCTTCAAAGAGAGTTTCGTTTTACTTATCATGTGTTACGTTTCTTCCAACAACGCAGACTTGTTTGTTTTCTGGTTTTGTTGGTTGAAACATTAGAAGAACGACTGAATTACGTTGTTTGATCTAACCAGTTTGAAATACTGGTTTTCATTTAATCTGCTGCCATCTCCACCTGTTTTTTTATATCCTAGAAAATTTGCGATACGTCATATTTTATGACGAGTATGTCGCAAATGTTATTTGTTCAAGGTTCTTACATGAAATGAAAAAATGGATAGTCGAGTTTAAAGAGATGTATTGGATTCTCCTGTTTTACCTTCAAGATCATATGATCGTATTATATATTTTTTTCGTCTCCTATGCAATGAAATTTTTTCAAATTCTGGATCATGATAGGATTTATCATCACGCTGGTGTATTAATGAGAAAAAGTTTAGAAAATTAATGGGCATACTCACGTACTCGCACCTGAATTCTCCTCATTTTGATGTGAGGTACTGTATACCTATACAATTGAAACTTATATGTCTAATATATTTCATAGAATTACCAATCTATTTTCAGTGACGACAGGACCGAGAACATAAATTCTGTATTTTCGGAACGTTTGAAGTGATAATGTGAGAGTTAAAAAGTGCTATTTTTGTTAATATTAGAGGCTATACGTCACAATGCAAAAAAAGGACATAATAGCCGAATTCTTTGTGCATTTCTGAACAAGAACATACTGATATATTTCGACTTTAAGTAAAAATAAAAATACAGCATGAAAAGTACAGACCGTGATCGTGATTTCTTATTTTTCATGGTATTTCTTTATTTTTGTATTTAGTGTGTTCCTGTTCAGAATTGCATATAGAATACAGCTCGCATACCCTGTTTCGCATTGCGATGCATAGTCTCTGATGATGACCAAAATGAAAGACATTTAATGCAGTCGGTAAGAACTGACTATAGGTACGTCCTTAAAGACGAATTAGTGTAACGGATGATTACCTCAGTTTACAGGAAGCCTGGTTTGACTCCCGGTAGAGGTGCCAATATCCACAACTGCGATTTTGATCAACTTCCGTCACCGGGGCAAGTATGCGACGTTGATATAAAAAATTGGGACCCCTGCACGAAGGAGAACAATTACAACTACCACAAATCGGCTCCATGTGTTTTCTTGAAGCTGAACAAGGTCAATATTGGCGGCTTTGTGATCGAAAAATTAAAAGCCAGCTGCTGAAACTTGTTCATAATTTCACAGAATTCGATATCCGTTCCAGATTTACGGATGGAGGCCGGATTATTACAACGACACTAAATCACTGCCTGAGAAAATGCCACGTGACCTAAAAGAACATATAGTTGACTTGGAAAAGAAAAATGCACTCGAATTGAATACAATTTGGGTAAGCTGCGAAGGTGAAAATCCCGCCGACATGGAGAATATTGGCCCGGTTAAAGTTCTACCGAGACGTGGATTTCCGGGTTACTTTTATCCTTTTGAGAATTCCGAAGGATACCTCAGCCCTCTGGTTGCCATCCACTTCGAAAGACCTCGAAGTGAGTATAAATTTATCAATTTTACATCGGGTTGTTTCGTGGAAATGTTACATGTATAATTCAACATAGGATAAATTAGTCTGCATTCGTACAATTTGGAGAAAATTTTACCGTTCGAAATTGTTTCATTGGTCACGATTGAACGAAATAAGAAGTCTGTCAATCTGGACCGCTGTGAGAAATATCTACCGGTAAACTGTACTTTCAGTTGCTGAAAATGTAGGCGGATCTTGGTATTTATCTTAAATTGCATAAATGCTGGTGGATTTTGACCAATTACACCATGGTAAATTGGTCCAAATTTTCATAAAATAACCCGGCACGTACGAACAACATTCCATTAATTTTTTTTTCTTTGTATTTACAGCTGGAATTTTAATAAATGTTGAGTGCAAGGCGTGGGCTCGCAACATAAAACATGATCGTGTTTCTGGAATGGGAGCTGTGCACTTTGAGCTCATGATTGATTAGTCAATCAAAGAATATTTATGCGAAGAATCTCAAATTATACCTCCCCTTTTTTTATTTCAAAATATCCCAATGCCGGCTAACAAGGTGAAAAGAAATACGAGAGTATAGCATCAGTAGTTTATTGACTGTTTACAATTCGCATAAAAACTGATTAAAGTGCCTTTTAATTATCACACTATAAGTGACAAGGAGAGGTGGAAAATATAAGGACTTAAAACCCTCTTGAACCAAACTTGAATTTGGTTTTATGCCTTACAAATAAATATTACTATTGTTACTATTATTATCACTTCTGTTAATAATATTAGTAGATTAGCAATTAAACTACGTTGGAAATACGTATGACAAACAACATATTGTGTTCTTCTACACGCGGAGTGCCTTTCTCATAGTTTATGATAGTCATATGATAACGTATAAAAATAATTAATATAATCGCGTCAAATTGTTCAAGGAGTATTTTCATTCATACAAGTCGAAATTTTAACGGTATATGATAATAATAATACCCATATACATTATCGTTAATAGTAATTTACATTATTTAATAATACATTTTATGATTATTATAATATGATAATAATATTGTATATTGCTTCTATGCGCGCATGACGAGTGTGCGAGTCTTAGACAGTGTATATATCTGTGTTTGAAATATTTTGCTAATATATACTGGCCTTAGAGCAAACTGATGTAACGAGCGTAATAAACGCGTGAAAGTCTAGATGTGAGGAAGAATACAAATTTCAACACAGTCATATATCAAAATACACGACATCTGAGCTACACTTGGTTCGTGATCTCAAAATTGTTTTTCCTCCAAACATTCATAATTAGCAGAATGCGACGTCGAAAAAAACTGAGAAAAGAAAAGATAATTCTCATTTGACCCCTTTTTCTTTTCTCATTCCTTAAGATCTGGCATTCAATATTCGCAATATGTATAGACTGCACAAAAATGAATTAAATTATGTATAAAACTCAATTTCGTGAAAATCTACAAATAAAACTCCTTTGTGTAATTTTCACTTGAATAAATATCCTTATGTATACATCTCAAAGTATAGGAAAATTGGAAAGTTTGCAGAGACAGCACTCACTTGAAAAAAAAAAAAAAAAAATTGAAAACTAATTGAAAACAAATGTTTTCCTATTATCGTGCGCAAAGTTCGGTTTTGCGCACTCATTTGCATTCGCAAAGTGCCACTTTCCCATACGCTGAGAAGAGCGTGCGGGAATGTAGTACACACATTCGTAGCGCGAAGGCCGCTGGCTCGAGCGCCGGTTTGTTTACATCCCGCCGTATTTGTCTTCTTTGGTAGACCTGTCGAAACGTGCGTTCTACGTTTTGTATTTTTTCAAAGAACGCGAAAGTTATCAGTCGCTTCGCATATGCTCTTTCGAAAGAACATCGTCAAGTGAGAGCTGATAAAAATGAATAGTGTACAAAGTTCGTGTAAATATATAACGTGTAGAAGTGAAATTTTTTTTCAATCTAATAAATTTATATTAGTTTTTTTAATTTACTTTTTTTTGGTCAGGGGGGCTTACCCCCCCCCTCCCCCCTTTCCATGCGCCCCTGCGCCACCACTCTATGCATCACAACCTTTTATAATAATTATATGGATGGAACTTTGCGCAACTTAATAGGAAAAATAGTATACGATACTCGTACGCTGTGTAGGTGTACCCACACTCGATCTTCTGTCGCCCTCGCTGTGCTCGTACGACAAACTCCGCTCGTGCGAAAATCACCTACTTTGCACACCCGTATCGTGGTGTGCTATTTTCTCAAGAATTTAAAATTCAAATGGTGATTGGTGAATAGGGTGACACAGTTGAACTTGTCAGTTTGCATAGACTGACTAACACTAGATTTACTTGTTTTCGTGAGTTATTCTGAAAGTACTTATACAAACAAGAATCGATGATAAATATCGTGATAACGATAAGTAGAGTGTAGCTTACGGTACAAACTAGAAATCGCCTACACATAAGCAACCGGTGTTACGGTTATAGGACGATAATTTTAATTGCCTACAAACAGGCGCACCGGACCTGTATCGTGCAGCCGCCAAAAAACCTGGTTTTACTACCGTAACTATTGGTGTAAATTTCTGTAACACGAAGACGCTTAATTTTTTTTATATTCGTACCATTATTTTCATACCTCACAGTGAATTTGTCTGTTGCATGCCTATTGGGATCCAACATATGAGCATGCTTAGAGCCATATGGTGTCGCAGTACCAGATAATGAGCTGATGGTTTTAGCAGAACTGCATAAATGTGAAGGAATGGAGAACTCTATTCAAGCGGTTAAATTCATGTTTGGTTGTTTTAATGGTTACCCTACTGCATGACCGATTTCGAAACACGCTAATTTTTAGAAATTAATTTCGGAAAACCTGGTGCAATATCAATGATTTTTTTATATCAACTCATGTACACGTTAAGGAGTGTGTTTGAACATTTTTATTGGAAAGACATATAATTTGATAAAGATCTTCGAACCTTTCGATAGTTTTCTGCACTGTCGGTCTGTGTACATGATATTGTAAGTATCGATAGTCTGTCGCAAAAAAATATGCTTGTTAACTACATTGTATTAGCTTTCGGTTGACGGAGCTCTTTTTTCCTGTTTGGTAACGAAAAAAACATTCCTCAATTTTTTTTACATTTTTTGCTGAGGGATACGTTTTATTACTATTAGTATAATTATTTTGTACAAAAAATGGAAACAATGAAATGATCCGTGAGCCAAAAAATACTATTCTTTTGAATATGTGTACTAAATTTCAAGTCGATTGATCGATTACAACTCAAGACATCGATTACACGATTTTTTTCAAAAGAGTGTATCATGAGTGAAAAAATTACCTCATGTCAAATGATTTGACTCAAAAAATATTTTAAATATCGACATAAACCTTATTACATATTATTCTTAATTATCGAAACTGTATGTACAAAGGTGAAAAAACTGAAAATTCCACAGTAGGGTAACCCTGTAAGTCTATTAAGAATGAAATAGGATGAATCGCAGAATGAGGTATATTTAAATATCACAAAGCCAGCGTATAATTCATCCGACCAGTTTGCATATTTTCATAATTTGGTTTCCATTGCTTACGATGATCAACTCAATTGAGCATAAATTGTGAGCATTTGTTCAATATGTGTGAAGTTTTTGGTGTATTTTGGAAATATCTTTTGGAGTGATGGGAAATACAGAAGATTTGTATTTTATCAATAGGTATTTATTATTCGACTGTCGTGATTGCGGATGTTCAACAAGTTGATCAAACACTCTCCAGGTGGGTGAAAATTATGATTTGCGGATGTATAGCGAGAATGAAATTCCGAGACAGGCCCCCGAGCGAGCAGCCTATTTGCCCTGTGTCAAGGTAATTTTGATGAATATTGGGATTTGAAGCGAACAAAGAATGTTGGTTTAGTGAGGAGGGCGTGTTTGTTATTTTGATGAGCTATAATGGGATCTTGGGTGTTGATGCATGGCGCGTAGCAGGGTGCCGCGGCCGAATCACGCCGGGCCCGAGGCTCCGGACCCCCGCGGACAGGCCTCAGGGTCCGCCACCCGTCCATCAGCCGTCACGTTTATGTATTTAGACATATCTCACCGAGGCCTACCTGGCTCAGTCCCGAGGTACCTTATCACTGACGCTGAGCATATTTCAACATTAATTTCACAGATGATGATGTATTGTGAGCACAGATGCGGCTGGGTATCCGCGTGAACTCGGTTCACTATGATGCTTTTTTTAAAATCACGCTGTGCCGCGGATGGTCCTACACTCCTCGGACTGATCGGCTGTCTGGTATTCGTCCGAAATCGAGCACTCTAACAACAAAAAGTTAACTACTCACCCTCGGGGCTTTAGGTCTTTATAATTAGATTTTGTACACCGTGGAAAGAAAGGAACTGGAAGAAATTCGGCTTTATCAAGTCTTCCGAGATCGGTGTTCCGGTATCATCAACGATTTTTTCAAGGGAAGAACATTTATATTTGATCAACTGAATTTGGAACCGTGAAAATCGATCAAATCTGTTGGTTCTGCAGATTACAATATAGCCAGTTGAAAACGAACGGTATTCCTATCGGCAGAACTTGACTCGGTATATTTTCCAACAGATGGCGCCTACATAAGCTCTTTCTGCAGTGTTCTTGCACAGGTTCAACTGGCACGTCAATTCCGCCAGATTCTTATTTCGGATTGTGTTAAGCTCTTGTGTTCCCAGAAGTGAATTAGTTTCAGTTGACATGGACCATTTCCTTCGTCACAAGCAAGAAATCCAGCCGAAAGTATCGTGTGAACATAATTGAATAAATTGTTCGGTTTATTAAGGTATGTTATGGCATTGCTACAGAATCGCTTCCAACTTTTAGAAATGATAAGATTCACGATCACGCTTACGTAGTAAACTTCAAAGAATCTAAACTTCATTCGTTTTTGCCCTATGATTTTTTAAACCTATCTCAAAAACACCCAAATTGATTTTTATGAAGCAAGAAAGAAAAAAAAACCACTTGGTTTCCGAAATGAAACATTTTCACGCAAGATTCAGGGTGGGATCTCATTTTTTTTTACATGTTTCTATTACAATACATACCGCATCTCCGATTTGATTACTTGTTTTTTAAATTGTGTCTCCAGCTCTGAAACGTACTCACGTTTTTGTAGAACTGGAGAAACAATTTAAAATACCAGTAATCAAGTGGAAGATGCCGTACGTGTTATAATAGACTTCTAACAGGTATGGAAATAGAAAAAAACGATCAATAAAATAGTAAAAATGAGAAAAAAAATAAAAAATAGGTAAAAACGAGGTTCCGCTCTGAATCTTGCGTGAAAATGTTAAATTTCGGAAATCAATTGTTTTTTACTTGTTTCATAAAAATCAATTTGGGTATTTTTCAGATAGGTTTAAAAAATTACAGCGTAAAGACAAGTGGCTTAAAAAATTTGAAAAAATTCCTCGAAGCTTTTCAGGGGTCTTACTAACGTGGAAAATATCCTTGATGGAATTAAAAAATGTTACGGTCAATCGTTTATCGAGTTGGCGTGGAAATCCCCATTCTCGAAGGTCTTCTTTGTGACCACACTACGACAATTGAAAACTAGACAATTTCTCGTAGTTTTAAGAGATCTCATTGCTCAGGGAAGAGTAAAATTATAAAATGCAATTTGCTTGCTTCGTCTGTACCGTGACACCGGGGCTGTGCTCAAGTGCTGAGCTCGAAAAACGGAAAGTTTTATTAACCGCGCGAATGATCCTTAAATCCCGTCGAGGTCCGACAATCAATTCTCGCTAATTCCCGTTATCGAATTACCCCTTGTTACCGGGCAACGGACGGTGAAGAAGGAGATTTGCGCGGAGTGGAAAAGGCCTCCCCAGCGTCCTTAAAGGAAGCCCGGCCCCTTCTATTTACTTCATTTTTCCTCCTTTCCCGGTTCCGCCCGGGAGCGAGCAGAGACAAGGACGCACACACGTATCCTCGCAATGTCCTGCGAGGGAGGGAGGCGGACTCGCAGCAGTCGCCCCTTGAGCGGCGTGCTCGGTCGATAAAACAATTGCCGGGGGGATAATCGGCATTATTTACGCCGGATCCACTCGCAGATACACGCGGGCCGGGCGCCCGAGTCAAATTAGGTTGGTGGGTAGGCACGAGATTCTCCCCGGCAGTTGTGTAAGCCCCGGGGTGATCTCCTGCAGCGGGTCCGGGTGGCTTATGGCTTATCCAATCCGCCCGCCCTGCCGCTAAAGTGGCTCCAATTAGATACGTCACGGGATTTCGATGTCAAGCTCGAACCGAATCTCTCCCTCGGGACTTTCTAAACCTTCTTTCTAAACAAGTTATGGTGTACCTTGAGCACGGTTACACTGCAGTCATGAGATGTGCTTAGTTCCTACGTATACGCCTTTGTTTGCGCTGTACGATTTTACGTTTAGAAACTTGGATGAAGAGAGGCCAGAATTCTACGACCAAGAAATCGTCATCGGCTTTTGTTTTTTGATCACTGACGCGAGTACGAGTAAGAATAGCACATCGTGTCACGAGGAGACAAACTCGGTCTTTTAAGTTTGCAATATGAATCGTAGGTGAGCCGATGACGAATATTGCAAATAACGTGCAGTGATAAAACCGTTGCCTCCTTGTTGCACACGATTATTTCCACAACAAGAATATGTTACGCGTTTTGTCGAAAAGCACAAAATTGAGGGCAGGGTCGCGTAATATCAGATTTGTTTGCGACAGCGCATGCGCGCAATATAGAAAAGACCACTTTTAACTCCTAGGACTTAAAAGTGGTCTTTACTGTACTCCGTGCATACGCATTCGCGGACGCACTCTACCGTCATAGAAACAGATACTTTGTGTACGAAAAACATGCATGAAAAAACGCGCAAAACATGCTCGCGTTAAATAAAATCGATTAACAATAAGCTGAAAAAAGTTATTTAGAACTTTTCGCTATTCTGATTATTTTTCTAATTATTTACGAAATTGAATATTTCTGACAAGATTTTTATTTTCACAAGAAATGAGAATAGCGTGAAATATTAGATCAGTCGGTTTTTCTCGATGTTTCAATCACAAGAATGGTACAATCCGTTGAGCAAACCAGGAGGTGAGAATATCACCAGAATTGTGCTACGCGTAACAAGTAGTCCCGAATTAACGCTATCGGATTTGCCAACTGATATGGCCAAATTTGGGTAGAGAAATTCTTTTTCCCACAATTGTCATATAATTTGATGGCGCCTTAATGTTTTGACACCGGGGGAACATGATAAACATCATAAGAATATCGTGCTATAAACCTTCGAGGGGTACACAAGCTTTTCGAAAACATCGTTCATTGTCTTCCTTTTTGAATCGTTAAAGTTGTATTTGCACCGACGTAATTCAATTATTGCTTATAGGTTTTCGAACAGAAAGGATTGTCGGTCGATTACCGGAAGGGGAGGGTAAATTGCATGAAAATGGCGCTGTACGAGGAGCAATTTCGAAGTTAAAACATCAATGTGTTAAGAAATGCGCCTCTTCAGAGCACAATTATAGAATATTAGTGTGTAGGTGACATGTTTACAATTATATTCCGACTTTCGATGAAACATTAATTTCGATATCTCCAAAGTCCGACGTGATAGAAAAAAAGGTTATTTCTTTTAAACGGATTGATACGAGCACTCCCTGTCGATTGGCACCCGATGGTCAAAAGCTGGTCTATTCACCTTAGAATGCCCCATGCGCTCTCATCCCTCGCTCCCTAATCGTAGTAAGCATATTAGTCGAGAGATTATGGTAAAGTAACTACACAACGATCGGGGTTGGCGCTCACGCTCTAACCCATGTGCAAACAGAGCCACGGGCATGCAAACAGGGCTTGCAGATCACATAACCCAATACGCAAAAGAGCTGTCCTATGGGGGTAGGAGGGGGAATCGAGGAAGGGATCGAGGGATACGAAGTTGGGTTTGCAGAAGAGAGTCTCCCCGGGTGAGCGGACTTGCGGCAGGCGGGGATTGTCAACCCGGGAGGAGCTTCGGGCAGTCAGTCAGTCACCGCGTTGCCCGTCGTTCGGGGTGCATGCGTAATGAGCCCGAGTGTGGCGCGGAGTCAGGAACGCCAACCCCACGTCGGGCGGATGGCGCTGCACCTCCTGCCTGGAATTGTAGTACGTCATACCTCTATCTGCATATGTATACACTGTACACGCACGCATCCAGAAAGATCTAGTGTTTGTTTGTACAAGGTGTCGGCAGACTATAGCGACGAGAGCAAATACGACCGGCACCCTCTCGCTTTACGTTTGTGTCTGTCTTCTAGCCACGACCCCCGTTATTGTTTTCCTACGCAAACCCGGTATTTAAGCCAGCGTATGCTAGCCCATGTTCAGATAGTAGGATCAAAACGACTCGCGATGTCGAACGCATCTGAATTCTCGAATTTTACCGCGCATTCAGACTTTCAGTTAGCGCGATTAAGTACTCGGCTAAAGTACCTGCGTGATTGTAGGTTTTTTTTATTACCCTCGAACGGGCCAATGAAATAGAATTTCCTTTCACCATTTAACTGATTAGATATTGTACCGAAGTTCTTGCTATATATCTGTATAGGTATTGATTTTATATTAGAATCTATAAACACTTGTTTCTTTCACCATCTTATATCAACCGACCAAGCAAGTTTTCTCAAATCTTTATCCATAGAGCTGCAGGGTCGTCTAAATTTTGTTACTCGGATGATTTTTGGTTTAGTCGAAGCGCTCCAAAGTTCGAAGAAAATAGAATTTGAGGGTCGTAAAGGCAAATGCAATTTTCTGTTAAAAAAAAAAAAGACCAATATCAGACTTCAGAGTTGTAATCAACCTCAAAATTGAGTCACAATTAGTTAATTGTCTCAAGAACCTAAAATAAAAGTATTCGTTTCTCGAAATTCGTTAACTTCATAAACCAACTACATAATACATATACAGCGATTTTGTGCCCCCTTCATAGCCCAAAAATTTTCCTCCAAACATATGTTTTGATGAAATAATTACAGTCGTTACGACATTCTAACGACTGATTCAGAATTTCTGTAACAGTACTGACAAAATTGTTGTAATATAAATGAAATTCTATATACCTTTTGAAATTGGTTTGACTTGACAGAGCGATGTAGCGATAGATAAGAAAAAAAATAAACCACTTATATACGATTCCATCGTTCCCTGACCTGACAAAATATGAAGAGCAGAACCTGCAGACTGAGCTAATCCCCCTGCGGATAGGACATCTATACAGAGAGAGAGTGGTCAGTTGTCTACCCTTGTTCAGAATGCATTATTCTCTTTCGAACAGTCGTCCCTCAAGATAGAATACAAACGGCGGCGCGGCACAGCGTTTCGGAGGATTCGGCCCCCTTCGCAGCCCGATCATAGACGTATGATAGTGTATACCTAACATTTTCTTGAAACACCTGCGCGTCTTGTGCTCTGAACTGACTTCGACCACACGTTCCCCCATTCGGGAACAGAGAAGAACGATGACTGGCCGCGTACGCCGTTGTCACTGTCAACCACAATGTGTCCATCCAGGTCCCTGAATCATCTCCAAAGCGATTATTGATCGGTCTGCATAGAAATCATCGAGGAACCAGAATCTAGGTGAGATTAAACGTGAACCTCATGGTATAACAAACGAGTCCGAAATCCCTAATCTACTTTCCAATTGCATCTTACTTTTTATCCACGATCCGCAAGTTGTAATCATTTTATCTTTATTACCTTTCAGAATCCACGATCCTTATATCATTTCCTCGGGCAAGGGAGTTCATTTTCCCGACTTTCCATCATAAGATACGAGTATTTTATTTTTATATGTAGGTATACTTGTATGTGGGCTATGGCGTATATGTACACTTGGGGACAATGAATCTGAGACGGCTAATTTTTTACATTAGGCAGTTATGTTGGCAACACAGAGAAACCTACAGCGCCATAGTCGGCCGAGCGCGAAACAAACTCAATCTCAATAAACATAACATAACCCATGACCGTCGAATCTAACCTTATAAAATACCGCGAGGATAATGACTTGTTAGATTCACACGTATTCTAAGGTTAGATTCGAGGGTCATGGGTTATTTTATGTTTACTGAGATTGAGTTTGTTCCGCGCTTGGCCGACTATGGCGCTGTAGGTTTCTCCGTGTTGCCAACGTAACTGTCTAGTAGAAAAAATTATACGTCTCAGATTGATTGTCCCCAAGTGTACATACCTACATAACACGCCTGAGATGCCTTGGGTGAATTAGTGCAGTGTCTGGCATGCAGGCCAAGTGCACATTACAGTCGCTTAACTTCTTAAATCGCGGCAATTAATTCAATACTTGTATCTTATTCGCTCGTTTGCTCGCTTTCCTGCAATACGCTCGTTCTCTCGGCTGTTAAATGCTTCAGGTAGGTATAGTATAAGCAAGACGCTAGCGAGCTCAAGCGGCGTTGTTTATTTATACCCATGGATTTACGATTAGTCATACTCATATCTACGATTATATATGTACGCGTTATGCTTGAGATCTCCCTCCCTCAGAGTGTGGATACATAAATTTGTGCAGAGGCCCGCGTGCACGAAGATGCCACGTTCAAATTTTGAGTGTGTTTCCAATTCCGTGGTAAAAAAATCTCTCTACATCGTGAAACTGTTTTCAACTCTAACAATATAATCTAAGAATAAATCGAACACTTTTAACAATCAATCTAACAATAGCGTAATGCGAAGTTGTCTCAGAAAATATACGAATCATGTGCATGTAGTTGGTGTTCAAGTAACAGAAAGGCAGTACATAGCTCTTATTATTAGCTCTGACCAAAAAAGAACGGAATTATTACGAAGATGATGTTTGATGGAAATTGTCTGTTCATGGTATTACCCTGTCGATTGTTCAAGATAGAAGAAAAACAGGGGACGGTAAAACCAGAAATTATGGCAAACGTAATATACGTTTTTGGTATGCCTTTGAGAATTACAGACTCACATCATAGGCGATGAATTCCATAACGTATCAATTGAATCACCTAAAGATTATGCACATTATACGACACAAAGTCTAGTCCAAATGCGGAAGGTTATTGTACCATCACTAATTGTTAGCCCAGAATAAGCTACGTTTCAAGTGATCTGCGGTGCTTCAATGGCTAGAATAAATTAGGCCACAACATCCACAAATATGAGTGAGGCGCGAAGCGCGCAGACATACAGCCCTTAGTAAGTAAATAAATAAAATACTCTATAAGATTACATTTCATATTTTGCTGGCAAGAGTCAGCAGAAAATTTTGAAACAACATTTGCAATTGTGAGGATAAGATTTATTTACGACCGACAATTTGTACTCCAAGCAAGATGGCGCCGTATTGAGTGATCAGCTGATCGTTTTGGTTTCAGTTTCCACTGATCGTGAATAATACAAATACAAAAGGACAGAGCGAAATACATGTTGAAAAGTAACTTTTAAAATTATTTACGACACGGTTATCTCTATGCATTTTGACGACTAGATTGGACTAAACCATTTCACAGATCAATCGACTTCTAACGAGTGCGGAGGTGTCGCAAGTAGTCTCTTGAAGATGTGTAACAGCGCGGATGCTGAACTTTGGAAGTAGAGTTGATAACCGGGCGGCGGGGTGAGATAAGCTTCTTTCAAAATTAGAACTGAACTCTTAGCGAGGCAATCTGCACCGGTTGGCTCTACTGTGTTTAAGACGATGAAATAAAAGTGGGTATACAGCAGGAGGATAGGCAGATGGTGGTGGTTTGAACGTAAATGTGCATCCATCATTCTTTCGCATTGCCCCTCCTTAATCACTAAATAAGTCGTTCAATTAAAAAACTAATTTCGATTGCAGTCCCAGAGCGGCCGTTTAGCGTTCCACCTAGGCCGGAATAACCGCTGAAAAAGTAAAGTGGGGTGTGCGACTTGAGGTTTCGCTTCTCGCTCAGGATTCTTTGCGAGATCGCGATGGCAATTTCAGACCCCAAGTCCTAATCGCTCTCTTTTTTCCCCTTAACCACCATGGGTCGTCATAAACAAAGAGAGGCCTGCCACTGCTGTTGAATACTAAAAAGAGTCAATCGCCAGTAACGAGCCAAAACGAACGCAAGGTTATAGCAACAACATCTTGAACTCCTCAGGTGTAAAAAAAGATTAAGAAAATCCAGGTATTTGGTACGCCATAGAATCGTCAATAAAGTGCAGAAGTCTGCGTAGATCAATATGGCGTCGCACTGAGCAATCAGCTGATTGTTTTCAGCCAAATATTGAGAATATTCTGCCAGAAAAAACGTCGTGCAGCAAGCTGTTGGACTATTGTCTTGTAAAATTGACTGAGAAAATATTAAAACGCAGGTCATAAAATGAATTTTATGATCAAACACGACCCGTATGCAAAAAGGAGTGTAATGTAAATTTTCTTCCGCTAGATGGCGTCTGCGAGTGCAAACAACACCTTCGAAACCCTTCTCGATCGAATCATTCCGATTCTCGTAGCTTTCAGGCTCACTAGCTACTGTATAACTGCGACTCGAGATTCAGTTCGGACGGCACGAGCTACTCGAGAGGGTTGCCCGAATCGAGTGGGTCGAGTGTGCCCAGAGTAAACGACGACAAACTGCACGCTGAGTGGTTCCACTTGAAAATCACGACTAGGTGCAACGTGGCTTATACAATGCGATGTAACCGTGTACGTATAGATATATTGCATGTGTATATATGTGTACATATATGTATATACAAAAAGTATGTGCTGCAACATGCGTATGGCGGATGTATACATACAGTGAAGATAAAGCGAGATAGAGAGAAGATGAAAAAAAAAAAAAAAGAATATACGGAGACGCGTCTGAAAGGCTGCTGGAGGCTAAATATGAGTGTATACATATAATGCAAGGTATAAAAGTCAGAGAGCTAAGTTCTCGAGGGCGTCTAGCCCGCGATGGCGCCACACCCTTGAAAACGGAGGCATGCAGTGACACGTGTACCGACCGAGCTGCAGGCGTGGGTCGCGGCCGATTGAAGAAGGTAGGCAGCGGGATAGATAGGTGGTTACGTAGGTTGGTAGGTGTGTTACGCTTGGTGTTAGAACATGTGTTGGGGCGTGTGGGACGGGAGGGGGGGCTGGGAGCGGAGTGACGAGGAAGGAGGGCTGCCCATGAATAAGGCATGTCGAGCGAGCGCCGCGCATCCACTTATACAAACTCGAGGAGAGGAATTGGAGGTATACACACTGCATTGATGCAGTATAAACTGTCGGAATGGACGTCGCTGCTTAATGATCGTCAGGGTGGAAGGGCGCAGGGTGGAGGGATTATACTTATAGCAGGTAGACAGTCGCTATAAGAGTAGAACGAAAGTGCTGAACCATCGTTTTAATATTTATGGGTACACACGTCCGTCAGTTCGCTGTATAACTTCGGTCTTTCTTATACATGCTGCATATTGCATATAACATACATTATACATCTATACGTACATGTATGTATACGATGTATGCAGACACAAGCATACATGTGGTACATATTCGTCTTAGGCATCGTTTTACACGTATCTTTATCTGTTCACGCATGTTTTTCACTTTACAGATTATACGGGGCCTGTACGTATAGTACAGAATGCGATTCAAGTTAGTAACGATTACGTATAACGAAACGCTAGAAAGCAGTCACCATTTGCGGCATTGGAATTGCTCTGGAGGGGTTAAGTTTTCAAAATTTCAGCATGCGTTTTTCATTGCAGGTTACTGAATAATTTTAGACAATCATTAACTATCGGAACAACGAACTTCGATCAAAATATACAAACTTTAGGCATATTTTTATTATTCATCTTTCGGAGCAATCGTCTTTTTCAATAACCGAATTGCGTTATTATTACTCTTTTTTACTTCGTAACTTACGTATAATGTCTATATTCGGTTTTATTTTCAATCATATCGAATATATTTTATCAGGTATGTTCATACTTCTGCAGCTGTAGATTCTAATGGGAAATACTAAAATCGAACTTTCAACCAAATTATAGTGAAATCTTGTCACAACTCACAACTCACTGCATGATTCGGAATTTTTCGCTAATATATCAGCATTTGAAGTGAAATTCAGAATATATATCAATTATAGAGGTTTTTAGAAAAATTGAATGATTTTTTTCATGACGCTAAGATCAATTTCTCTGTTTATTTTGCAACATCGAAGTCACACTTTAAATAATATTCACTTTGGTTGAAATTGTGGTTCTTCGGTATTCTATGGTTTACCGATTATAATTCCTCAATTATAACTAGAAAATTGTTTCGCTGGTAATCTGCGATTACCCTAAAAATTTCCACTCCACAGATACTTTTAGAATTCTGTTGGATTTCTTTAGAAAAGAAGTTACAGGGTTATGCTTCGCGTCGATTGAAAACAATTTCCTAAATCAAAAAATAATTCCAGAGAATTGCAAATAAAATATTTCTGTAAAGCGCGGATTATTTAACGTGCAAAAGGTAAAGAAAATGGAAAGATCAAGTAATTCCTACGTTCGCGGAAAATTCATTTTGATGTGGAATTCTGCGTCGCGAACCCCATAGGGTGAATTAGTATGACGGCCGACCTGCAACCCCATTGCTTATTTTGGAAGCAGGAAACAACTAAGAGTCCACGTCTACGCACATAACATAGAAACGGAAGCTGGAAGGGAAATGTCTCCCTGCGGGTCTTGTAACTGCACCTTCCGTTGAATAATTTAATACGGTTTCCTCGCATCTTGGTTCAGGTATAAAAGAATTATACGGTCCCACTTATCACACTACCTGAAACGTCAGTTGACGCCTGCAGTCAAGTTTCTCTCTTCTATAAATATCTCTCCATGAAACGTATACCGTATACAACATTTTCGTGAGATTGAACTTTGCAGTCGGAAACGTACGCCTCGTGATCACTGTTTCAACCACTCGGCTGTTTTACTTTTTCTTCGAGTGTACAAAATACTGACGTTCAGTTGATCAGGCTAAAAATATACTCGAGCATAAAAAGTTACCTTAGGTTAAAAGGAATTTCCATTGAGAAAAATTCCATCTTCAGCCGTATAGCTATCGTTCTATATATGTAATATGTATAATAGTAACGTGCAAGTTATACTGTTGGAGCCATGCCAACCAAATTTTGGTGTTACTACAATATTTAAACAACTCAACTCTGGATACACGTTAGATAATTGTGTTGAATTATTTGCAGGTAGACCGAACTTGTTAATTTTCGATACAGAACAATATCCGTGTGACGAAATAATTTTGTCGGTGTATAGGAATTATACGTAGTGGAAACAGTCAACGTCTTGTGATTAGACGAACATCGTATATTTTTTTCATTTTGTTAATTAGGGATTCAATTAATTGCTTATACAGAATAACTGAATAACACACTGAAATGAAATTCAGTTTCTAAAGTTACTAGGAAATTACAGTAAAATGGAAATATATCATTACAACGGCGTTCCAGATATTATCGGAATTAAAAGAGAATACCTTGCAAGTAACTATATTCGTCGTCTGATCATATACTGGTAAATATCATGAATTTTTTGCTACTTTAAGCATCAAGCCTGTTCATTCAGTTCACTACGTTTATTATGAACACAAGGACACTTTATAATTGATGCATCGACATCAAATTATAAAATAAACAGAATTTGTTACTTTTATATAAAAAAAAAAGATCCTAAGATTTTCTGGTTAATTCTGGTAGCAAAAGTAATTCTCATTTTGTACCCAGGCTCATCATATTTTCCGGTTGTACTAAAAAGTGAACACAATCACGGACTGTACAGCACAGTAGCGACGACTTTACATGTACACTGTATGCTATAAACTGATTGTAAGTGAAATGTCAGGCACTTTAGTTTTTATCGGTCAGCAAAACGCGAGCCGCAGTTGAAGAGATGAACTCTTCGTTGCACTGTTGATATTTGTGTCAACCATGTCGTTACGTTTTGTTAGGTAGGAAGGAAGGACGACACGGCGAGTCCTGCGACGAGGTTCCTTCGGCAAGTCTGGCCATGGTCTGATGCAGAAAAACTTAGGGCACAGGGGGCCGCATTCCGCGTGGGTGGCCCGGAATCGTTCCTTTACTCCCACTCAGAGGCGTTTCGTCCCTTCGGATGATGAATGACTGCGCGTTGACTCCCTTCTCATCCAACTCGGGCCTGGATCTCGTTGCGATTTGCATCCGGGCTACCAGCTTCGAAACCAGTCCAACTTAATCCCACAATCATCGAACCATTCAACACCACAAGGATAGTCGTCTTTTGTTTCGGTGCATGTGCTAGTTGACTTCGATGTGTCGCCGATGCCAAAGTGAACAAATATTATTGGCCAGGAAGTTTTCGAGTCAGAGCCGTTGATACGGAAATTTTCAGCAAGTTGGATAACCTGTAAGATTTTACGATGCGCGCAATCTGATTCATGCAAATGACAATTAGAATGAATGCTCGCAGATGTTGCTTTGCAATTAAAAATACAATTGTAATTTGCAATTTGATACCTAATTAAAAAATCCGGATCAGACGAAGTTGGCAGGCATGTTTTATCGCGACGAAAAAAAATTGGTGCATGCACACCTTGAGGTGTAGTTACCTGATACTGTCACGACGTAACAAGACATAATAATACGTGAATAATAACCGAACGAATTGCCAGTACAGGTTTGTAGTTGTGTAGAACTTGTTTTCTTTTGGGATTATAGCGATGATGAAGCAAAGCGGAGAACTTTTTCACGTAGCGAGTTGAGCTGAGATTTTGTCTAAATCCGATTGCCGATTGACTCGTGTTTTGTGTACTTACAACTTATGTGTACATACATACGCATACTTACGTATTGTTAATATGTGTACATATCTGTCGGTGATCTTAACGACGCGTAACGTATACACTATACGTATATAGAAATGCATGTAAGTGCCTACTCAAAGCGAAAGAGAGAGACAGAGCGAAAGAGGGAGAGCCAAACCAAGGGTCTATTTTGTGGCTGATTTTACAAGCCGCTTAGCGGCAGCTCGGCTACCTGAAGGAGGTTTCGGCTGTTCGTATTAAACGGGAAATCCTTTGTGGTTTACTTCGTGGGCACGACGACCAGCCAGCGTTTCAGATGCGATTCAGATGGCAAATGCGATATTTTGACGTGCCCCAAAAAAATATTATAATCACAATAGGCCTCCCTTCACCTGAACGTCTTGCCTGTATTAATTCGTACCGTTGTGCCGCTCGCTCACAAACGTCTCGTATATGCGAGGCTTGCATCCTGCCGGCAGATGCGTATCTGTCTTTCGCCAGCTTTCAAGTCGACTTACAGATAATGCGTTGTTCGACTTCTGTGCTGGGTTTCAACTTTCCGCGAGTGTGCATGATATATTTTCTTCAAATTTTCTCACCATTCAACCTGTGACCAGCACAATATTTCAAAAAAAAACTGACCCCGCAACTATCGAGTATACAGATTAGTATACCGAGAGAAATTTTTAGTTCCGGTTACTTTTATTTTTTACCACAATCTAGTAGTCAAAAACTAGAAAGTCTAGTATCCATCACTATTCTTTCTCATTACGATCGTTGTTGCTATATTTTCGTGTAACTGTTGCGAAACTTTAATGCTTGTGCAAGAATAAATTGACGTTAAAGCCTTTTTTAACTAAAAAAGTAGAGTAAACCTCAGAAACTGATTGTGCGTTGCAATTATCAAAAAAGTATCGACAATAGCGCAAAATAATTACGCGTACCTCGTTTTTCGTAATTCCCACAATGGCTCAAACAGTTTTTTTTTAACGATATGTTTTACTGAATTTTTCTAGTTACTATAACAAATGAAATTTTCTTCAGTGTATATCTATGTACTCGTAAATGACAATTTCTGCCCTAGTTAAAAAATATATCGTGTACGTTTTTTTTTTTACTAGAATTCGAAAAGTTAGTGAAAAATCTGCGGTATTGTCAATGGATTACGATACACTTTTGGAATAGATTTCAATATCAATTTTTCGTAAAAACTCTACACGTTGTATTTTCTTTTTTATCATGCAAGCTCCCAAAGAATCCTGATTTTTTTTTCTGTAAAATCATTTGTTGAATATCTGAAGTGTTCCAATTACGTTTTGGCGCACTATAGAATTTTGGAGTATTTACTTAAATATAGTTGGAAATATCCTTTCACAATGAACGAATCTTCGGATTATCCAAACAGCTTGGGCTTTAGGTTTATTGACCATAATTGCTCCACCTCGTTACGGGTGAATATAAGTCACCATTTGCCGACTTAGCGCCTGTTCCAAGTGAAACATACATTTTGTCCTGCATTACGAATATTGTGCCTTTTGGTGGTAATCTTGATTGTATACCTATAATCGAAGTGGTGTTGAACTGAAATCGACGGTACTAAAAAACACACGCACATACCCAACTGGACAAAACGCCAGAGAGGTAGTGTAAGATCCTCGCACCAAGATCCTTTGTGGTGATTCTTTAATGGCGGTTCTCTTGTGTATCACGTCACATGCGGTGCGAAACGGGGATCCGGTGGCCGTAACCAGACCAGCAGCACAGTTTGATTTTTCTGCTGCGACGTTCTACGGTAGGTGTGCCTTCGGCGTGGCCGGCGGAGCGCGACGCCCGGTGAACAAACATGTTACTATCCCAATCGATCTGTTCGAGCGCTGAGTGTTCGGGAGTGAAAAGCGGCGATCCTCTCCCTTAAGCGCCTAAGTCCACGCCTCCGATCCCGTTGCAATCACTCTACGCCCCGCCCACCGGGCTCGGATTGGTCATTGGCGGTGTGGGCGGAGCGAGCGCGGCGTTGCGCGCGCAGCGTCTTATCGCTCGCGCTAGCTGTGGAGGGGAGAAGACTGGGGAGGAGGAGCGGAGGTCAGTGAGGATCGGGAAGTCGGCTGGCGCAGACGCGTTGTGTGCCGCGAAAACGCAGCTGAACGAACGCGTATCATCTCGCAACCGAGCGGTGCGCGTGTGGCGATTCCGGATTTTCAACCGGCTAATTCATGTGTGGGATTATCGCTATATCAACGTTTTCTTGAACGGTGCTGAGCGCTGCACGGACAAGGCGCGCGCTAAGTGAGGGAGTGCCGGATACCCTAGTGTTGTGCGACGCAAGAATGCCCGCCAAGGGGGAGAGGGGCAAGGCGACGGACTTCAGCATAGCGGCCATCATGGCGCCCAGAGGTCCTTCGTTTGGACATTACCACCTGCAGGGTCTCGCCAACGGCACCACCAATGGTATGACAAATTCGGCCTTGCCCTAACGCGCTCGGACCACCCGCAAGATTTCCGGGAGTTCCAAAAAACGCGATAGTCATCTAGTACAGAGCGCGATACTTCTTCTTGGCTTGCAGACCTTATGCCCGCTTTACCTGTAGCCCAGAGGTCCGTTCCACCCTCTATTTTCACTGGCTCACAGCGGGGTGCGGGTTTCACTTTCACGGTTCACCAATGCTCGTGCAACAAGACGGTATAACGAGCACGGAAAATTCGACATATCCAAAATTCTTTTGCCATATTTCTGGTCTTCCGTGTTCGAGTTCGCGCATAAAATGATCTTTGTAAGTGATTCTTGTCAAATTCCTTGAGGTCTATGAACTGTGAATTCTTATACGAATTGCGTTAGAGTATTCGGAGCGATTTTGGACAATTAACGTTATTCGTTTATGTATGTTGGAACACTGTAGCTTCCGTCGTGTTCTTCACTAGCTCAACTTTCTTACGCCTTTAGGTCGTAGCTCGATGATACTAATCAAATAATTCGACAGTTGGATGAATTTACACACGGGACACTGTAATCACTTTCGAATCGCATTGACAGGTTTAATCGCAGCCAATAGGCGTGTACTTTTCAATTTTCGCAAGTTGTAATCTGGTTATTAACGTGCCATATCCTAGTGCTAGGTGTAATATTCAAACAGCTGCAGCTGGACTGTTTGACTAGATCTTAATCAGTCTTGATGTACGCATTTTTCTCCAATGAATACGAAATGTGCCGAATATTAGGTATATCGGGATCTGAACGACGTTTCGAAATTCGGCCTCATCGTTGACGACGAATTAGCGCTAAATTTGCTTCACGACGTCTTCGATCGATTCATCGAAAATTTTTCGCAATTATATGGGAGGTGGATTGATCCGTTAATGCAGGATCTTTGTCGACGTGTTTCTTCTGCAGCACCTGGCGTCGTAAATGGCGTCGACTGCATGCATATGTCCTTCCTAAAATAGGGTTACGAGTAATAAAGCAAATATTGAATGAACAAAATTAAATACTCAGTGTAAATAATTGTACATACAAGAAGACAGATGTCGCGTATTACTACTTCAGTATTGAAACATTATGTATCAGGTAACGCTCGATTTTTTCGGAAACGCGTCTATATTTTATTATATTTGAAGAATATTTCATTTTGCTTGAAGCTGTTGTTCATTCTGAAACGTTCCGATGTACTTGACTCGGGATTCTATGATTATATACCGAATCTCCCGCGTTTTTTACCAGTGAGAAACTTGGCAACGGAACCCGAGCCGCAACATTATAACTTGTTTGAACCTCTTTGAGGTTTGAGGGTTACTATATACTTGTAGTTCAGATATGCTAACTCAAATTTCGGTCTGATTTACATCGTCCGTAAACCTCACAGCCGAGTTTTACTCAACAGAGCCTCGAAGTTCTTAAAAACTGTAGATCGAGATTGAACCTGGTATCTGCAGAACTCGAGAAAAGAAAACCGCAAGGATTATTTGACGTCCAAACCAAGAATATTGCATTTGAGTCTTTCTAGGGTCAAATGGGTCCCAATTTTGGTGCTGATTATAACTTTGAAACATCGGAATAAGAACTTTTTGACTTATTTTTTACTCAGGGGTTTCCTATCTGAGAAAGTTTCACTTTAGTGTAAAAAAAAATCGAAATTTTCCCGAGGTCCAAATGAGGTTTAGGTAAAATTTCGAGGCGCTTACGGGTAATTAAGATTAGGTATAACACGTTCATGCGACATCTTGTTTATACTTTCAAACGATTTTACAGATCTCAAATAATAATTGAAAATCTATTTAACGTTGAAATATTACACAGAGAAACGAGTATAGGAAAACTTTACATATGGTAAAGTAGCAGTTGGTTTACCGTCGCAATACGACGATTATTCAGATTCTGTAACACAATTCTTACTATACAAAGTATAAAACTCATCCTCGTTCTGCGACGGTAAATTCAACGCTTATTATGTCGCACGTGAATACTTAGTACAGCTACCCTTTTCTCCGTGTATGCATTTCTAAAATATATCGATGATTTGAAGGTCCGAAGTGTTGGAACTTTTCTCTTCTGCCTGCGATTTTTGTGAAAACACTATTCAGTATTATAAATGTACACAAATTAATCCTCGCACTACTATTCTGACCTATGAAGCTTGGATTTTGATACCTTGTCGTGCTGAAATACCGGATAATGATGTCACAAGTATGGCACGCATTCAAAACACGTTTCAGCTCTCGTGAATGAATTCTATAGTTACTTTTCGTTATTTATATCAATGAATTAAACGTGTAGAAGATTTATTTTCGCGATGTCATTTTATTTCAACAGACTTAATCGGAGAAATACGGAGAAATTTTATTTAGTAAACCCAATTAAAATGTTGAGCGAACGTCACTCGGAATATTCAACGCTACATTTAATCATGGCGCTTATTATTTACCCGCCTTTACTTGTGGTGTGCCAAGTTTTATTATTATATACGATGCCAACGCGATTGCGAATTAATTTGCTTTGCACGCGATCTTCATGTTCGCAATTCAAATTAGTATGATTGATAAAATCCGTCTTGAAGTAGGTACAGCGAAAGATTTTGTCTCATAACAATTTATGCGCACGACTCAAAATGTATCCTGAGAGTTCGCGTACAATATTCCTTTGCCTGCATTGATGATGAATTGGTCTCATATCTGTTCATTATCCACGTTTTAAGTGCGTTTTAAGTGTCACGAAATCGTTGTCGGGGTCCTTAGACGGTAGGAAAAGATATAGGTAGTAAACGTGGCTAGCGCCAGAAGCAGCTGAGCAAAGGAAAGTGTTTTTTCCACTCAACATGCGGTCTTCGTAATTAATTATCCCATGCAACGTCCAATTAAAGCGGCGAGCGCTTCAAGTTGAGTGCAATTTGGATCTAATATTATACTTGCCCCGAACAGTAAAAAATATTAAATTAACCGTGAGCAATGAAAACATGGATCGAAAATGTTTGTCCAGTTCAGCGGTACCGTCACGCGAGAGAACTATAATCGAACAAGGAATTGGTAAGCTCGAGTCGATTGGGTCGAATTTCATTCAAAGAATCATTCTTCCCAAAGTGATACAAAATTCCAAATCCTGAATTCAAGTATAAATAACGTTTAGCTGTTTATCATTGAAAAATTGTTAGAAAATTCTGTTCTTTACCGAATTACGATGGATCAGGTCTCATTTTGTTTGATAATTGGTACTTTATAGTTCACCTGAAACGAATGTTGATTTAAACGTTTATGTATTTTATGATGAAGCACACAAGTTCGCGAATTACGACTTATAAAATAATTTTACACGCAACGTTTTCGCGATTGAATGAAAACCTAAAGAACTTAATTTAACTTTGCAGGAAAATTAGTAGAGAATTTGCCTGTAAAATTTCCCGCAAGTCGAAATTGGTAAGTTGACATATTTTTTACTGTGTATCAGAGATACGTCGTTTTGGAAAAATTTAACTTCATTGAATTTAGCCCGAACTCCCAAACTTTGGATTAGCCATTCGGTTAGTCTCCACAATTTCTTGTCCAACCTGTACACTGTAATAAAAATGCGGTGTGGACAGCTTCTATAAACTATAATTAATTTGTTATCAGTATAAAACGATTTGATGTTAAATTTTCGAATTTGCCACATAAATTGTTTTATGCTAAGCAGTTAACACCGCTAATTTTGTTTAATTTTATCGCTAACATTTTTTACAGCCTACGTCCGATGCAATTTCTTGAACCAACATTTCCAAGGTGTGTCACGGCCTTGTCTCATCGAGATATTAATTATATTTGTCACAAGGATAATTAGTGCCTGGTTCTAAGCGAATCGCGTCGTTTCATCCGCAATGATCCGCTTACCGCCGACGTGCAGCTCATGCCGCGACTTTCACGAGTTACGGTAATTCCTTCTCTGCAACGCATTCGAGCAGTGATTAGCGTGGGTTATTCGTGTAAAATTTTACACTTATACAGTATGTCAAGACGTAACTTTCCTCTCGGTATGCGTATACGTATACCTATGCGCAGATGCATGTGTGAACGATACGTATATACCTAGTATATTGTTGAGGTTCTCTTCAAGCGGTGCTTTCGCACTCGTGGCAACTCGAGCGTTGCCTCATGCTTCAACGCAATTCATATCTTTCTTATTTGTTTCTACAAATTCTTTAGTAGCATCAGCGGCAGAAATAGCTAATAATAATGATAAAAGCACACTTATAGCGTTTCAGCTTGTCGCGGAATCACGTTAACGAATTCAGGGCAACCCTGAACGGTCTTAGTTACAAATATTTTCAGATTTTCTTTAATTTTTTTTTTTGTTCTCTCGCAAAGTCGAGGCGTGCAAAGATCGGAAAGGATGCTAGAACTTGTGTAAATCTTCGTGACAATTCAAATTGTCTAAAACTAATTTTCAAATCAAGTATTCGTTAAAGAAAATGTCGTTACGAGCGTGTTCAAAGTGTTCTTTTTCGCAATTTTGATTGCTAAGATAACTCACAGCTGTGTCAATTAGTGTTTGTTGAGATTGATCTGCACTTGTTTGTGCGATGCTTAGCGAAGACACCGAGCTTCTGTAATTCCGTCTTCTTAAACTTGGATTTATTAAAAGCTCATGGGACGTTGGACCTTTATGGTTCAACGACCAATTACGAAAATCCTTTTTACCTATTTTCCACCTTCTATTAATAGAATCTCTGCAAATTGTGGGAAATGATAGGTTGTATGATCGCGAGAAATTGTCGAAAGCACTTATACGCTGGTTTTCGTTGAGTTTGAGGTTACGACAGCTTGCACGTCTTGTAATTTTCATCCACTTTTCCGATCTGTCCAAGTGCAAATTTGCAATCATTAAAGATACTTCGTCACTCAGGATAGACAAACGAAAGTGTAAAATCTAAAATTTGAACAGTTCCATTCGCGTCTCGATCGTGAGTATCGAGTTTTTTCAACCGAGGAGAAGTGCTTCAAAAATTCCTGACGCCGAGTTTTCTTTCTGTTTACCAGGCGTTCAAACGACGCCAGCGGATCTTGTTGCCGCTGCGACTGCCGTGGCCGAAGAAGTCCTGGACGACGATGACGAGGGTGAAGACGGGGTCGGTGAAGGTGAGAGTGAGGACGCGGAGAGATCGACCAATGACGAGGAGCAGGAGGTCGACGTCGACGTCGAGGAGTGCAGCAGCGTCGAAGACACGTCGCCGAGCCTACTCGAAGAACAAGTCTCAGCCAAGCTTGACGGTGACGTTGAACGGAGACACCGCCGACGGACGAGCTGCAATTCCGACGAATTGCGGGACGTCGAATGTCACTTGGAGACCAAGGAGCTTTGGGACAAGTTCAACGACCTTGGGACCGAAATGATCATCACCAAAACGGGCCGGTAAGTTTGAATCCGAATTCGCCGTTTCGACTTCAACGTTCCGTGCTGAGACAAATCCTGATCGCGTTTACAACCGAGAAATTGGATGCTTTTTTGACGTCGAATTTTGCGGACAAATCGCAATTATATGCAGTTCACTACAATGAGAATAAATTTTATCTTGATGGGTTTTGATCAGTTCCATTTAAAACGAAAACTGGTAATGTACGTTCGTTATAATTCACCATTCCAATTCGATTCCCCAACGTTAAATAAACGTGCCATTTATTCCCACTGGACACTTTTAGTTTATTCTATGCGTGGAATTTTTTTTCTACGGATATTTTGCAGGGTCAAGGATTATCGATTTTACTTGTTAGGTAATCACAGAGCGCTAATAGCTGCTGTTTTCAGTTGTATCGGCATATATCGACCGTAACAAATATGGTGGTACAACACGATTTTACAAGTTTCAATTTTTTTGGCGGGATTTAATCAAAGAGGAATTAGTTTGATGTTTGGTATTCTGCATTACGAAATACAAAAATCTGTAAGAACTCAAAGAAAACATCGTTACTAAGTTTTGGAATATTTTTCCGAATCGAAATGTTTTATTGTTCGTATTTAGGTGACTAGCATAGCTATGGTATCGGAAAAGGTTACCGGTATCCAGCCACCTAACTCAGCATTACCTAAAAACTTTTTAAGTTGTACAAGACCCGTTTAACAAACGTGTCAGTCTCGACGACAATTCAAAATTCAGACCAATCAGGTGGAATTGTGGATCGCGACAGGCGGTCCCTCACCACTGCATCGTCCCTGTTCACCTTCGCTGCTCTTTCTCAGTCAGCTTCTCGTTGATCCTTTCCCACGCTTGGCACCGCGCTAATTCAACCTCGCCGTAAAGTTTTTCTTGCAACGGCAGTTGCACCTATTTGCGTATGTATTTAAATAATGTCAAAATCAACCAGGAAGGGGACAAAACTATACAATTAAAAAGTAAAAACCGCAACGCTTGCTTAAGTTTAAGATTTTGGGGAAAAAGAAAATGTTCTCTTCGCATTTTTTTTCATAACTCGAGAAATCATTGTTGAGTAGAGGTGAAACAAACAACCCATCCGAATCGATGTTTTTATTTTATTCTGGTAACATTTATTTTTTGATTAAGCGTTTGCATTCCTAACATTATATAAACGTAATCAAAAAGTGAGTATGTCATATACATTCGTTCGACAGCTGCATGTGACACATCGATAAAGTATTTTTTACTTCATATCGGTAATAGCGGAAACCAGATGTTGTTGAGATATGCATAGAAATGTAACAGCATCTGCTGACTCTTGAAGAAGCAAAAAACGCAAAAGACACAAAAACACTCTAATCGCTGAACGGCAGATGTCATGATAGTTGTTAAAATGAAAAATACTAAATGAGAAAAATGATGAACAAAAAAAAATATGGTTAGAAATTTCTTCTATCAGTTTTTGCGATCGAGCAATCAAAGCGTTTTAGATTTCGGTAAGCGAGATGCAATTTTCATATAATTATCCGACTGGCCGCACTGCTGCGATGCGCATCGTAATCATACAGCGCCGGAGGATCACCTGCCAGAGTTCATTATATACATACGAATGCAGGTAAATGTGTGATATAAACCCATCTATAAGCTTCGAGTGAAGTGGTCTTCATAGATTACATAGCTTCAGAGCGATAAGCTCACAAAACACCGCATCGTAGTCCTGCGGCAGAAATCGCTGAACCGCCAAAAACTGCCTGTTTTTACTCACCCGTTCATTATACGTACATTATATCACACTTTTCCAACGCGACGTTAACTCGACGAATAACGGCTCCACGAGTAATTTCAAAAGCTTTCACAACGAGCCAAAAGTACCGGCGGGTTTCCTTGCTCACGCGAGCACTGATCATGGGATGAAATAAGAAATCGTCAAGTTTCTGAGAAACGGATTTTGTATTTCATCCTTCAGAATCTTCCTTCCCTCACCAGGTATCAAGGACTAATTTTATCAACCCGCACGACGGTGAGAGTGTAAAAATGCTAGATGCAGCGGATCTGCGAAAAGCACGAAGGCAATAACAGCTCAATAGAGAGTCTTTACAAGCGAGAATCTGAGACTCGACGGTGGCGCCGCCACGTGGCTTGGCTATCGACTGACTGCGAGGTCAGTGCGTGTGTTCCCGTGAGTGTATAAGCCAGGCAGGATGTGTCTATGGGCTGTCACGCGAACTGTTCATCAGTGGCGTCTCACCCACTCGGCGTCCCAGAGGTAGGAAGGTAGGATCGGTAGGCGCTGTGCGCGTCTACCTTTGTGTTAGGGTTGTGCGACATGAAGGCTTGCCGTGGCGGCAGTCTGCACACAATATGCTGTGCGCCAGAGTCCAGATACATGTGACGCGCTAAGAGAGCCGAGTCGGTTAATGTTGTGTGGGTATGGACGCGATACCCGCAGACATAATTACAATAGTGACACCACCTGGCAGCGCGGTAGAGTCGTTAACTCGGCAAACAGTTGAGTAACTTAGATCGCTATAATATCCACTGCTTCCGTAATCCATTTGTTCGACCCTCTCGGCCCGAGTTGCTGACGAGCTCCCGGGCCGCCCGGGTCGCTCCGGGTGGTTTTGCTCGAGGATTGCTTTGCGAGGGTGGATGAAGGAAGAGGGGCAGGGAGGGGGGTCGCGATTATAGGCTCGTTAGAAGCAAAGAGGGCCGTTTGTTTCGGTTTAATTGACCGACTTCTGCAGGATCGCTCTGACTACGGTGTTTTGTCCAGATCGTTCGGATTTCATGGTCCAGACTTTTTATCCAGATTCGCGTATTTCACTCTAGTCCACTATCGTGAAGGCAATTAAGTTCGTCTAAATCCTCTTCGTCTGGTCTAGTTGTTTTGAAAATCATTCCGTACCCTCGACGAAATCAACAAGATAAACCAATTCGCTTGTCCTTAACATACGGGATCCAATAAGCAAAGATATCGACAAGATTGAACAATTCATATTGTGAAACTCTTTTCTGTATTCTTCGTGGTTGCTTGGCACAAGGTATCGTGAACACAAGGACAATAATATATTCCGGTTGAAAAGTTTAGAGTCGGATAAAAATCTTGAGCCACCATGAACCAAGGGTGTCAAAGGTGCGAGAGACGATATATCTATCAGACTCAAAGAGTCACTGAACAAAGATTTCAGGTAAGAATTCTTCGAGGTGATGATTTCGACAGGGGTCGAAGTATATCGCACGCATCATCTGCATGGTAAAACTTACCCAAATGGAACTGGGGATAGTCGCCCAGAATGTAGTTACCTACTGCATACTTTTTCATCTCCTTAATTTTCCGCTCTTCTATTTTCGGAGCAGAGGGAATCTTATTATAATCACCATGAAATGAAAAGTTGAATCTCTTCACTGGACCCATACGTTTTCAGGTCTAGAGAATTATTTTGATAATTTTCAGTTGGATTTCTAGATGTCATCAATTTTCAACGATCGCGATCAAATGGACATTGATGACTCTAGTCTCAACCGATGCGGTTATCTTGGATCCATAACTGGTTGAATTTCGAACAAAAGTCGTGGAGACATCCTTGAGCTATATCCAAAAATGAAAATGTTGTTTACCGACAATAAATCGAAAACGGGTGCAACTATTCGGGTGACATTGAGCGTATTGATTGAGTAGCGAAATCGGCGAAGCCATCTGTGGGTTACTTCAGGAGGCAACGGAATTTGGTAGAACCTGTCGTTTGTATCTAGTTTCGAAAATAAGGAGAACCTATCAAAAGTAAATTTTGGAATTACTGTTTCAGGCAGATATTCACTTCAGTTTTAAAAACATTGGAGTCAAGCTCGGCTAATTATAAGTTTATTTAAGAGTGCTCAATGCGTTGGAAATCAAAAATGTTATAACGAAAGCACAGAAGTTCAAACTTCAAATACTATTTCTGAAATATGTCCTGCTTGCTTTTCTCCATACCACACCGTGATTTCATCGGTACATCCCGTAAGGCAATTTGAAGGTAAATTATGGGCTTTTGAATTTTACGAAAAACCGGTTATGCAAATATTCTGAGGCTCCGTAGAAACTGTTCATAGTCGATGAGGCTATGGTTGTATTCATATTGCACCGGGTGGTCGTTATCAGCAACTTACAATTAGCGATGAGTGTTTATTCAAGTGAATTGCGACTCAATGGGGCTGAACACGGAGTAGATTAAACTTGTGCGAAGACCCAAGTTCCGTTTCGTAACCGCGATTTACGTTCCGTGCCAAACTGTTCTAAGCTTCGATTTGTATAAACAACAGCTTGTAAACTTCTTTGACTTTTGACAATGACTTTATTTCTAATCATCAAAAATTTATATTTCAAACAATCGTTGAGATGTGCAATTCCTCAGATCAACATATTGTGCATTACGGTTAAACGATGTTTCTTAAACAGGCAGAGTGCCAGTTAATCTCCAGTAGATGTTTGTAATAGCGCCACAAAATTGGCTGGCGAAGAACAGTGGCATGATGGGTTTGGTCCCTAAAAATACGCCAAGCAGAAGGTTCAGAGTGATGAAGCAAAATAACGCTTGAGCGTATTTGGCGCAGCTCGTCGTCCTGTCAGAGCTTCTTATGTTCGTCCTTAGGCACGCTTCTCGTTTGACTGGGACCGATGAAGTCAGAGCTTGATTAGTTCGGACATCGAAGCCTAGGCTGAAACGTGCCATGTTCATTTGACAAGCGTCGCGATTGACACTCGAGTTGTTCAAACCTCGAGACTGCGGGATTTGTGCCAAATTTGCATTGATGTCGACATCTTGCGATTCCGGGGAATTGCACGACCCTTGACACAATACGCTCTTTCCTCGAGGCGGTAAATTTTTATACTCGCTGCAGAGAAATGGCATCTTATCAAAGCGTGATTTGGTCCTTTGTTTCCTCTTGGTTACAGTTCAAATGCTGAATACCTGAAAAGGTTGCATCGAGACTTTTTGTCACCGTGTGGGTATAATTTGGACGTTGAAAACTGCAGGGAAAATTTGCAAACTTTTTTTAGTATGCTGAAGATCATTTGTTCCTACGATTACACAATCAGACATTTTCTTCGAATCATGTGTTACGAAAAAAATTCAAAGCAGGGCTGTAAAATGTAATAATGACAGAATAACGTTAATTCTTTCATGACCGAAGAATTCAAGAATTCTGTCACTGAAAAGTGTCGAAGACTTACTAACTTCTTATGAATGTAATTGTTCCGAAATAAGTACGGTATTTTAGTTCCTTCGAATTCAGATCCCAGTTACTTTGTAAATTCATAACATCGTCATCCATCGAATAACTTTCTAGTTGACAGAACTCTCTCTCGTGCCTCCAATTTTCAGTTACTTTTCTTCTTCGCAAAAAACCGCCCTGTGGTCATCACGGCTGTGTTTATGCAGCGAAAGGATTTTCATGACGCCATAGCTGGCGAACTTTAATCTCAAAATTCAACGTGTACGTCAGTGTACGTATTTTGATGATCTGAACATGTTGTTATTTTTCGATTAAACAATTGCTGGCTTCGTTTTATCGATCATGTTCACGGTGTCCAAAGATGCGCACATCAATATTCGCCATGAGATTCACAGTTGACTTTAGTTGGTCCACGGAAGGAGTTATTCTCCTCCATATGGAATTATTCTCATTTCTCAACAGGTCATCTTTGAAGGTATGAGTGACGTCCAATGCATTACATCACTGAATACATAACGATTACATATCGAATAGTCAAAGTCCGAGGTGAAACCTGAGGGACATTTACACATCGAAATTACATACGTCGTTTGCATTTCCATGTTAGGAATTCAGGATTCGTCTTTTTCCGACGCGTTGACTAGTGTAAGATTACATTGAAATCAAATGATAAACGAGTATTTACTTCTGGTCTTGGTCTCGGTAATATACCCCTGGTAATTATGGTATAAATTACAGACTTACCGGTGAGAGCGTAATTGCAATGACAGTGTCGTTAGAAGAAAATCATAAATCCGTGTACGATCAAAGTTCAAGATGAAGAACTTTTAGCCAATGCTTAATTAAACCTGTTCAACTCCAGGCAGCATAGTAGCTTGAATTTTACTGCTGTTATTTCATGCCTGTATCCTATGTTCTCCTCTACGCTGATCAGTAATTCACACTATCGCTTGTATCGATCCGACAGACGGATGTTCCCGACCTGTCGAGTGTCGTTCAATGGCCTGAGATCGGAGGGCCGGTACGCAGTGCTGATGGACATTGTGCCTGTGGACAACAAGAGGTACCGATACGCCTACCACAGGAGCTCGTGGCTAGTCGCCGGGAAGGCAGATCCCCCGGCACCGGCCCGCCTCTACCTTCACCCCGACTCGCCCTTCACCGGGGAGCAGCTGCGCAAGCAGGTCGTCTCCTTCGAGAAGGTGAAGTTGACCAACAACGAGAATGATGAGCAGGGCCAGGTAAGCAATCATTCACGCTTCGCGTTACTTCTTTCACTTTACATCAGCATCCACAAGCACTGAAATGTCTTACTAGGCATATCGGAATAACCGGAGAACAACTATTTTCTCAGACGATGAATGGGGTTACAGTACGTTTCTTTTTATCGCCTCTCATTTTCCGCTATTCTGTCACCAAAGAAGAGGGAATGTGATTTTTGAAAGTCCAGGTCTCACTAGAACTCCACGTCTTTAGGCATTTTGAAAATATCTTCGATCAATTTTTTGATCACGTATCTTTCGAGAACGAATGATGAGATTTTTCCGATTTTGGTCTCAATCGACGCGGTGCTTCCTAACTTAAAATTGACTAAATTTTTAGCAGAATTAGTCTCACCATTCCTGAGGTTCTTGCCACGATAAACAAACGCATCTAGTAAAGTCGAGATAATTTTAGGACCATTCCTTTCACGCACGGCTGTTCTTCGCACTATTTTTTATTCGTCATTCGCGTGATCGGACTTTTCGTTTCCTAAATCTTACGTTTTGTGACTGCTTTTAGCGCTAGTGCGAATAGCGACGGAGTAGATTCAAGATAATTATCCATGACACACAATATCACGTATGCAGATAGTTGTCGGTCTGTAATCCGTGCTACTTTCCCAAATTACAGACGAGCTATCGCCAAGAAGCGAGGTGCTATTCCTTTACAAGTCACGCTCTGGCATATCAACTTTGTTCAGTCGTGAATAAACTCTTTACTTGGCACTATATTAGCTGCCCGCCACTTCGTCCGATCGATCCGCAGGCGAGCTGGTGAAATGTAGGAATATATATCCACGTCACAATGTACGCATATACAGGGACCACAGAAACGCGATTTGTGCGTGCACACCTATTTCGCCACTTGATTCTATTAGGAGACCAGGCTACCAGTATATCCGTCGCGAACAAGACTTTCTGCCACTCTGTTCAATTACAGAAGCTCGTACCTTACACCACACACTCTATGTTCGAGCCACACACGTAGCCATAGGTCGTTAATACAGATTTCACAATAATATGCAGACAGGCTTTTCTTTTCACCGGTTCCTTTATCCTGCGATATAGCTGTCAGTGAAATTGAACAAAATTTCATCGCCGTTTTTACGCGTTCCTTCCAACCCTGCCCCATCCGGAAGTAAATGGAGTTGATCGAGAGAGGGTTCGGTTCAAAATACTGGAGTAAACCATACTTATAGTTCAAAGTATTGCTGAGAAGCAGGTTAAATGACTAAACTTTGTTTTGATTAAGTTCACAAATACAGTTGTACTTCCCTTTGTCGTTTAATCCGCGGTTTCGACAAAATGATTGTTATATTAAATGAAAACATTGTAATATTATCTTATCATTGCATGCGTTAAGGACATCTTGACTCTATTTGATGTATGTGTTGTGTGTGACGTTTTTTGGGTAATAATGTGCGGTTGGATTTATGATACAAGCTCCGAAGAATGTATCGTCATGTCGATCGGGATGAATTCACGTTGCAGTAGCTGGCTATCAACTCAAAAATTTCCAGCCCTGAGAGGCTGCATAAAAAATGACCGTCAGTCTCTGAGCAGTCAAAACTGAGATGTAACTTTTGACCCACTTACCGTACAGTTGAAAGGCGCGTAGATTGAGCTTACAATTAGGGTAATGGTACGATGAAATTGGTATGCCTACCTAAACGACATCAGCTACCGCAATTTTATCTCGAATGGAATTATTTTCCGTGGAATGTAAAACATTCTTAGGTGTCTATTTCCTTTTTTACCTTAGTAAGTCATCTTTTGACGTTCTATTCAGATATTCATATGGACTGTATGAATTACTTAACGTGTAACACTTGAAATACACAAAGACTGAGTTCAGAGTAATGGTACCACTGAACTGATAAACCCACTTATTGTTGGACTTGAGCTACCGCGATTTTGCCACGAGTTGAATTACTATCCGTAAGTCTTGTCCAGCCTTCTCACATGTCATCTCATCTCCTTAGCGAGGCATCGCGGATAGTCTCTCCGCGTAAAGCAGCTACCTGACATGGTGGAGTTATCCAAGCGGTATTTAATACCGCGACGAGGTTTAGGAAGCGTTGGATACATTCGCTCCGTGGGTGGAGGTACGGACGCGACTGACTCCCTTTCCTCGTAGCTGTTACGCACACTTGACAACGGTCAGGGGTAACGATGACTTCGTATAGGCTAATAAATTGTTCGAATGTTTGCCCGGACCTTTTGTCATGATGATTACGGGCAGTAGCCTACGCCCGCGCTCTTTACCCGCTGGGTAGTCTAGCCCTCTTCCCTTCCATTGACGTCGTATGCACAAGCACACGAACACCGTCCTTCCTTCTTCAACGGGAATAGCTCACCCACACCCACCTCCTTCGTGGCGTTTCGCTGTGAGTTGCCTGCTAGTGTGCAAGTGGGGAATAGGCCTCTCACTTCGTCTTTCTCGCTGCACACGCACCATCGTCGTCCGGACGCCAGTCAACTCGACGACTCGGAACTCAGGACTCAAGTGGTAGGGAACATTCCTTGGCCACGGGCACTATTTCATCGTTTCGTATGACGCGATATTATAAGACCCCCGCCTGTGACTGCTCGGTCTACAGGGTGGTCCAAAAGCGACGCTACGAGCATTCGCCGTCTGATATGCATTTTCGATTCAACTAGTATCATTGTCTTATCGTTCCGCTCTGGATATTTTTCACATCTTTTATTCTGTCATTTTCAACAAACGTGGACTCCGCTGAAATCACTTTCAATCTCCGGTGCTATGGCCGCCAACAATAGCTACAGCGAGCCTATTACGTATGCCGGGCAAATATTATTAGTATAGTATGTGTACAGGGTGTTTCACGGTTTACCCATATACTCGGCAAATGGCATTTGATACTTATTTTCCTCTGTTTAATTATAACATCACTTCAAATTCCGAGAAATTATCACAGGATTTACAATCGCTAATCCTGTGTAATCGTTAGGAAAAAATTGGAATATCGACGGAAACAATATAATTATATACTCGTAGCTGTATTCTCATTCGCTTTAAGGTTATTGCATAATACTCTACAACTGAACCATGAATTCCTCGTATTTTTTAACAATTTCCTAAACCTTTTTTTACGGCTCTATAATTTGGCAACACTGCCATCTTCTTAATACCACCCTCCATCTTCCGCAATCTTCCCTGAAATAGAATTCAAAATCTAAATATCGTAAAACAGTGAATGCAAGTAGACTAGAAAACATTATAACGTACACTCTCAGTGTATTGGGTGAGAATTGAATTGCGATTTATTGTTGTTGAGGTTATGTAAACGGATGACAGAGGAACATGATAACAATGATACTTTGACTGGTAAGGTAGATTTGTAAAACCACAGGTGTGAGGAAATGTTGATTTTTTGGTGTTGCGCGATAGTTGCCGAGCATTTAAAGGTCGGTGGCAGGACTTGACAAGCAACTATTCAATTTAAAGAAAAAACACCTTTTGCGCCCTCCTGTACAATTAGCCGCGCCTCCAGCACGCGGAGTTGTTTTACACGACTGGCGTCATGTAGCGACTTTGTATAGCTAATGTCACGGAGGTGAATTTCACCCAGGAGGCTCCACAGGGGCGCATGACCGCATCCTACCAACGAATGTCAGTTGACGCAGGTATAATTATTTCACGATAAACGTGTTGTTAAATCTTTCACATGATCACTTTCCAAGTCATGATCGAGCACCTAACGCATATGTCAGTTATTCAACAAAGTTGCGTGATTAATTTTTGCTGCTACCTAACGAGATGAGAGATATGGGTGATGGTTTGTACGTCAACTGCCCCACGTCGAAGTACTGTAACAATCACGGAGGCTTTGATTCGGTCGCCTGAAATGAACGCGGATGGAAGGATATGCACAAAAATCTTGGTTTGGTTTCTTGATAGGGATCATTCTCTACGGTAAGTACAGACCTGCACATTAATGGGTCTGTTCTGAGCCCAGCGACTTGCTCATCGCGTCTCTCGGTTTCTCTCTTTCTTCTCGTTCTTGGAATAAAGCGCACGCGAAAGTTCAAGTACTCGATTCCTACGTTTAGAGAATAGCCATTAATTTGCAGGTATGCACATGCATAGTTTGTACTGCCCTGAGTTTACGAAACATCATCCATGCAAAGATTTTCATGCCGAGCAAACGGTACTCGAAAAAACTGAAAATACGCCTCGGTTTCCTCAAGACATCATCCTCAATGCACAACAGCCACTGTTGGAATTACTAAGACGTCATCCCAATCATGTTCTGAAGTAATTTGATGTAGACACGCGATGGGGTTACAGTAGGCATTGCTTTATACATAGATCAACGTATTGCTGTATAAGTATACGCTGAATGGCGCTCAATATTGCGCGGGAACGCAACACACATTTATGCATATATTTATGTATGTACTGTGATATTCTGAGGAAACTGAGTATCCAAATTCACATGTTTCGAATAATTTTATTTCATACTGGTTGACTGGATCAATCACGCTCAGGTTTTCTTCCGCTTGCAGATTCGCCACCTTCGTCAAACCGCGAGGTGATTATTTTTTTCATCTCGTAATGAAATTGGATTTTGGAACGAAGTAGTTCAACTCGATCGACAAGAAACCGTTGCAACGTTGTACTATTTACTAGTGAATAGTGATTATAATTGATGCAAACATCTCTAGGGTCTCTGATTGAACTCATCCCAGCAGTACTATTCATGTTCACTAATTGATCCATTCGCTTTCGAAATTGCATTTTATTGCGGAACCAAATGAAGCAGTAAGTGACTCATTGTCGGGCTATTTCAATATTCAACATACACTGAGAAAAATTTCATTTGTTATAGTAACTAGAAAAATTCAGTAAAACAGGTATCGTTAAAAAAATTGTTTGAATATTGTTGGAATTACGAAAAACGAGGCACGCGCAACCATTTTGCGCTATTGTCGATCATTTTTTGGTAATTGCAACGCAAAATCAGTTTCTGAGGTTTACTCTACTTTTTTAGTTAAACAAGGCTTTAACTTCAATTTATTCTTGCACAAGCATTAAATTTTCGCAACAGTTACAAGGAAATATAGGAACAGTGATCGTAATGAGAAAGAATAGTAACCGATACTAGACTTTCTGGTAACAGCTACAAATCTAATTTTAATTTTGCACCTATAATTATATTTTTCGATTGTGGTAAAAAATGAAAATAATCAGGGACTGAGCGGTAACCGGAACTAAAAATTTCTCTCACGATTAGTGTAACCTCAACGTCAACCTCAGGATACTTCATATGATACAGAGGTGTGAAAATAATTCAAAAATTGAAATTGTTCGAAGAGTTAAATTATTCAAACTAGTTGAACAGTTTCTTGATATCATCACGGTACATCTACCATACACCGTGCAGGATACAAAATAGTGGAAAATAAACGAATTATGTATAATAAGGTGTGCGCATGAACACGATGATAACCAGCTGTCCTGTAGCTTCTTGGATACAGGAATTTGTTCGTCGACTACCGCAGTAATTTTACTTCAATCTCAATTTAACGTTATACGGGCTCCAGTCACACGTGTCGAACGTATAACGTAGGTACATAAAGTAGCTGAACATAACATAAATGGTTAAATGAGAAAAAAAAAAAATGAAATAAAAAAAAAGAAACGTTAACGTTCATTTCTTACCAAAGTTATATCTTTCGATTTCCTGGCCTCCTCGCCTTATCTGATCTTCAATGCGTTATAAACTGAAATGTACGCTCCGTATTTATTACAACCTATATCCAACGTGTCCGCATGAGACTGTTCAACAGTCTGACACTTTGACCACAGTTGTGTACGTGCATACATATGCATGTGTACATATACATCATTTATACAGAGAGAGGCTCTGCACACAGAGAGATGAAGTAAAATGTGATAGAGGCCGGGGAAAAAGGAAAGAGGGAAGGGAGGGAGGTAAAGAAAGAGAGAGAGAGAGAGAAGGAGAGGGAGAGCGAAGGATATCCTCGTGTCCACCGGGCCACCTGCAGCCGTTAGGTGGGTTTCAACAGTTGCGAGGACGCAGCCGCCTCCATATTTCATATTAGCTATAATATAAGTCTGATTCCACTCTACCCCTCTCCCCTCTACGGTCATGCACGTTGGTACTCGTATGCATATGCACACGGTTAGACGGTCAGACAGACGTATGCTAACGACGTAGCCTACCTGCCGGGCTGTCCGGTCAGCGCTTATCACGTGCTCAATAAACTACGTAATTATCAAACCAAGTGGCACAAGTCCTTTTTATACATTTCGTACACCTTTACCGTGGGTTCTTTGGACTGGTACGGCGATGACCGGAGGTTAGAATTCTAAGTGCTTACGCGCTCGCGTGCATTCGTTTCACAGTTCGTTTTTATTGTGAATTTTATTTTATTTGAAACCAGCTCCTCGTAAACTTCGTACCCGGCTCGCTTCTCGCGTGCAAAAAGCAAATAATTATTCTCTGTTTTAAACGCAGTGTTTTATAATTATACACATATGGGAAAGAAACCAAGAGTCCCTATGTAACGTAACCAAAATGTGAATTCGAAATTCCCTAACAATTCTAGTTTCGTTTTTTTCTTTTCTTATTTAGGCTACTCAATCTAGCCAACTCAAGCATTGATATGTTGGATCGTCTGAATAAGAAGTTACGTAATCTAAATAAAAAAAGAACAAACATAAAATCTCCGGTAATGTTATTTGCGCCAATGATGGTGAACACGGTTGAAACAACATTTCTACCGCGTAATAAAAATCACTCCTGCACGTCAACAATGTGGGAAGAGGTTTTATAACTAGATGCTTCAAAATGTTTCAACTCTGCAGGTGTTTTTTTACCCGATTTATATATATTGGGCTTATTCGCTATAGAAATCGCCAGAGATCGTCTGGAAAATCGTTTTACAACTAGCTGTTTCCAGATTGGATAAGAATAGATCGGTGTAAATGTGGTGTCAAAGATGTTCATCGATAATTACATTTACTCGGTATATAAATGACTGGCGATGCGGCCGACGTGCGAGAATGGAAGTGATTGTCACATAATTTGTATATAATCGAACTCGCATTTTGGTTCGAACCGAAATCAAGTTAGCCGAAAGGTTAAGGCATTCTTAAAGAATATTGCCGTGCATATAACACTGCCGAAGACTTCCTAGCAGAGTGTTTCTTTTTTCCTAAATTTCGATTCATCGTTAAACTTTGTTGAGCCCCGAGCCGCGTTACTGATTTAAGGAATATGTTCACGAGAATCGATCCCATTTAAGTTTTTCGAACATTAGTCGATTAAAAATATCTTGCGATATCCTCGGTCGATAAATTATCATATGAATCGATCATAGAATAATTTCCAAAAACTAACCTAGAAACTCGTCTCACAGTGAAACAAATAGTTTAAAAATCTGTACGATATTTATTTAGCCTTAGCTGACCTTAGCGCACTTGCTAACAATAGCACGATCATTTTGCAAAAAGTTTCAAATCAATTAGAAGTTTTGTGAAAATATCAGACTGATTCTCGTAAATACTCTTGAACCGGTCATGTGACTCCGTAGTGAAAACACTTGAAGGTTACCTTACATTAAACAACTTCGGAAAACAGTTTAGCTCTCACTCATCATTTCACATGAGTATGAGGTTATGAAACGCGATTGGTCCTAGCCGGGCCGACTGTCTCGTGACCGAAAAATAAAGAAAGTCTCGGCGTCCGCTGCAGGGGGCTAATCGCTACACGCGTAGGATACTCTTTGACTAATCGTGTCGCGTATGATACCGGTTCACGACGCGGCTCGATCTCTCGCTCGGCGGGCACAGCTTTCGTATATCCATTCTGCCATATCTATCCAATCTACATTCTACTTGCTTCGTGCTTCATGCCCGACTAGATATCGCGCGATATCTTCTTGGGAGTTCTACGTATCCTCTAGTCTCGACGATGAACAATGAATCCCATCATTTTATAGTCACTCATCATTCAAACGTTATTCAGCCGGTTAAGGGAACTCCTGCTTTACCGACGAATTCCACAATGCCTATTTTACACCTTCTTCCGCTCCTCGCAGATGGGATTATTGAAAACATAATGATTGTGCTTGTCGAGGCGCTATGAAAAAAATTCGTAACCTCGAAACTCGAAATATATTTACATCAGTGTTCTGATTAATCTTCCAAACGTTTAGTTACCAGTTTGAAGAGATTTCCTTCCTCAGGACGAGATAAACGTGTAGAATACGATTTGCAGTGTTCGTCGATGAAACAAAAAATTTTAACGCCCCCTTAAATTTGAGCACTCGAAGCGGAAGGAAGAAAAATCTCAAGTCAAGCAATTGGAAAACAAATGTTGTCCTTTTCGTGGATTTGATTCATGATAAAGCAATATATTGGCAATTGGTAATAAAATTTAAGCCACTGTGTTCGACTTGTATGTTTTTTCTTTTTTTTTGCAGATTATCTTGAACTCTATGCACCGATACCAGCCAAGAATACACTTGGTTCGATGTCGTTCGCCGGAGGACAACAGCCCGATTACGGACCTTCAGCATGAGGAACACAAGACTTTCATCTTTCCGGAAGCCATATTTACTGCGGTTACGGCATACCAGAATCAGCTGGTACGCAATCTTAAGCTTATTATACATTTGCAGTATTACATTATTGATATGATGTTACATTCAAAAAAGAAATGATGATTTTCAAGAATAACATCGCCTTATATTTTAGCGAACACGTTTTATCCAACGCAACTCGCATTCGTTTCAACGCCTGAGGATTATTATTATATATCTACTTTTCTTTCAGATAACCAAGTTGAAAATTGACAGCAATCCGTTTGCTAAGGGTTTTCGCGATTCATCCAGGCTGACGGATTTTGACCGGTAAGTAATATGTTTTTGTCTCTTACGTATAATACTTATGCGTACAAGTTAATATTTTTTACACAGGTAAAACAATTTGAATAAGCGCCGACTGTGAATGTGATTATAAACACGGATTTTGCGCTTAATTGAAAAAATCCGATTATTACAAATATCTAGTGATACAAAATATATCCATAAATCAATTATAATTATGGCTAATATTGGAAGTCAGGACGCATTATCGGATGCATTATAATTCGCGTTGGTGTAAAACGAGTCGATACACGTTTATAGGAAATAATTCGTTTTATTCAGGTTGTACGATTTAGGTTTAATGGTTCGAGTAGTATTTCATATTATAGATATTCGGAACACTTGAAAAGCAACCGATCAAGATTGTTTGTCTGTATTTCTCAATTTTGAATAATGTCTGTAATTAAGCGTGACTACAAAATAATTAGAAGATGCAGGAGTAGGAATGGTAATAGAGTGATATGTTTGAAAAAATAATTTACTTTTATTGCCACGAACAAGGAATGCCTAGATAGAGGTACATAATTCAAACTAAAGTTTGTTCAAATTTCGGAAACACATCTTTTAAATTTCTTAGTGAACCCTCTTAATCGAATCTAAAAGCACAGGTAGGTATTAAATGCGATCCCTTTTTCCTTCCATTTCTCAGCCTCAGCACCTGCCCCGCACACAAGCTATACTTATCTCCGTGTAATTTGGAAGTGAGCTTCGATCGAACGTCGAAATATTTTACCAACGACAAAGCTTCGATGTTCTTAAGCGCTATTGTACGTCTTCGCACAGGTACTCAGCAGGTATATTCTAGCCGGAATTCGTGCAAAAGGTGTTGGTCTATAAATTTACCAGCCGTGTACAGTGGCCCTTCAGGAAACTCACACCCGAGATGAACTAGCAGCATTTTAAGTTCCATTCTTCCGAGTCAAGCGTGTTGCGACGACGCGCACCCCGAAACTAGGAGATTGTAGATTGCCGGCGACAGATGAGCTGGCTAGGTTGGAAGAGGCGACAAACGAATTACCCTCACGCCCAAAAGGACTTGGGGATTCGGTCGATTTTCTAGGTATTACTGACAATCAGATAGAACTCAACATTGGGTGCTAGGATTGCTTTTTTCGGAAAATGATTTCGGGACTGTGTACGATGAACATTTTGATACGAGTTAAACGCAGCACTTACACATTCCTACCGTCTACTTTGTATAATAAAATCTAGAAAGTCTGGAATTTGGAAGAGTGAGATGCATAAAAATTATCGACAAATCCAGACCGATTTTGAAAAACGCTACAATCAGTTTATGTTTAGACTGTGCGGACGTGATTTCTCAGGAAAAGTCTCGAAATCTTTATTTCCGATATTTGAATGTTGCGTCCTGGATATGTTAGGCTCGGGGCAAGAGTGAAACCACCGTTTGCTATACGAGATATATGCATAAATATTTCCTTAACGCGAGTCGAAACCGTATAATCAACATAGGCCTGAGGCAGGCCAAAGGTTTGGGGCGTTTGTCGAGCAGCGGGTAAAAAGTCGGCGTGTTCAATAAACGGGAAACTAGCTGGCTCGATGTCAATTCACGATTTTTTCCGTAAAACGCATTCTGCTTGCTCGAATATTTAATTAACTGTTCGCTGAAATACCGACATGTAAATTTTTTCGTTCATTAAAGCAGGCCGACAAACTTCTACCGGTGAAATGGTTAGAAAAATTAGTTTGACAGATGTTCGCATGCATCGCATTTCGCAATTTGACAAGTTAAAAAAACTGTTCTTCAAATTGAAAAAAAATTGAGGAGAGGAAACTATTCACCATCCTTTTATCCCTCCTTTTCTGTTCTTCTATAATATAAATTTGCCGTTTTATTTATGTTACCCACGATGAAAATCTCCGACACCGTTCAACCGACTGCGATGAGGTTTTATTTATGATGGAGATAATTTATCGGGAATAGTTCAAATATACGGATTTTAAGAGATTACCGTTGAAAAAAAAAACCAAGTCATTATACATACAGACACTGAAATAGTCAGATGCGCCGCGTCAAGTCTAGCTGCTATAAGTTAATGTCATATTTTTATAACGTGCGGATCTATTAGCTGTACTTGTATACTGTATAGGTTAGAGTATAATGCATAATGCATTGTATGAAGAACTTGCATAACCAAACTTATACCTTATAAGCTCGATTTTTTTTTATCAAAAATATTATTATTATTTTTTTTTTTTTATTTTTTTTTTACCTAAATCCTGTACACAAATTAACGCGTACATGCCCGTGTAAAAAGAAGATGTTTCAAAACGTGTAGAAATTGGTAAACCTCAAGGTTCGCACGTTAAGGGGACACGAGTGTAATTCCAATTGTTTTGATTAAATAAAAAATTCTAATTATCAATAAATTTTTGTAAAATTTACAATTATTCTCGTATCTGTTTGCATTAATTGTACTCAGTAAGTTCCTAGATATTGGTTAGAATGACGAGTGACGTGAAAAATCAGAGTGCTTGAGAATACTTTTTTCCACAATAATTTTAAATAATTATGTAGCTTTCCTGGTAGTGTAAAATAAAAGTTGGCATTCAATTTGCAATTTAATAATTATCTACATCAAATTATGCTACTTATTTGTCATTTACAATATTCAGATAAATTTCAAATTTAAAAAGTTTGACGAGTAAGAGAAATTTAGTTTTTCAAATATTGTTGACATTGAACTGAAAGATATTCATTACCCCGTCTTTTCATCATTTCAACTTCCCTTTGTAAATAAGTGACATAGTTTGATGGTCGAGGATCAGATTGGAAATTAAATGTCAAATTTTCTTCTGTACGCTACCGGGAGAGAAGTGGAATAATTTCAGAATTTCGACTCCTTAGGTGTCTCTGTCACGGGTCATAACTGCCCGAGCATAAGCTTGAAGTACGGAGTTGTCGAACGCTTTTCAAACGTTGCAATACTTTTGTTTCCATGAATAAATACGTAAAATAAACGTTCAACCCACCGTTATTGATATATTTCATGTATATTAGGGTGATCCGTACTTAGGGTGTTGATGATTTTTTTTTCAGACCACCCCCCAAATCAACTATAAATAATTCAAAAACAATTTCCTAATTCTTTCAGATTTTTATATCAATTCTAACCCGTGCCTGTAAATGGATGGATATCACCATTTAAAATACACCTGTTTCAGATACATTCTCAGCATATAATTTATTGTAAGAGTGACGATGTTCGAGTCAATCTGTAATTGCGAAGATTTAGTGAGTATTAGTACTACTATCTGAGAAAAAATTCACATCATCATACCAACCAATCTCGACGAATTGCACACCCTAGAAATTTGACTTTTTCTTTTTATTTATAAGAAATCCAATTGTCTATATTACCTGTTATGATGATATGAATTTTTTCTCAGATAGTAGCACTAATGCTCACTAGAACCTCACATTTATGGATTTTTTCGAACATTATTACTCTTACAGTAAAATATATACTAAGAACGTGTCCGAAACACGTGTATTTTAAATTGGGAAATCCTTCCTCTTACAGTCACGGGTTACAGTTGATATAAAAATCTGAAAAAAATTGTGAATTGTTTTTAAATTATTTATAGTTGATTTGGTGGGGTGATCCGGAATAAATTCGTCAACATTCTAAATGAGGACCACCCTAATGTACATATAATATCCGTTCTTTCGTATTTCAATGCTTCGTCGAAGTACTACAATACAACTTCATTCCGACCATGTAAACAGCGTCCTAATAAATCTTGACTCAAGTTGTTTCGGAATCGATCGTTTTCAAAGAATCTTATTTACATTCTTCTCCCGTCGAGTCAAGACTCTCAAGTTTATTCCCAAGCACCGATAGTCGAATTTTTTAACCTTCGTTCCCGCGGTTCGACTCCCTCCACAAAGTGCCTCGACAACGAGCCCCCTTGCAGAAAATTTCAAGAGTTTAAGTCGACGCGTATCGCTAGCGATTTTGTCGCGTACCCCTCGACAGACGTACGCCGGGGGGGGGGGGGGGGGGGGGGGGGCTGGAATAGCACATAGGATAGAAATCCGGCTGCGGAGCCGATAATGCGGAAGGGCCATCGAGCATGCGCGCGGCGGCACCGGCTTAATGAGAGAGCGGGCCGTTCACCGCAACAGAGCGCGAGCACCCGCCCACTTCACGCCGGCGCTGATAGATAGATGGCCCTGGGGGTTTCTGGTTCTCTCGCTCATTGGGTTTCCCCGCTCTCTCTCTCTCTCCAACTCTCCGGCCGTTTCCCTTTTTCCCTCGGCGATCGAGCGATGAAGCGAGCGAGTGCAGCGCGCCTTGTCTCCTTCCCTCCGGCCCGGGGGACGGAAGGGAGGGCAGGGAGGGTAAGGCATTCATCTATATTAGCTCCGAGAGCGGGCGGCCTGTCATTACCGCCGCCGCGCTGCCCCCACCCGGCACGCCAGCGTCCCAACGCGTTGGCCCATTAGCGGCCTGCTGCATTACCGAGAGGGAGAGGAACCTCGAGGTGCAAGCCTGGCGGCTGCGGCGCGGCGAGCCCCGGCACCCAGCAGCAATGCAGAGCTAATAACTGCCGTTTAAAACGCAAAAACAACGCCGCCCGAATCGATCTTCGGTGCTGTTCCGAGCCGGGTTCGATTCCCCGAGAAACGGAGGAAGACAGAGAGAGAGAGAGAAAGGATCCTCCTCCTCCTCCTCATCCTTCTCGTATATTCTTCTCCTATACCTGACTGCGTTATGGGCTACGGTGCACCGCCGCAATCTTAGGAAACCGCAAATTCAAGTGCGCATGCGTCAAACAAGTCGATTCCATGCGTTGATTGGACCGAACCGCGCTCGTATTATCGTCTGCTTGTCAGGTTCGCCAACTTGGTAAGACTCGCTGGATCGATTCTGAAACTGATGCGCAACGAGAAGAATGACTTTTTTTGTTCCGGTTACCGCTTAGTCCTTAACTCATTTTTTTACCACAATCGAAAATTATAGTCCTGGGTAGAAAATGAAAATTAGTCTTTTTAGCCGTTACCGGAAAGTCTAGTATTCGTTACTATTCTTTCTCGCGACGATCACTGTTACAATATTTTCTTGCGACTGTTGCGAAAATTTAATGCTCGTGCAACGATAAATTGACGTTAAAGCCTTATTTAACTAAAAAAGTAGAGTAAACCGAAGAAACTGATTTTTCGTTGCAATTACCAAAAAAGGATCGACAATAGCGCAAAATGGTTACGCGTACGTCGTTTTTTTTAACGATACCTCTTTTACTCAATTTTTCTACTTACTATAACAAATGAATTTCTCTCAGTGTAATACTATTGACGAAGAAATAGTGATTATTGCTGGTGATATTGTTTCTTTCAACTATCTGATTTCAAATGATTTTATTATATTAGTCGATCGGACCAAATGGCGCTCGGATTATCATCTGCTTGTCAGTTTCGTCAACTTCGGTTAATACTCGTAATTACCGTTTGGGGTCATGCTCACGATGAGTGGAGATATGCTGGCTGGTTCCCTCGATCCCGAGAAGAAATTCAGTTGCGTAACTAATTGTAAGCAGATCAAACCAATGGGCCGGAAAAAGTTGTGTATAAATAGTGATTATCGATGAAAACATCAGTAAAGTCTACTGGAATTACCAATGACCAAATAAAAAAATTAAAACTGATTCACTTTTAAAAAAAGTTACGCTGAACTGTGCGATTAACCAAACAATGTATCTAACAGTAATACCAAAAACTGGTATCGAATTAGTGTCGACACCTGAAAATAGCTTCTGATCAGTGACCAGGCGTCGTCAATACCAATAATCGATCAAGTAAATTTTGCATAATCCTGCGGATGCTCGTAAATTTTATTGACAGAAATTTGTATCGATAACTCTCAGCTTTCGAATGGTACAAACCATGCAGCGGTGCGAAAAAGTCATTAAATCCACCATTTTATGAAGAAGAACGGAAAAAGTCGACGCAGTGCAACGCTGACGTCGTCAGTGTCGGCGGGACGAAGGCGTTAGGGTCATTATCGCGGATCATTACCTAGCAGACCCTACCGTGCGACGTTGGACGATGGGCCATAGCGTCCGGGAACCATAGGCATACCGCTTCTTCCTCTTTTTCACCTACCAACCTTCCACTACACTCGCGTGCTTCGTTCACACCCCGATCCTCCTCATTGTCAGAGGAACCCTACCAACATGCATTTCTCTCGGATGCACGTACATACCTACTTCATGCTCATACACCACTACCTGCTTGTTCGTGCTCTCGGCGCGGTCGGCGGCAGCCGTCTAAATTACAGGCTCGACCGTATTTTGTTGTTTTGTTGTTTTTCAACGCGCCGAAAGGAAATGAGCGAGCGAGCGAGCGAGCGCGTCACGCCAACCCAAACCCGCTAATTTCTATTCATATTTTATGGCTATTAATTTCTTCGCTGTTATACCTTGCCTGTCTCTCCACCACCGCCTTAAACCTCTTCTTTCTATATCTGTCTCTTTCTTTTACTCACCACGTATCTTCGACTTAAAGCCACTTCAATTTCTCTATAGCATTTCCGATACGATTCGTTCACAGTGCTTTGTTCAGCTAACTAACCTAACTAACGATTATAAATAGCCTTATAGGGAGAGTATGACACCTAAGCAGATCATGGATTCTGCTCAAACTTTTAGAATCGTTTCTTTGGCTTAAGATATGAAGCCTGCACGATATGTAATAACATCTCACAGGCCTCAATTCTCTTTGTGTAAAATTGGTATTATCAGCAATTTGATGAATAAAATAAATTTGATGACAAATAAAACCTGTCGTGTATTTTACCTTAAATATAAATTTTCCTTTTTCACCGCCGAAGTTTCGATGACAATATTTTACAGATTGAAATATAAACGGATATATTAATACTTTAGAGCTACAGTGAAGTATAACCGGTGAATTTGAGACTGATCTATTGTAAATTGCGCGAAGAAAGGTCCGGTAGATAGAATCATGCATCAGAAGTTCCATATTTCGGTTCCAAGAAACACCGTTAGAAGTTTCAGCAAAATCCATGATCCGTAGTTCTGATACTCGAATCTCCTTGTTAGTATCATACTGTTCACCAGATCTATGCCAATTGTTCAAGGCTTCCAAATTCAATTTTTCTCCAATTTATCTGATGGAAATAAGGTCGTCGAGAGTCCTTACGGTACAGGATCCTCTTTAGCCATGGTTCTACAGAATTCTACGTTGCGACCCCAGTCTTTTTCCCCACAGATGAATAAATTATTTTCTCTGTATCCCGGTGACCTTGAAATCAAGTTTTTTTCACCTCCATCCCGAGGGAGTGCAAAAATTCGCTGGCGCGAACGCGTCCAAATAATTCGTGATAAAGTATTCAGTTTTCCTCGACATGACAAAAGTCCTTTTGTCATTTATCGCGCGTATCTGCGACTCTCTTCTTGTAAGCTGACGTTTCAAAGCTCGTATTTTCAGACCACCCTTGTCTACTTGTGTGCGGCTTGAGTAGCCGCTTCGAGGAGCGATCGTGGAGCGTGAGGTAAGAGGAGGAGAGTCATTCGATAGACTACCTTTGACCATCAACGGGTGTAACCTATCATTATCCTACCACTTACCTAACGCTTGTATCAGGCAGCGGAATAACCGGGCCTCGCCGTTCGGTGGAATTCATCTTATTGTCCGTTCTAGCCACGAGATTATCAAACAATAATTTCACTGTTCTCAAACGTCTGAAATACTTAAAGATATCGTGTGCTCTCGAGGAGTAAAATATATTGAGAATATATTCCCTGTCGTCTGACTGGTGTATTTTTATATATATATATGTATGTATATACATATATATTTTACACCTACACACACACACGCAGGCACACACATGTAATACATATATCCAACGCCCCGAGCACACCGCGCTGAATTATTCAAAGGCGTATCATGGGATGCGGACGATCACACGCTACGCACTCAGTAGTTATACCTATAGGCGAACCTTTGAATAACCCCCGACACTGTACACCTTGTCCTTTTAGGGAAAAGTGAATTAGAAGTGGGAAGTAGGCAGAAAAGTGTCCTTTTCCTTGTGACGGTCTGAAAAAACTGTAGACCCAACTGTAGTTCAATCGGATTTTCGTTTATTGGTTAGGTTCGACAAGTTGATAAAACTGGAGTAGTAATTCAGGTTACGCTGGATTGATGTATAGGCGGCCGATTGGTTTTTGAGAAATTTCAGTTCTGGAACTCGTGCGCAAGAATCTATTAAATCGTTATACTATCGTCGAAGCAATAGTGATTAATGCTATTGTATTATTTTTTTATTTTTTATTTATTTTTTTCTTGTCACGTAACCAAGGATAGCTATTTTACGAAAAAGAAGGTTAACATTGTGAAGTAAGTTCCTTTTCCTCACGCCTCACGCCTCATCTTTCATCTTTACTCTGGCTGTAAATCACAACACTCAGTGATTAGTTTCCCCGACGAGAATTCTTAAACAGTCCCTGCGGGCAAAAATACTCCAAAGACTGGTTGAGCCTTCTCACCTGACGTCTACCAGGGATCTTGCAAACTTGATATTAAGTAGTTTTTCTAGTTTATTGTTACAGTCCTTGCTCAAGGGCCAGACTTACGAGTTTATCCTCTGTGCTACACAAATTACTTCTACATGTCTTCGTTTCTTTGAGAACCACTCTGATATTGTTGCAAAAGGCTGTGAAAGCGAAGAAATATTCATAAAACTCACGGTAACACGAATAGTACTTTTGACCCACAAATACGGTAAAAAGTTAAGTGAAAAATTGAGTATTGCATGCTCGATACGCGTTCTGCGGTACAGAAATAATACCTCATTGAAATAAGACACGAACAAGCTTTAAAGATGAGGAAGATCGAGGCTGAGGTGTTAGGCAACGATGGAATCAAACTGGAAGCAATCACGTGCTAGGTTGCGTTAGATATTTTTTGCGCCCAGGTACTCGATTACAGTGTGAAAGCCAAACTGCACGAATGTGCATTTCAGGTATTTATAAAAACTAACAGGTACTGCACATCATCTGCACGGAGAATAATTTCTAGCCGTAGCCATTGTACGAACTCCAGGCACGGATGAACCAACAGGTACGGAAGGACCTAGAAATGCTGGTAGCCATTTTCGGTATTAATTTAAGTATTGACGTTTTCGAAATAGTAGGATTTAAATATATCTCTGCCTAATCCAATTGCTATTGAATGAATACGACTCAATATACTCGTGTGAATAATACTCAACAATACTCACATAAATATCATGTATTTTGAGTTAATCGTCCCCTGTGACCAACGTCCATGAACCAACCCCCAACGAATTCTCAAATATATTCATCTTTTACTGTCATCGAGAAACGTAGTTTACGGTAAAGCCGAATGAAAATGCGTTTCTTAAGTATAAATCGAAAATTTAACACGGAGTATTTTTTTTTTTTTTTTTATACAGTCGGTACAGTACTTCGGTTCACATATGTTGATGCAACCATAAAATCATATCAAGACTGATGTCGCGGTTCTCCGAAAATGTAGTGTTCGAAACCATAGTTACAGTAAAAACTAACTTCGGTACCTGTCGCATTTTCTACCTATTCATTCTACACGCTACTCCGAGAAAATCTATTTTACAATAACAAATTTCGCGGTAACTATGAAACAATGATATTTTTCCCGATGCGTGAAAAAGGTAATTTTTTTCGAGTACAGACAGACGAGTGCAAATAGTGGTTCAATAGAGTTTGGGTCTTGACAGCGATGTTTTACGACAACGAGGAGAATGAATGGAAGCGGACGCTGCCGTGTGTGGTCCAGCACGTCCGGGCAGTCCGAGCACGCTGACGATTAGCTTCAGGGCCTTAATCCCTCTGGCCTACGTCGGCTGGGTCCTGGCTCAGTATGCCTCTGACGGTGTGCATACCCTTGGCTCGGTATGCATGCCCGTGCACAAGGTGTCGTGTTACTCGCTAAGCAGTGTAGAAGGGTCGGAAGGGCCTGAGGAACGAGACAAAAAACAAACGCCATCGTCCTTCTTGTGCAGTCGCCACGCGTGCCCATATGCAGAATCCATTGTTCTACTCTGGCATGGACCGCCATATTCGCACGATTTCGAGTCAGATCCAGAGCCAAAGGCATTCGGTTCATAACGCGAATCAGTTTTTTTCTAGACAGACTCGAAGGCTATCACACTTGACGATGACGATGAGTGCAAGATTTACTCTTCTTGCTTAGCCGGTACTTCCTTGTACACGTGATAAGAGTTTCTAGCCTGTGGCTTTTAAGGCCGGTAATCCCGCTGCGCGGATGGGATTCGCAATGTTTGAAAAAGAGAAAGCGTTGTGAACAATGCGGGATGGTCCCCGTGGGTGCCAGTTTTAAATGGATAGGGGTGAAAAACCATGGTCAGGACCACCGTAGCGTGGAACGAAAAATACTGTTGGATGTACTGAAGACCATTTATCAACATTCTATTTTTCGAAACTTCTTAGAACTCCACCAGAGAACCCAAAATATAAGCTCCGTCTTTGGCATATTGTAAATACCTTCATAACTCATTGGATGTTATCCGGATATCCGCTCAGTGATATTTTTTTCAATTTATGAACAGAAATATATTGATTCGTGCTCCGCTGCTGGAGCTTCTCGACAACTCTCCTTAATTTTTTTACTCCACCGCTTGTCACAAATGATACGTTGCACACTTCAATACCTTCGAATAAGACTGGCGACTGCCGCCATTACGCGTTGAGTCAGTCGTCCAAATATTTCGAGTTTCATGCAATCAACTAGGGTAGCAGAAAAAAATAATCGTACGCGTTAATTATCGTCGCGTCGTTGAGCACAGTACTTTCGATCATAGTCCAACACACTATGATTTGACGAAGTTCTAATAACTATTGATCGGGGCCTGCCTCTTATCAAAGTATAATATTTTATACTGTGTCTAATCAGAACTGTCTCCCAAATATGCGATTATGCTTGGTTACGTTAGGTTAAATAATACTAGATAAGATTAGGTTAAGTTCTTTCAGTGTTTACGTACACTGAGAAAAATTTCATTTGTTACAGTAACTAGAAAAATTCAGTTAAACGGGTATCGTTAAAAAAAACTGTTTGAGCCATTGTTGGAATAACGAAAAACGAGGTACGCGTAACCATTTTGCGCTATTGTCGATCCTTTTTTGGTAATTGCAACGGAAAATCTGTTCGTTCGGTTTACTCTACGTTTCTTAGTTAAATAAGACTGTATCGTGAATTTATCGTTGCACAAGCATTAAATTTTCGCAACAGTTGCAAGAAAATCTAGTAACAGTGATCGTAATGAGAAAGAATAGCAACGGATATCAGACTTTCCGGTAACAGGCTATAAAACTAATTTTTATTTTCTACCTAGAACTATGTTTTGGCGATTGTGGTAAAAAATGAAAATAGTTAAGGACCGAGCGGTAACCGTAACTAAAAATTTCTCTCAATGTACCGGCCTAGATGTCCTCTCGGTGTGAATGTACTCCGGTTAGGTTACGTAACGTCAGCTCGGGTTAGATTCGCTCGCGTTTGGTTACCTTGGGAATTGAGACTCACGACCATTTTCTTTGACGATGCTTTCAGAGATCCGATGGAGCTGATGGAACAACAGTTGGTGCGATGCGGCGTGCCGCCGCTTCGACTCTACGAGCACCTCGCCATGTCGTCCTCGGGGTTAGGAGGAGGCGTCCAACACGACGGAAGCGGACAACACGGCGGAACTCACCCTCTGGCACCTTGGCTCCCTCCCGCCTCCGCTCTCGTTTACGGAGGGGTGGCGCAGGCCCATGGACGGGGGGGGATTCCCTCCCCGTTCGCGACACACTTCGCGGCGTTTCCTACCCCCACCACGACGAGCCTCCCGTGGCCCATGCTGCCCCGACGACCCTCGCCCTCCTCGACGACGACGGGGATGAGGTACGCTCCGTATCCACCCTCGGCATCGACGCCGCCGCCGCTGCGTCCGCCACGCCCAGCCACCCCCAATTAGCCCCGGAACTCCGCTTATTCTCTTCGCCCCTTGCGCCCAACCCCCCGTGTATAGCCTCTAAGTATATACTGTCTAGTTGTATAATAGTGGTAGATAAATAATATTCGTCGGCGATGCTCGAGGGGATCACGGGATTTCCGGTTTCGTAGAAAAATTCGGCTTTCATAATGTTTCAGAATTTTTCATTTCACGCCAAAATCAAATCAAATCTTATCGAACTTGTGAAAATCGTAGACTCTGTCATTTTTGCTTACATTTTGAAAATATGAATTCATATATCGAACAACGCAGTACAGAAATGTGTACAGTACATTATATACGAAATGCGGACTGCACACGTGGACTTATTTCATCAAGGAAATCCACGGTCACAAGTGCAATCATAATCCCTAATCATTTTTTCGCTACGGGTGGGAAAGATAGTTCGGAATAAAATTTGTTGAATTTGTCTTTGAAACACGAACGTCCGATATCCCCTTGAACTGCGTACCCCGAGGAGCCAAAGAAAAAACCCACAAGAGAGCGAGCGAGAGAGAAAGAGAGAGAGAGAATGTGTGTCAGTATAGCGTTATAGCGTGTGTACAGAGTTGAAAATATAATCATCCGATAATAAAAGACACAAGAAATGCTGCGCGAGCCAGATGGTATTTGCCGTGTTCTCAATTCTACGATGATAGTAATAATAACAACGTCAACGGCTTTCGGATACGGCGCCCGCGTATTTTCGCGTGACGATCGGTATTTCCCACGGAGTGTAAATTCTCTCCGCCAGGAGTACTCGTAAGAGGGAACCATAAGCGACTAGTTTTTTGCCTTCGCAGACGGACGAGTAAATTCGCGCGGAGTGAATCTTTGTTTCTAGGATTCATTCGGCGCTTAAATCATAATTTAGTTACTCTTGCCATCGGTTATATCGCCGCAAATATTCGCTTTAAGGCTGTACGTTACCGGAAGTCATCGTTGAGCCGAAACAAAATCCGAAGTGGCTCAAGAGCGGCCATGTTGATGTAGCGCTATCTGTTGATTTCTAAAAATCTCTACGTATACGGCGAAATTATTCTCAAACGGCATAATCATTCACACCAACGCTGCTGCGTCAGGTGAATCCGCAATTACAAATGATTGCCGCTCATTTTTTCGAAGATCGCGATGTTCGATACTTCGAAGTTAATTACATATCAATTTGTAATTGTGATTGGAACGTAGTAGAAATTCCAAACTCAGTCAAACAATTTAGGTATAACTCATCCACGGCGCATTAGTGTATTGCTGTTCTCTAATTGGTGCCAAATAAAGTAAGTTAGGCCAGTCCGCCAAAATCTAAATGTCAAATTTTTTCTCCAACACCTCGATTTCAATAAAAAAATAATACGAATGGAAAGAGAATATTTCATTGCCATTTAAGGATAATTTCCCGGAGCGTACGTCATCGTAGTGCATAAAATAATAACACAGTAATGACGATTACATTGTTATAATTAACTGGGTGTGATTTCTCTATATATATATATATATATATGCATATGTATATATATTATATATATTTATAATAGTTTTAAAAATATGAGTATGTGTACATATACTATGTGAGTGCATGTATATAATTTAGACTTGTACGCCAATCGGAGGGTGGACGAATGTGTCAGTGAGTTAACGTTTGCACGTTTGTGTAATATTGAAATAGTTGTATCATACCATAATAGTATTAACTCGACCTTGTCAAAGGCGGTGAAAATTTGTAAATATAATAAATATAGATATCCGACTGTAGCGCGTCTATAGATTTAATTCCGTACTTTAATTGTATAGGCGTAGTAAAAAATGAATGATCTTTAAATAAACCGTGATGGTCGCATAACCACGACGCTGAATCCTTCGCCCAAAGTACCTCCTCTGATCCTTTACTCCCCCGCACTTCATTTTGCACTCTGGTATCGAGATTAGGTTCAACGCACCAGTAGCTGAACAGTTCTAATTAACCGACACCTTCTGCGATTGGGATTGGTCAAAAGCCACTATCCAGCATCAGGTTTCATGCCCAGCTACTACGTTCACCTTATACTCGATCGACTTACATTTCATTTCGTATTCGCCGCAATTCAATTATCGTAAGGTGCTAGAATTTCATGTGTTATTTTCAATTATTACTCCGTCAATCCATTTAGCGGAAATTTTTCTGATACTGTGATAACGAAAACTGCAGTTTATAATTCCTTTAACAAAACGAAGATTCGTTTGTTCATTGAAATATGTAAGCTGGTGGACAATTCCGGTGTGAAAATGGAACGAGATCTAATCACCACGAATGATCAAAACACCGTGAATATAATATATTGTCCAGGGTTTTTTCCTGGAGCGGTTATTAAAGCTTAAAGATCGAGCTGTAATTCTTGTTTAATCGTCTTGCTCAGCACCAATTAACATCAAGTTTATCTCTGCGAATGTATATGATTGTAGCGGCAGTATGTAATTGACCTTTGGCTTCGGTGCCGATTGACGAAGATCTAATCTCATGAATCGAAAAGATATCAGGCGTATAACCGCTCCACCGATCCTTTGAACTCACCGAACCTTTGATTCACGATCGATTGTGAATTGGTGGAGTAATTTTACTACAAATCGGACGGACGGAAAGAAAAGCATCTTATTAACGAAGATATCTTGCAATTCTTTCATTCGATACTTAAACCGTTTTAACCAATGAATTAGGGTTAAAAAAGAGTTTCTACAGAAATTCCAGTTCTACCATCATATACTGCAATCACAAGTAACTATCGTAAAAGGTATAATAACACGTACTTGTGGCATCATTATTGTGGTTGAAAATTTATTGCACTGCTGACTACAATTTTATGAGAAACACAATGCAACGAGTTCATGTAGAAATATTCTACTTTTTAATTCCAAATCATGTTTATGCTATCACGAGCACTGCTTTGGATTTTTGTCGTATTTTCAAAATGTGCCGAATTTTGTACAGCTATGTTGCGGCATTACCAAAAATATGACAAGAAGAAAAACAAGAAGAGCATTAAATTAGAAAAAATCGGTAATCTACAGGTAGATCGGTCGAACAGAACGCTCGAGGTAATTTCCATGTACAAGGTGCTGAAACCTGATATCATGTATACAGATATGCCAAACGGGGCAAAAATTTTAACCTGTTAAATTGTATCGTGTTACTTTATCTGCGAGAAAGCTAAGCGTTGAAGGCTGATGTAATTCCAATTAGCGATCATTGTTATTGACGCTACATTTTTCGGTAAACTATAACGAAGTAACACCGAACGTTAGTGTGCCAGGCGAGTTGAAAGGTAGGACTTATAATATTTCTTAATCGCTTGTAATTTTACAACGGACTCATGTAACAGCGAAGACAAAAAATTCATTGCTATTATCACGGCACGTTATACCGAATAATAAAATTGAAATTGTTAGCTAAACTACAATTTTAGTGTATATTCAGGAGGTACATCGGTATCATTGGCATTGCGATAGCGTGACTATAGCTAATAGTTTCCGTAGTAGCGTCCTATTTATCTGTGTGAGTGATTTTCAGAAATTACCTTTTTCAACAAATTGCGAACAGAGTAAATTCAACGCAACTAACAAGTGCGGCTGATTTCTACAGTCACTTCAAGTGTGTAGTTCTGATTTACAGCGACTTCTGATATTGCTGCTCAAAATTGATAGGATCTTAGAGAAAACATTCCGAGTCCAGAACAGCAAAGAAATGTTAGATTCAGTCTCAGGTAGAATCTGCAAGTTTTCAAGTTAAGAGTATGCTAGGTCTGTCTGTTTTACCGACAGATTCATAAAATCGTATTTTATTCTTTTTCGCTTTCCTACACGATGAAATTGCTTTAAACTTTTAACAAAGGTAGGATCTATGATCGCGCGTGTATGACCGATCACTGAGAAAAAAAAGTTATTAAACCAAACAACTAACTTTTTGACTATTCCAGCTTATTTGGTTCGAACAATTTCTCACTCAGAACAACCACTTTTTACTTGAAACAAAAATTTGTTTCACAAGACAGGTTTTGACTCAAGGAAATTATTTTGTTCATTAGATTATATAGCTACTCTGAACAAAAAAAAAAAAAATCCATTCAAGTAAATGAGGATATGTTTGAAGTGAAACCAAGAAAGAGTTCTTGAGTAGCTATATGTACCACATTTAATTCAAGTTATTGACCAATATAGTGAAATATAACTCTTCTCAATTTTAAACAATCATGTGTAGTTGAAAATTGCCAAACATACACTTGAAATCGATTTCAAGAACTCTCGGTACCATTGCATGCGCGCTTGCTATAAATGAATCATTATTTCTACGAAATGAACATTATTTCACTGAAATAAAATTTTTGTTGTTTCGATAATCTTCTGATTTTGTGACGCGCATGTTTCACGTTTTTCAACCGAAATGATTATTCATTCAAAGTAGTACAAATTTCGGTCACTAGACGGCAAGCTTTCCCGCTTGAAAAGTAGCTTCAAAGATGCTTATATACTCGAATGCTTCGCATTGCCTTAATACAGATTCGTACGAATCTGCCAACTATACGTTACGCGATATGTTGGGTTATGGTTGTGATCCAACCATGTCTCCAATAACTAATTTGAAGCAATACATTACATGTTCGCAGAACTGGCATAATACTCAAATACTAAAGGAATCATTGAATTATTTAAGTATATTTAAATTCAAAAACGGGGTTAGTCGTTGTAGTTTCAGTTTTTACTGCAAAATGCCATATTTATCTTCTTTGATCGGAAGAATATCCCATTGGTCCTTGTAAACATTATTTGAGTGAAGTGACAATTTGTTTTGACAAGCAGCATGCGGCGTTTGGATGAAAATATCAAACTAGAAGAGCAACTGAGTGAGTTACGCAGCCTAATCTCTATTCAATTCACTTAAATTATTTTTTATTGATCTTAAACACGGATTTTTTAAATTGAAAAATACATAAATTGTCGCCTTGAATAAATGTGCTCTCAGGACTATGCAAACGCCTGGATTATTTGGATCTAATTAATATTTATCAAATCCAACAAATTTTTTTTCTCAGTGTAGCATGCCACAACTTGAAAACAATCGACTGTAAGTATATTTATAAAGTTACCATCCGTATTCCAAATTTTCTTCAATCATCATTCAAGCAAAATCACAAACTCTAGAATTTCTCAAATTTCGATACGATTTCATCGCTCAGGACTTGAAAAAAAAAAAAAAAAAAAAAAAAAAAACAACCGGTGATACAGAAAATTGCAAAACCTCCTTGAAGTTTAACATCCCAAATGCACAATTGCAAACTCCCAAAGTTCGAGACGATATCTTTATCCAAAAGTGAAAAAAAGGGTGTGGAATACGATCTGCTCACTTTTTTGTAATTATACTCCAACAGCCGCTGCGACATCTCAGCAAGCGGAGAATACAAGTTTAGGAATAAATGACCTTGCCGAGTTTCGCACGATCTATATCGCAGACTGTCAAACGATCACGGTCAGTACGGCATCATGCATTCTGAGAGTAGAGAGAGAAGTCAGGGCGCATCCTCCTCGGTGCGGCGGGGGCTCATAAAATGGAAATCAATTACATCTACACTTAACCACTTAAACTGGTTTCGCTACGGTCTTAAAGCGGCCCGGGTCCGGGCCGAAGGAGCAGACGGTGAGCACCGCTGGAGGCTGTGCCAACGACGGCCCCAAAGATCATTCGTATCAACGTAATTACAAGCTCGGAAGCCGGCCTTCTTCTGCTCCCATACCCGGGCACACATCCTTGCCAGCGGTATGTGTTTACACGTGTATTGTGAAGCCCGCGCCGCGTCCTCTGTCCCTCGTCACACTCTGCTCCTCCCATCACAACTATCCGACATCCCGCCACACCGTGGAGGGATTCGAAGCAGCACTTCCCGAGTGATCCTTACCTGCGGATATCGCAGGAGAAAAATATCCAATCGAAGTCGATTCGTGGTTTGACTCTTTCGAAGTACGAGGAGTTCTGAAAATTTTCATTGTTGCTAATATCGACCTCGACCTTGAATCAAGGTGGAGAACCATTTTCACCGTGAGGGCTGGTCGAGGACCGCAAAGGTGTTTCGGTGGTTGCGATTATCCGATTTCCTTGTGCAAAAGACCACTGTCCATCACGCTCATCGTCGGACCTGCGGTCCAAAGAGTTCCACCCGAGACCGAGGGGTCGAGGTGTTAGTCATGGAACGAAACTTTGAAATTGCTGCATCTAAAATAATTGCGCGCTGACAGGGCGTGAAATGAATTTATTTCATTTCATACAAGTATAACAGAATTACACGGCACTTGAAGGTGCGATGAAGATCCGACGGTTGCGGTCGAGGTCGCGGAACCAGTTTCCAAAATGAATGTTATGAACTTCTTTGTGCAGAATTACAATTTAGCGGTGGTCGATTTTTACGGAATTTACCTACTTGCAAACAACGTTGAGCTTGAGAAAAAAAAGAAAATTAACCGTGTTTTCTTTACCGTCGAATACAGCGTCTGGTTTTACTCACTTTTTGATCCCCCCGCGAGATGAATTATGCTTCAGTTTAAACTTTGGAAAATTATACGATTTATCATGGCGGTTGTATGGTCATTGAGAAATATTTGGAAAACTGACGAATCGATACAAAAAACAAAAAAAATTGGGTTCTCTGTTGAAAAAACAGAAAATTCCAACATTGTCTTAATGATAAGTCTTTTGTGATCTCGTAGTTTCTCGCGAGAAATGTTTCCATTTCTCCAAAGTCATCAACTATGCGTTTTAAAAAATATGTCTCCTTTCTTCGTTACTTCCAGATTAATGGAAATGAATCTTTTTGTGACTTAGACGAAACCTGAGAATAAAGAAGGAGAGATTGTTCGGTGGCCAGATCCAAAAAGGAACTGGTAATTACGGAGTCTAGGTGTCAGAAGTGGTGTTTCTAAAACGGGTGGCTTTCAGGAAAGCGCGGAGGAGAAATAAGGTAGAAGGCAACCATCTGTCAACCCCGTTGAACGAAGAGGCGGAGAAAAGAGCGAGAGGATATCCCAATTCCAATTTAGGTTGAAAATCTATCTTCTCTCTCTGTCTCTCTCTCTCTCTCTTTTTCCCCTATTATTCATTTTTCTCCACAATTCCAGACAATTGCTCTCTCCTGCTATACCCTCGTCCAAGTTGGAAGAAATCTTTCAGACCTCCGTGTCTCAGAAATGTTCTTTGACAATTTCGACTATTCCTTGCGATAAAGGCGGATTAAACAAGTGCGTGTTGACACTATTCGTAAACTGAGCTTTTTTAGAAAAAATTAAATATTTCGAAGTGATTTGCAAGCTTGACTTCATCCCAACGTCAAATTTATAAAAAATATGGTGTAACTTATCCAGCCACTATTTAATCGTAATTATCGAAATGACTTCCGTATGAAGAAATGACGGAAGAAGAAAAATTCGCTAATCGTAACGGAGAATGCAGCAACTTTAAACGCTCTACCAATTTAGTGGCAAATTTGCATCGTATTTCTCTGCTATGTACATAATGAACGTGTTCACATATGTATGCGCACACCTGCACGCAAATAGGCGATTTGAATCAATAAAGTAGGCGTGAAAGTTATCTCTGCAACGATAATCCCCCGGAGTCGAGTTAGCGTGAAAACACTCTCATTTACTTCCGCACTTAAACTCAACGAACTGCTGTCAAACGGTACTGTACACAAGTTGACGCGATGCTATTCGAACTGAAAATCCAACCTCATTTTCACGTCGGATATTCAGACGAAGGTAACGATTGCATATCAATATGGTTTATTATAATTAGACCCAAAATTGCAGAGCCACATTTGCCTTTTACTGAATTTCCCAGAGAATATATGCAAGTATAAACAATTGCAAGATTCTACAGATGTTACACATGGTGTTGGAGGTAGTTACAAAGGTATTATATAAACATCACACTAGATTGCATTGAATTTATTAATAACCAGGACACAGACATATTTATTGCATTATACACTGGTAACAGAATCCACATGATCACAAATCAAACGTTCACGATAAACACAACATCAAGTATTTTTATATTTTATTAATAAACAAGGAACATCCACGTATATCTATCCCGATGAAACGCAGTGAAACGTGTTGCATCCCATGCATATCGATATCGATTCATGCAGTATCGATAATTTCCCCTTAACGACGACACGAAATCGACAGACTTGATGGTTTCGATCGTTATCACCCGCAGATGGCGAAATATCGTAATGGGAATTCATAGTTGTAGCAAAATTCGACCTTACTTTACTGCATTCAACAGGAATCCTCACAGCAGAATAAACCGACATTTGTATTTATCGCACACAAAGTCGATCTAGAGATGACAAGCCGGCTGACTGGTGGCTGATCATTGGCCGACTGGTGGGACAGGCACTCGACCAATCATAGCGCGGTCATTTTCGTATGACATCTCTCACAGAATCCTTGTTTACGGTCTCCAGCCTAGCGAGTACCCCCATTGTAGAAGCAATTTTCCAACGTGACGAACAAACAGTTTCGTAAACATCAGATGAATATTTCTTAGGTAACTGGATCCTTAAGATGGAGAAATGTTGTTTCAAGAAAACGGAAGTCGAAACATGCGTAACTCGGCCCATTAATATCACGGCACCAAATCTCCTGACTGGCTGTAATGAATTCGAAGGGAGTGCGCGCTACTGGGCGAAATCTGGCACGCGGTAGGGAGCAACAGATGAGAGTAGAGTGATATTAGTTGGTCAGCATATGCGAGGCTGGAGTGAATATCATATTTATCACACTCAGCTGAAGCATTCTCTACACTAAATTTTGTTCCACTCGCATCAGTGGAGAAGTAAATCAAAGGAACCTGAACCTGAAACTGATCGTCATCGTAATATTACGATTACAAATGTGAAATCTAACGTGGGAGAAAATTATTGAAACTGCAGTACGCGAATGACGAATCGATCGATTCAATGTCCACCATCCAGTGTTTATTAGTAATTATCATACGTAAGCATAGCTGTCCGTAATCCAGACGAAGAATTAATCAGATCCGTGGAAATACTCGAGTCGTTATAACAATTTGTATCACAGGTATGGAGGGTAGAGGTAAGGAGAAGTATCTCATATGGGTTATAATCTGAAAAAGTGTCCGCCAAAACCAGCAAATAGGAGTTCAAAAAGAGACCACGATGTCGCACATAAGCAATAAGGGTACCAATCCGATTGACGCTTTGTGGAACTTTTGCTGCAGCAACGCCATCTTAATTTGCCTCGACTTTACTTACCTCTACCCTCCATTAACCATAGGCCAGAGTAAGGACATCTTCGACAACGGGTTGAGTTGATCTACAACATCTACAAGCGATAAACTATCGTACAACGACTTCGCTTAACGAATGTGAGTTCCACTCCGTCGAAGAATCATGATTCAACTATTTTGGAATTAAATTTCCCTAAACGGATGTTAGGGCAATAGATTAAGAAGCAATCGACGTATTTACCTGAACGTCTCACGTAAGTCCGGCAATGCTGGATCCATAGAAATATAGTCAACCGTCATGCGACATAGTGAACACGGCAAGACGTGAAGGCGTGTAAGTGATACGAGATCTACGCGATCCGGAGAGCGGAGTGAGCGAAATCGGAGGTAAGGACAGCGGTCAAGATTGATCGGCGAGAAGCTGGATGCGTTGCGTCTGATCATCCGGGGGTAGGCAATGGGGTAGCACAGTGGTAGCGAAGGCGCGTAGAAGGCGAGTGGAATATGTAAATTAGAAACTCCGTGTGAATGCGGAGATTTATGAGTCCCATACACATTTCTGGGCGCAATAAATATCAGTAAGTAGCGAGGCGCGAGACGGGCCGGTTGGGCTGCTGGGTCACCGTGGGTGGCTGCTGCCGGTTCTCTCGCAGCCTCTCTCCCAGTCCCTTCATCTCCTTCTCTCTTTCCTTTTCTCTGTTGCCACCGCTGGCACGCACACACGCGTTTGTGGGACTGCGGGGCCTACGCATCTCAAGTTGTAGCACACCAGCAGTAAAAAGGAACCGTGAAATTCGTCCAATTACAAACCGAACGCGTCGTGTGGTCGGAAACTCATCACATCCGTCGAGGCAGCCTCCCGTATAGTCGCCTCGGATTTCATCGAATCCACTTAAAATGGGCTTCGACTAAATAATCAAACTTACGCATGAACATGGAAATCCGTTCGAGTCGCAACCTTCTCTTCACACTTCACGGTTGTCTTCAAGTTCGAACAAAGTCTCCGTCGGTCCTCGTCCATCCAATTTTGTCATTACTTGTGCTGATCGCAGCATTTTCACTGATAACAGCACACCCTATCGGCAGCTCGGTGATTTAGGTATTACCGGATACAAAGTATCGACTAGGAAACGGAAATGACGCGTCTGATGCCGAAAACCAACTACTAAGCGTTTCAAAAACGATTCAAAATACACATCAAACCGTTTCGGACCATGACTGAATGTTAAAATATCGCTTCCGTAGTCAAGATAGTACCTATCGATATGGGTATTTTATTCTGGGACTTTGTTAATTATTCAGTGTCTTCAAAGAAAGACCAAGTGATTCAAATATCTAAACACGATATTTTGTCGATTTCTTGGATTGAGAATGCAATTAATTGACAGTCTACACATCCATGACCATTTGGCCAGTTTGAAGATCTTGAATCTTCATACCGGAACAAGACTAACGTGGATCTGGTATTTCTGGTGGCATCTCGCCAGTAAAAATGATCAAGGATAGAACAGATGCGACTTAAAACAACTCTCGCCGGAAGCGATTAGAAATTTTTTTGGGCTGTCAACGATCTTCGGCTTTGCAAAAACAATGACGTCAAGATATAATTTTGTGGGAATTGAAGTTATTGCCCAAAAGGCACCGTGACAGAAGCATTATGCTGTTACGGCAGGAGGACGGCGGAATGTTTTCGTGAAGAAAATTATTACGGAGTAGGGAAACTTTTTATTGCACGGTACCAAACGGTCGATTAGGGATACGGACAGGTAGCTAGCTGGGCGTTAATGACTCTATCCATACAATAATGAGAAATTATTGAGCGTGAGAATGTGCGTAAACAGTAACATTAAACGTTTAAATGCACGTCGCCGGATGTGAGCTTCTGTTATAAAAGCGACATTATTGCAGCGAGCAGTAGCTGAAAATTACACACGGAAATAATTATGTGACTTAAAAAAAGGGACTCGAGCTATTTTCCCCACTTCGTAGAACTGACTCCAGCCGTTCTTTGGAAGATTTTTAAACTGACCCTTTCACACCAAAAATGATGGAAGAATTAATTGAAAACGGAGGTATGACAACAAACCTTCTTCACTCGGTTTCATACTACCATGGCTCGTTTTACCGACAAAACTACACTGTTGGAAAAATTCAACTAAAGATAATGTGACAGCAGGTCCACTTTATATTTGTGATATTTGTTACATTTCTATTAATGAATATGGCAGATATTTTCGTAATTTTAACATTGAAATTGTCACATCAACGTTCAGTTTGTAATTTTGACTTTTTTTTCACTTGGTAATGGATTAAGAAATTGTTAAATCCACCCACATATTTTAGTGGAAATGTTAGGAAATTTTTTTTCTCACCGTCTAATTTTCACAAATTCATTGGGGAACCGGTTCGATTTTTTTACCGATAGTCAGTTCAATATTCTCATTAGTTGACAACACTCGATATGAGCGCAATATTGAAAACTTGAACATTCTGCGACTCGAACACGGTAAAAAAACTGGCTCGTTGGCATTATAGACAACAGTTGTATAAATAATATGGGTAAGTAATCGTAGAGTGAAGTAGAAAAACTTTCCGCTGTTGCGAAATGATTTATAGCAAAATATCGATGCGTAAGTTCTGGTCTGTAATTCGAGTATTTTTAATTTCTAGCATATCAGGGAAATCATGAAATCTTACGAACGCGATAAATACGAAGAAGTATCGACGTTCAGCTCCGTAATTCCCTTGGTCAGGAATCGGATTAAACGATCCTTGGACCGAAATGAGGAAGACACCAGGTATCGTTAATGTTGCTACTGATAGCCGCGCTACGAAATCTGGGTGAACGGGGTATAATCATGGATCGCGGTTGAAATGACGCAAGGCTCGGAGGCAACGAATAATGCGCTTAACTTACCGGACAGATTTATGGATGCTTATAGGATTTAAACTCAACAGGTTGGACGCCTTAAGCTTCCCAGGGCAGTAAGTATCATTCACGGTCTCCTCTTCTGCTCGGTTAACTAGCTTCTATGTCACGAACTCGGACGCAGAGACGAAGTCCGGGATCCTCCTCCTGACCTGGGTCCTGCAGGGTATGGGTGGAACCATTATTTACAACAGTCGTGGAGGTGCGACACAATGCGTTGCGGGTTTCCACTTGAAGCCCCGACAATATGAGCGGCGATTTATGGTCAAAACTTTCAACAAAACTGTCAATGCGCCACACCCTTGTTAAGGGCTCCATAGCCCGATTCCTACTGCGAGAAAAACGTTCAAATATTTTCACCATAAATTCTTCTTTTTATCCTCGCGTAATACCCGTGCCTCTCCTTATTTACAGCACGGTGACCTAATGTACTGAGAATTTCACCCTAAGGCTTCTCCAAGGCTAAAAACCATCGACGAAACTCAACGCGCGCATAAATCGAACTCGAAACAAGTCTCGAATCTCCTCTGAATTTACTGAGAGTTGAAAATGTCTGGAAAAAAATTCTGTGCAGGATGGTCAAATCAACTGTGCGAATGACGAATAGTCGAATGAACTACCTATTGCCACAGGTAATTTTTAAGCAATTGTTTTTATTCGACGATGAATCGAAATGGAAGGTTGTGAACTTGTAACGAGATTAAGATTATCCTACTGACCTCGATAAAGTTGAGTTCAACTAATCCGACGCTTTCCTCTCAAATAAAAAATTCTGAAACACTCTGATTACTGCAACTAATTTGAAAACAGCTCAGTCTTCGAATATTATACAGAACGATCACATTACTTTGCCGTTTCTTATGTTCTACAAAAACGTACCATCGCCCTTTACTAAATAACTAAAATTTATTCATTCGAATACGGTGATTGAGTTGAGGTTCGTTCACTGTAGCTCTTATTCATTATTCTCCGTGTTTGGCAGATTCCGGCTGTATATCGACGGAACCTTGTCAGTTCCTTTCGACGTCGTGTAGAACCAGAACCCTTTTACTTATCGGTGAGTGGAGATTAACCGGAAACAGGATACGGGAGTGGTTGCAAATTGCACGGTCCAGGCACGCGACTTTGCACGTGAGAATAGGCGCGAAGGAACTTTAAACTCTTGAGCAAACAATGGTGCCTTGTCTAATTGCATCGGCAGTGGTGTCAGTCCGTCAGGGTCCTGTCACTGTCAGTCGAGTGATTGGGGTGCATTTAGTCGATACAAATCGTTGCTCAAGTGCCTACTTAAGTCTCTCGGGACCTGAGATTGGTCGATTTTGCTCAGAATCGAATCAATTCTGAGTTGAATAAAATCGAACAATGGACCGAACTCCGCCTGAATTGTTTCATCAGTTTGCAAGTTATGCCCGGAGCAAGAAAATTTCTTGATGTAAATAACTGACGTGCAGTTGGACCGATTTTGGCAAAAATTTAAGGATACAAATTAGCTATAAATTCTCAACCAAAAGTGAGTCTCGTCGACAATACTGAATACTTTGTGATAAGATAAAAATCGGAAAAAAACAACCACAATAAAGACGATAAGAAAATTCAATTTCAATAATAACAATGCTAAAAAGTTATCAATAAATTGTTTAAATAAAACATTACTTAACAAGTTTTCAGGGAATGTTTTTCTTTTGTCATATGAAATGAATCCGTTGATTATTCTGAGTACACATGAATTTTTTGAAAACAACGGTTTTTCAAAATTTTGAAATTCAAAAAAATGTAAGAAAAATCGTGAATATTGAATATGTGTTCGTAAAAACGTTATACATTACAATTAAGAAGTTTCCGAGTCATTGAACAAATTGTTTCATAAATACAGCTTATACAAATTTCGAAAACGGAAATTTCAAAATACTGAGGTAATTATTTAAAAATTCATGTATGTTCAAAATAATCGACCGTTTCGTTTCACACGACAAAGAAAAAAAAAAAAGTAAATATTCTCTAAAAATTTGTTAAACAATGTGTCGTTTAAACGATTTATTGATAAATTTTAAGCATTATTATTATACAAACTAAATTTTCTTTTCGTCTTCATTGTGGTTGATTTTGAGACTCACTTTTGGTTGCTAATGTATAGCCAGTACATCCTTAAGTTGATTAATATCAACAACCTTCTTCTGACCGCGATTAGTGCGTATTGGAATAATCTTACCCCGTTCTTTTGACATTTATACATAAACGAGTGTTTGAAGCAGCGTTCGGTTTAGCCAGCTCGAGCGTGGTGATCTTCGCGCGGGATTCTCGTTCTCATCTAACGTCCGCAAAGAATTGGCGGAAAATATTTGTTGGTCGAGAATCTGTCAGGCGTGGAAACGTATTGTCGGTAGTAACTTTTGTCCGGTGACCCGTGCGCTCGACACCCGGGGTCCGGCAAATATTTCGACTTTTGGTTGGGCGCGAGGCAAACAAGAAATACCCAGCTTACTTGAAAAGAGAAACAGCTGTAGCTTACCCTCGAGATATGATCCGCCCTGAAAGCTGTACGATCGTTAGGGCCCAGACGGAAGTGAAAAGTATTTTTATGTGTCTGTGAAAATTGAGATTAGTTATAGTTCGACGGATAATATTGTTTTAGTGTTTCAGAATTAATTACTCATTACTCATTAATTTTTGTGCATAGTTTAGATTTAAAAATAATTTCGCACGATTGTAAGAGTTTCGGAGGATTTAACTGAACTGCAAAGATTAAGATTTCAAATATTATAAGTTCGTAAAGTCCTCAAGATTTTCCAGGACTTCGAGGCTTGGAAAGGTTTTTACAAGTTTCAAGCACTTCAGAAGAATTCATGTGATTTCAAAGACTTCGATTTCAAATGATTACATAAAATGTTGAAAAAAAACCAAACAAATTATGAGCAAAGATGAAAATTTACGTTACAATCCTCCAATGGTGGCAATAATTATTTGTCAAACTGACGTTGGAGATAGTTGAAAATCGATCGATGCCACGAGTGTGAAACGAATTGGAAAGCTACATGGTCCCAGCAATTGGCACACTAACAATTCACCGCGATTTCGACAACGAAGAAAGTTGCGTCATTACAAGAAGTCTTGATGGAAAGCGACATTGCGCGAAGAGTAATTCGGGAGTCGGGGATGATCGAGGCGATCCGAATATCCGTAAGCTATGATCCAAAGTCAACTTTTAAACGTTGAAACACGTTTACGGTCGAGACAACCTCGCAGCCGGATTCGGGGTGGCTTGAATGCCGGTATCGCAGCACAATATCCGGACGTCACCCGCTGCGTCGTGTCGTGTTGACTTTCGCTGTGGTAAGATCGACAAAGGCGACCCCTCGATTCGCAATGCACCCCGGGGACACTCGACTCTCTCTTTCCCTCTCCATAGGCCCCCAGGTTACGCCGAGGGAGGGTTGGCGAAGGTTTTCCCGTGACGAAGGGAGCCCCGTTGTGTTTCTTTCCGAAAATAAAGTGTAAAATAGGAGAGCCGCGTCCATTGAGGAAACGGGGACCGTTAACTCGATGTAAATGGGCGTAGAACGAGCGGGCCTTTTTCGATCTTCATTTCGGTGTTTACATCCCGAAAATGCTCTTTTCACGGACAACTTCACGGTCGGACGAGATTTCGCGGGGTTCATGCTGCTGGCTGCGACGCCGCAGCGTGACATCCGAATACGTATGTATTCCAAGGGTCTCCTCGAACCGCTCTGCGAAGGCCCCCCAGGACCCCCATCGTCGTTGCGCAGCATCCCGTCATTTATATACCTGCACGTACCTACTGCCCTTAAATTTCAATGGGGGGCGTGTTACGACCGGTTAATTTCTTCGAGGGGCTTAACCGAATTATGGACAGATGTAAACGCGTGACATATCACGAAATAAACGAAGGTTCCAATGAGGCTCTTTATTGTTCATCGTCTCAAAAATTCACATCCAATTACGCACGCCCTAAATAATTTCATTTCATTGGTCGCTCGAGCCTTACGTCATGTTCAAATTGTCGTCTGCTCGGCATGTTAGCTAATTTTATCAAAATCGCAGGGGTTTTACGATATTCTGGATTCAGATAGGTTAACGATGTTCCTTCAACCCCGCAAAGACACCCTACTTTGCAACCAATTGTAAGTGTATTGGCGCAATAAAATCTGAATTGCAGTACCTGCGGTGTGCGGTGCAGAATACCGGTCGAAACATCAGTTGAATTCATTGTAGCAATAAACTCATTTTGCACCCACCTGTTCCTATACTTAGTCGGTTAATGTAACTGAACTACCGCTAAGTAAATTAAAATTTCGTTCCATTGAATAGCTATTTTTACGAGTAATCGGTATTTGTTTTCTTGTTGTTTTTTAATTTTTGTTTTGGTAACACTACGATTATTTAACCGTGCAATTCCTGCAGCACAGTTTTGGACAGCATTAGATCAAAGCCTTGGTGAACATTGAGCGTAGATGAAGCATATCACCTTGGTTGAATGTCAGTTCAAGCTGAAACCAAACGTCTCGTCCGAGTTAAACTTCGAAAAGAATAACATATCGGAACTCAACCTCGAAGAAATCGATGCTTGATCCGCGTTGCGAAAAATTTTGCGAAGACGGTGCGGTCGGACGTCCGTTGATGTCTGAGCGAAAACTATCGGTCGAAACAAAACCTGATTGGCTCGAGGCAAGTGCGGCAGACCCCGATAAGTTGGAAGTAAAAGGTGCGCAGGGTTATGCCTTGCGCGTAAGAAAGTGAGGCAACGTCCGGCAGGGCGGCCAACCGACGAGAGAGGAAGGGTCGAGAGGGAGGGAGGGAGGCTGCTGCAGGGAGAGACTATTACGCCGGCATGAATATGAATGAGACGAGAGCTAAGAGCGGGCGAGCGAGCGAGCCAGCAGTATTCAATTAGTCTCCTAGTAATTAGCCGGGAAATCTTCAGCTTTGTCGGCGTCAAGATGCTGCCCTGGCCAATACCGGGTCGACAAGAAACCTGGGCTGCGCGATTTCTGCGCGTGCATGTTGGTGCAGCCTGGCGAGAATTGTACCGCGTATATACGTGCGTGTTGGTACCGGAATAGTCTGATGGCTGCCGCACACCGTCGGACGATGACGTGTTTTTGTTGTTGCGAGCGTAGACACCGCACTGTGGAATTAACTACAAATTGATTTCTGCCTGGGAATATACCCCGTGCCTCTCGATGGATGCATACGTATGTGTATAAGCGTACATGCCCGATCTCTGGTACGGACGCTGGGTTCGTCCTCTTCAAATTGGGGCCCTCCGAGACTGCCTCCAGCTCTTCCAGGCTCGGCCGGCGGGATTATCTTTTCAACCGACCACCTTTTACCGTTCGTCAAATCGACTTTGTCGAGTAATAGATTGTGAAATAGTTTATGCAAATGTATGTGTTTATTAAGGGCACGTGATATTATAGACACTGTATACCGAGAGAAATTTTTCGTTCCAGTTACCGCTCGGTTCTTGACTATTATCATTTTTTACCACAATCGAAAAATATTGTTCTAGGTAGAAAATGAAAATTAGTTTTATAGCTGTTACCGGAAAGTCTGGTATCCGTTGCTGATCTTTCTCATTACGATCACTGTCGCTAGATTTTCTTGTAACTGTTGCCAAAATTTAATGCTCGTGCAACGATAAATTGACGTGAAAGCATTGTTTGAATAAACAAGTAGAGTAAACCGAAGAAACTGATTTTGCGTTGCAATTACCAAAAAAGGATCGACAATAACGCAAAATGGTTACGCGTACCTCGTTTTTCGTGATTTCAACAATATTCAAACAGTTTTTTAACGATACCTGTTTTACTCAATTTTTCTAGGTACTGTAACAAATGAAATTTTTCACCGTGTACCTAATACCTTGATTGACAAACTCGGTTTTCTACGATACGTAACTTTGACTGTGGTAGCTTACAGTTAGCTAAATCATAGTCGAAAAATTACTCGCTCCTCACTTTGTGTGTATACCATTCAGATTTCAAGATCACACATTTCGTTTCATCAAATTGTTTTACAAGTCCTCGCAAAAATTTAAAAGAATCCGGAGGTATCGAATTATTTCACAAGATTTCTCAAGATTCCATGTAAGATTTCAACGTGTTTCAAATAAATTGACAGGGTTTCCTAAGTTTTACATTGGATTTCAAAGATTACACACGCTACCAATGATATTCTTCAAAATTACTCAAGATTTGGTAAGACCTCAAGGAAATTGAATATATCTCTCATTATTTCGGTAAAGTTTACGCGACTTCATAATTTTCGTAGACAGATCTCAAAGATGTTCAATTCTTTGTCCATACTGAAAAGATGCCAAGTGAACTGTTGTGTCAGAGAATTATTTTCATAAAATATGTTGCCAAAATTGCTTTCAGCTCTCGCGTATACGTAAACATTTCGCGTACAAAGTGTGTACATACACACAGAAGGGCAAGAGTGTCAAATTGCTTAGCACAGGCTGCACTCGAACCCCAATCGCATGGTATAAATTGGGGGAATAGAAACTGGAGCGTGTAAGTGTAACTCGGAATGTCAAGTACCTAAGTTCGATTGGATACCGTACAGCTGACTCGGCTCAACTGTAAATCGGGATTAAGAAACATGCGGGAGGTCGCGCACGCGACTAAATGAGAGAACTTCGTCGAGGCCAGCTCAAGTCTCCAGGATTCGGGTTACCCTCGTGTGCCCGACAGGCAGGCGAGGTTGTGCAGTTCTACGGGATTTGAAGAAGTGGTGCTGGACTCTCGGAGGGAGAGGAGGACGTCGGTATCGCTGTTACTGCACGGCGGTCGATCCAACCGTCTGGATCAAATATCATCCAAGATTAACTTAACAAGGGGTTTTTTTTCCTTCAGGCCCAGTTGCACGTTTCATACAGGCTTTAAATCTAACGCAATCGTTAACTGGAGTCAGAAATGCGATCTGATTATGGATCTCAGCGAGAATATGACAAATGCAAACGTCGTAAGGTTCGAAGCGGCTCGAGGCGATCATTTTATAAGGTAAACGGATTCTGTACTCCAAGTTTTCACACTCCTGAATGAAGACTTGGGCTTAGAAGATTCCAGTACTTCGGACATTTTTCGATAATGGGAAGTCGCAAGGCAATCATCGTAAGCGATTACACGAGTAAACCTTTGAAAGGTGCAGCATTTGGAAAGATGGACCATAATTTGTGTAATTAAACCGATGATCTTTATACGAGGCCAACGAACTGTTGTAGCCGCGAAATGTCAAGTTACCCTGACGTGCGGAAAGACGAGCTGTCCGGTGAAAAACCAACTAGAGAACTAACAGAACTAACAAGTTGAATAATTTATTCCAATGTCGATTACTTGCCTGTCGTTTGTCCGACGGATTTTCCGTCACTAATTAGAAACCGTTCACAGATTCGGATCAATGTTTCACTGAGGAGAGCGAGGAGGAACGAATGCTAAGCCCACATGCCTGTCTAGAATGCATAAAATAATACCGTGACGGTACCTTATCGACATCTATTGTTCACGGAACATTCGGTGAGTCTGAGAATTGTACTTGATAGAGAAAGAGGTACATGGATAAGTATTTTCAGATAAATCCTGTAGAAAATAGGCTGTTCGACACGGTATTGTCATTCAGAGAATTCGACGTTCTACGGAGTGAATCGATGCTTGTAACAAGCACTTGATCAATCCGGGTGGTCCGTTGGACTGTGAAAAAGATGAAAGAAATTCGTGGGTCTGAGTAGAGAATAAGCGAATAAGACGAAGCGGAAAACCCGATCGATCAAATCGGTGAATGGTAACGTGCCAAAGTTTTGGCACTTTTTGACAAAGAACCAAACAGCCCACGGTTGTCTAAATATTTGAAATCGCGCGATGCGAAAGCGGATGACAACTTGTCACGGAACTTTGGGTCGAGAGGCTCGACTTCAGAGGCGTCAAGACCAGCCATCGGGGAAGTAGCCGTGACGAAACACGCGCCCGCAGGTGGCCTACAGATGCGAGGATTAAGGGTTGATCCCACAGCGGGATATTGATCTCATTGTGCGACGAGCGGCGGCTGCTGGCAAGGCGAACCGACGGGCAAACCTTACCGTCTTCGCTCCATCACCTCACCAAGTAGACGCGAAACCAAAGTCAACCGACAGCCGTGACTGGCATGACTGACTGACTCACAAACGGTGACTCGAGTCACGAGAAACTTGCGTCCGACTTCCATCAGGGGCATTGCCGCCTTTCAAATGCTCAGCCTTGGGTGTGTCGAATCTTCCCGTTTCACCGACAAAATCGTCAAATCATAAACCCGGGAAGATACTTAAGAAACCGCCCATAAACATGGTTCTTTGATTCTGAAAAGGTGTTTGATTTTATTTAAAATTATGAGAATTTCACTGATCGCATGAAATTATTTACAAATACCTTGCAGAATATAACAAGCAATTTCTTTGAGTCGCATCAAGCTTCTGTCAAGTTGAATATCGCCACGCAACTCATTTTACCACTTGCTCGTTTTACCGAGTAATGAAATCTTTAGAGTTTGGAGAGGGTTGGAAAATCGATGGAAAAACTATGGATCCTACGTTTTTCTCCACTCCTTCATCGGTTTTCAATACTTTTCTCACAATCCTGTCATTTTACAAAGTTTAAAGAGATTTCGTCACTCGGGAAAAGAGTGAAATGTAAAATGCTATTCGTTTGATTCGCTGACAAAACTTAAGAAATACAGAAGCTATGAGAGAATGGTTAATGACACGTTCTACAGTCAAGCACCGTTCATGAAATGATGACCGAAAATTCACCTTTGGAACCGTGCGAGTAACCCCCAAATTTGAAGGGTGAATTAGTTAGTATAGTCGAGCTGAGGTTTGACTCTTCACTTGAAGGTCTGGCCTACAGTTGAGGGGAATCCCCTATTAGTTGAGGGTGTGATCAACTCTCAACGCGTTAACAACCCGCGATCATAACCGATATTTCCTAATGGACACTACTCGTTCATAATGATAGACTCTTGACAGGCAGACTGCGAGGTTTGATAATCAACGGTCTTTCATCTGGTAGAGAAGACCAAAAGACGCCAATGAGACATCTGAAAGACGTCATCTTTACGTATTTCGGATTTTTTCCTTCAACATTCTTGAATTTGTCGTAACCAATTGCAACCAAAACGTCACGAACCTACAATACTCAAAAATTTATCTCGAGAATGAAGACGCTGGTCGTGTAATATGAATGCGGTAATCGTGATGAGAATCAAGTGGATAAATTAGAGCCGTAGCTCGTAATAGATTAGAGAAAATCTATTTACTGATTAAATTACACGCTGGTAAATGATGCGGGATTATACTATGAGGTTGTCTAAACAGTCGGTCGTGAATCTTGCCAACTCAATTGTCAAAAGACGTCTTGGCACGCTCCATTAGGGCAATTGAGTTAATTGCCTTGCATAACCGGAGTCGAGCCCCCCCGCGCGGTCAACGGTGTGTTTTTATTGCAGCGATGGCAGGTCTATGATGTTCACTATGGTCTTTGATTTATGACTGAGAAAAGGCATGGCCAAGATAGATGTATACACTTCACTTGCCAGACGGATATTTAATTCTACATGTAGGTTTTTTCAACATCTCGTTTCTCTGTTTTCTGATAAGAGGAGAAGTTACTTTAATCACTCAGGGAGTACAAATTCAATATTCTTAATCGAACTTCACGTTTCGATCTCATTGAAATGGACGGACAGCTCTTTGTGTGATCAATTCTTAGTCCGACTATATCTCGCGAAGAAATGAACGGATTTCAATGGCTTTCGGCTCGATTAACTTGGAACTGACCAAATTTTTAGCGACATCGGTCAAGCTGTTCTCAAGTTATTTACAAAGTTCTAAAACTGTTCTTTTCTTTGCTTACCATTCGCTAATTCACCAATGTGTTCCGTTTCACTGCACTTTACATCATACGGTTCAAGTAAAAGAGTAAATTCAAATTACAGGAAAACGGAAAACTCAAGGAGTACATTTTTCGGTAGATTACTTCCGCTCTATGGTTTCCAGTAATGATTTTATACTTCACACCCCTTCGCTTGCGGCAATTATTTTTATACTTGCTCCACTACACGAGTTGTATATAGGCGTTTATATATTCAGCTTAGGTACATGTTATGTAGCAGGTACAAGTGACAGCCTGTGGGCAAAAGTGATTTATTTTTTGAAGGGGTAATTTCTTAACACTAAGGGGTAACACGCTCTGTAATTATACTGGTGCTGCGAGTGCCCGAGGCGCCTTAACATATAGATATGTATATGTAACGGATGAACGTATACGTCATGTAGGTATATATACATGTATTCCTTCCTCCGACACCAACGCTTCGGAAGAAATTGATTATTTTTTAATGGACTGTCCTTTCGTTACGCGAGACAGATTTCGTCTGCACCCAATCGCCGCGGACCCGAGAGACAGACAATTATTTTCCCGTATATCTCGCAATCCGTTTGAGTATTGAATATAAATGAAATATTGTAATTATATTCTGCATTTAAGTTGTATTCTGCATTTCAAGTTATTTGTGCCATTTATTAAATCTATCGCTACAAAAGTTTGAAAACCAGAACTGAAATATTTATTCAAAGAGTAAAATTTGTAATAAAATTTCTTATTCATAAAGCGCAACTTTTTACACCACAAACTCTAGCCATATTAATTCATAAATGGAAGGTAGAGGTATCTCCATAACCTCCATACTCCATATAACAAAGTCTAATGCCTGAATGGAACTAACGAATCACGTGGCTCACCAGAACTGACAGCACGTAAACGTTCCTACGGAAACCAGGTTTTGTTGTTTCTGTTAGAAAATAGAGAAAATACATTCGTTAGAGCATTTCCTCAAGTAAGTATTTAACGAAAAAGAGAAAAACATCGTCATTTTATTCACGAGGCACATGCATTCAAACTTTCCCACGCTGTACCATGTGAATAAATCTGTTTCTGATAGGCTATCACCCACGTGACCCGTTAGTTCTACTTCGGGTATCACGGCGCTAGTGTCGTTTTTGGGGTTTGTAATCGGAACAACCTGCCGTGTGATAGAAGCATAGAAGTCAGTCATCCAGTTAGTACGGAGATCAGTGGTTGCGAGTAAGAAGATTGAGCGTCGCTGCCGTAGATCGGATCAGAGCTGCGACGATCGGATGGGGATGCGTGACGTAGGCTACGGTTCGAACACTGAACTACAATAGATCTGGAACGCTTATTGCGGCGGTGGGGCTTCAGCCGAAAGAGATAGGTTGGAGGTGAAGTGCTCTCTCTTTCTATTTGTTACTGCTCATGCGTGGAACAGTCTAAGCCAAAATGTTATAACAGTGATTTAAGTGGAGTAAACGCGTGCAAAAGGGGTGTATAAGCTTTTTAAAAGACTGTCCCGGTGCGAGAGAGACGGCACTTCGCTTCTAAGATATCTCTCTCGACTGAAAGCCAGCCTTATACCGCGCCATGCAGTGAACGTTTCAGTTGCATTATAATTCAGTGTTCTGAAATCAACAGGAAGGCCTATCAGCAATCAGGTACGTGTGTTGAATTTTTGCTACTAACCAGCCTGTCTTTATCCTTTCTCTCTAATAATTTCCTAGCAGAAATGACCAGCTGTTTTCGAATCATTGAGGTGCTAAACTTGTGATTGAATACTATTTATCTACGCTCGTATTTTGGTAACGTTGAACTCTCGAAATGAATTATATGCTTTTTATAAACTTAAGCTTGACACTTATTTATCTCATGGCAAGTGTTTTTTTTTTTTTCTTTTAATTAACATGCTTGAAAACAGATGAAAGAAATCAAAATCATTGTTTGACGTGTCTTAAAACGATGTTTACGAGTATTCTATATATTCTACATCAGATCCGGGGTCAGAAAAATCTTTCCAATACTGTGAATTTTTCAATAAACGAGACAATTGAACTTTCATTCAAATTGAAAGTGAACCGACGCAAACAGAATGAACTTTGGAAATACAGTGAGTAGGTACAACGGACGCCAAAATTCAGATACAATGTTTTACCAATCGTCAGCGCAGCGTTGCGGCAGGATGAGAATCGAACCCAAAGAATGGTTGGATTAAATACGGGTATGTAATCGTGTTAAGTACCGAAACCATGAAAAGGGGGTCCAGAGAGAGGGCAAATATCCCAGAGGGTACCGGCTAGATGGTATCTAGGGTGCAATTCCTCTCCGTGTCTCTGTTGTCTCGTTTATAGCAGTGGCCCGTGGCCACGTTGTACGTAAGGACACGACGGTAACGTGTCTGTTGTGTTCCGCTATCGGAGGATCAGCGCGCATCACGCAAGGCTAATTTGTCTTCGATTGCCCCGTTGGGGCCCATGGCGTGGGAGACTTTGGCGGTGGGGGCAGAGAGGATATCGCGCCGCTTCTCTCTTCCCTCTCTTTCTTCCGCTTCAAAGCCGAAGAGCGGCGGGCCTCGACCCCTCGAAACGAATATCAGGGGTCATCAAACGCCGTTTCGTAATGACTTCTTCGTAAATAACGTTTGTTTCAGTGTTAATCTGAGCCTCCGATCATATCTAATAAGCATTATACAGAGGCGATGCGACTCCGGCGCAATAGTCGAGCTGATGCCCAACGTTACAATATCGAGATATCGGTGCAGTGGCCTGAGGCTCGGGGCTCGGGAAAAAGCCCGCGCTGCAAAAGAACCAGACTTGCGGCGCATTGTTCACGGCCACTGATCGTTCGTGACTCGTCATTCTGCCGACCCCCGTGACCCCTATCCTCAATTACCACGGACACATCGACTCCCCTCTCACTTTCTTCCTCAGCCATCTTCTTCCACTTGCTTCCTTAATCCCTTCGCGGCACGAAATCTCTCTAGTTTTCAACAATATGGTGTCACGATGGTTAATCAGCTGATCGTTTCAGTCTTTCCCCTGATGTTAGAGCGCATGAAACATCGTCCAAGCCGTTAAAGTCCCATTTTGTGACATGAAGTCGATGTATCGTACAATATGCGATTAAAAAAATCACCTTTATAATTAAATATGAGACTCAGTTGGTATACAGTTACTTCATTTCCACCGTAAGTGACGTCTGATGAATTTAAAGGTACCAATAGCAGGAAAAACTTCACATAAAACCATTCCGTACGGGTTGCCGTTTGGACCATTCTACCAAGAGTTATTTTTGAAAGGGCCTGCTCGACAATTGCAAATCGTCTAGTTTATAAGCGTAACCAACTTCGTAAAAATATTACCAGCTTGGTAAGCAGAGTGACCGACGCGTGGTTGAACGCGGCGGTGCCGTGACGCGGCGATTCTTAATAGGCGAGAGGTTATGGTCGACGGCACTTGTCAACCAGTCAATTCTAGGGAATTTGATCTTGTCAGTGAAGGTTTGATTCAGGCTGCGAGTACGGATGTGAGCCAATCAAAATTAAGCAAGTTGAATCGCGCGCGCTACGAGCGAGTCCTTCCAAGAAGAGCTCTCGGTATACCTGATCACCTAATTTTTTTTAAATCATTGGTTATGTGAACATATTCCCGCAGTATTTCTTGAGCACTTCTGATTCCAATAAAATTAATGGAAACATTACAAAGTTGAAAGTCTATTTTGACCACTAAATACTTGCAGTCTGTATATAACGAGTCAGGATTGTCTCGAGATTGTGTTTGACCGTTTTAACGAACCATTATGCGGAAGAAGAAGGAGAATGAAAAAATATACAGGATAATAATAAAATATAACAATAGGCCATAACTGCCGCCGCGCCTGTCACTCGAACCGCATACATTCCCTTTTTCCTGTCTGACGACAAAAATTATTATACATTATGTAATCCAGTGGGATAAATTAGGCTCTACTATCGAGGGGTGAAACTGAGAGGGCGTAAGCCACTGACTATATATTATCGTGAGCATTAAGATATGGTTCCGTCGTGAAGAATACATCTCCCGTTTCCTTTCCTTTCTCCATTTCGTCATATTGTCACGTGACTTAATAGACAAAATCGAAACAGCATAAATAATGAGATGCAAACCTCTATGATAAGGTAGACAACAAAAATTTTTATTTATCTATTCATACATGATTTGCATATATATGTGATAAACTATAGGACCAGACACAAAAATTACTGACGTTGGTATTGCATCACGAATTAACCAAAGAATGTCACTCTACAAAATGATATCGTCGAAACAGAAAGAACCTTAACAAATCTGTCTGTATAAGTAATTTGAAAATATATGATAATTTATTACTTCCAGAGAATCGTTATGTTAAGATAATACTCAGAAGCTTTCAAGCTGTTCTGCACATTTCGTTTTTAGGTTCTTAGCATGACAATCTCGGGAAACTTTACGCCGACTTCCGCAAGCGACAATTTTTTTTTCTTTCTCGCGTTGAACCAGGTTGACCAACTTTGCCCAGTTGTACGCTTGAAGAAGCTTATGTTGAATTATAATGTGAACTAAGTGAGCAACTGGTTTATTCAATTTCGTGAAGTAATGTAATTTCTAAAGCGTTCGGTAGATGAGCACTATAATATTAGTCACTAAGAAATATAACGAGACATCAGTGATGTTTTGATGTATAATCACTATATTTCTGAACCAATTGTATTACGATTTAACTTTGTCCGATACAATACGTTGATCTACCAAGTCTCAAAGTTGAATATCTTGACCAAATCGATGGTCTCGGACAGTAAATTACCTTAATACAGCATAACCCTACATACAATCACTTGCGTGTTTGATAAAGTTGGCGAGCCTAATGTGCATTCAAAAATGCAATGGCTATTGGTTCAATCAACCAATGGAAACAAAATAAGTGGTGCATCCGCATTACACTTACAGATTGATGAAACTTTTGGGAACAAAAATACGCAAGTGCCCTCACATATAGGAATCCTCATAACATTAATGGCTCGAGTAACTGTATATTGGCGGTTTTGCAACAGGTTATGCATGTGCGAAATGAACACTCGTAACGCACGAGGGTCTGCAGGAAAGTGAAGTTCCTTTGACGCCTCGTATTACCGTACTGGTTTTCTGCAGCATCGCGTGTCTCGCTCACATTATTGTTGCGATCCGTGGTTTTTTGACGGCATGCACTACCGCGCCAGTGCGGCAGACGCACTTAAGTGAATATGCGCGCCGGCCACGGAGCCCGGAAGTGGTCGCTGACGAACTGCAGGTCTCGGCCCTCAAGCGCAGCGATGAACAAGTGAGCCATCAGCGTATCCTGACAAGATCTACAAACGGCCGACCGGGTCTAATCTCCTTGAATGAGGAGACGCGAGGCGCCTGCCGGCTTGGAGAACAAGGGCCGCTAAACGTCATCCCGAAACTCTCCTTCAAGACGTGAGAATTGGCCACCGTTAGATGGTAGCGAGGGAAAAACAACAAAAAAAAAAACACTCCACAATTGAATCAAAAATCCCATTTGGCCCGTCGGATAAAACGTGGAAAAATAATGTACACGTATTTTTTTTTTCTTTTTTCAATTCAATGCTTATCAACAATGATATAGCAGTTTGAAATTGACGCGTGACGTCGCAATGTGCATATATGTAGTTATACTGCAATGTGAATATTATGACGTGAAGAAAATTCAATTGTTAATAAACATTGAATTGAAAAATAAAAAATACGTGACAATTATTTTTCGTTGTTGTGTCTGACAGACTTAATTGAACTTTTCGGAATTTTTCATTCAACGAACTAATTGTATACCGCGTACTCGACAGTCACTAATAATTGGCGTTTCGAACAATTTTCTACAAACAAACTACGTATAACCAGTTGCTTTGGGACAATAAATTACAAGAATTAATGGAAATAATGCTATTGCTTACACGCAAAGTGGTCAACCATTGACTTCCGTTCAAGTACTTGAATGATTTAAATGAGAGCATCACTTTTGCTTATTGAATCTGTTCCAGATGCTCGAGATATCGGAAAAAGTATAAGGATCAAGCCGGTTATACACATTCTTCTAAATTTGACGAAATTTTAAAGTGACATAGTATATTCTGTAACAAAAAGGCAAACTCTGTCGAGCAGAGCGTAAGTTTGCAATATGAGTCGAAGGTGAGCACGCCGACGACCCGAAGGCGAAAGAAAAACTCCTTGGGGTTAAAAGTGGTCTTTTCTGTACTGCGCACATGCGCATTCGCAGGCTCACTCTACCGTAATAGAAACGGATACTTTGCGCACGGAAAATACGCGTAAGATATCCTCGCGTTACATAAAGTATTTGTCAGAAGTATTTTCACATTCGAAAGTACTTTTATTTCAGATCTTAGGTACGCTCCTAAGGTTACAGCTACAAAAATTATTCGGTCGGTAAGGGTTGGACTGATACACGTGCCCTAAACGCAAGACTGAATTCAATGAAATGAAAATTCCCAAGTTTTCTCTGGGATTCTTTTCATAACTCTGAAAAATTAGGCACATTGTGACTTGCCGTAATGACGAAAAAATTTTAGTGTTTCGTTAAAATCTGAAAATCGTAGAATCAGCAACATGAAACATCGTACGGGACACAACTTAAAACTTTTGTTCGTCTGAAAAGCAGTGGAGTCAATTTTACCCAGAATTTCACGTAACCTAGCGCCATCTAATAAAAATGTTGAAGTATTGGGTGAACTGATACTGGCAAATTTGCGACAAACATTTAATTTCAGAGTTCCTCAGAAAACGTTTAGAGAAAAATTCTCAACAGAAATCGTGATCCGAATCCGAAGGAATATCATCCACTTGACGTCTGGCCCAATTACTCGGGGGTTGGTCACCCGCTCAATTGACTGAGATGTGATTACAACCTTTGCCCCTGGCAGGGTGACGCGGTGCGACCCGAGTAACCCGATCCCTCGATTGACTCGGTGAAGATGAGAAGCGCGGCGTCGGCGTCGTTTCACCCTCATCGTACTTACATTTCGCCGTAGTCGGAGAGTTTCGGTTTCACTGCCGCGGCTGCGATGAAATTTGGAGGGCGCGTGTTGGCGAGTGGCGCGTGGCTCGATCCCTTGACGCGAGGTTGCGCCGGTGTTGCCATAGCGGTGGTGGCGCCGCGGCGGGGAAAAGCGTCGAAACGTGAAGGCGGGGGTCGCACGCGTGAATAACCGCTCAGAGATAAATACAATGCAACGAGGAAGGCGGCGCGCGGCAAGTGTCGCTCTATTGTGGCGGGCTAACTAACCTGCGTCTCGCTCTCGTCGCGCGTGTTCGCCACGCACCGTGACAGCCCTAATCCCAGCCCAGCCCCAACAATTTGTCTGAAAGAGATGCGCCCCGGATCTTCTCCGCGAGGGGCTCGTATGTGCAATCTCGTTACAACTTGGAACACTTCGTACACTTAATACTATTAGGGACAGCCGTCGTGCTGCCACGCGCCGGGCGTGTCCGACGCCACCACTCAAATACTCGCAGCATAATGCGAGTCATGCCCTTCGCTACGCCGAGATCCCGGATTACGGGTTACGGGTCGCGTCGTCGCTCGCTATCCGGGGTCTCGGTGTGGTCTCCGAGCTCTTGCCGATGACTCAACGCCCTCGGAGATGCCCTTCTTACCTGGCGAAATATCCTCATTTTTTCACATTACGGACAAACCTTGAACGATTCACCACCGAGGTCAGGAATCCAGATGTACCTATACGAGAGGCTGTTCACCCTTGGAAACGCTCGAAACGAGAGAGGAATTACGGTATATCGTACGTGAAAGCTGGAATGAACTAGAAACGGTTGGAATAGATATTATGAATATGGCTTCGAAATCATGATGAAATCATTCAGGACCATCTGAAATCATGCGAAATCACTTGTACACTGAAGGTCTAAGTGAATAGCCCCTCCGATTTATCTTTTGATCATAAACAGTCCCACAGAGAAAAAAAATGCGATGACTTCCCCAACTGCAGCGATCAAGATTCGAATCTTTCTGTTTCACAGACGAGTCTGGAAAATCCTATTTCACACTTCGTAATTTTCCTTATCAATTAGTCGACAAGAAATGAGTGAAACAATTACTATATAAAAACTAATATAATTTCGTACAGATTGATAACAATCAGTTAAAATTATAATCTTCGGAAACATGTACAGTAGAACCTCGTTCATCCAGGCTTCACCTGACCGAAGTGCCACGTTATTCAAAGCCTCCAACTCATCCGACCAAGATTTACACTCAATTAATACGAAAAACTTGGAATAAAACGGATCTCAGATTATCACGTTCAAGTATACACGTATTTTTGTATAGCGTTATACGTTTTACGGTATAAGATGCTGATTTTCGATTTGGAGGAGTTGGGAGTGTCAGCTGATATGAGGAAAACATTTGACCAGTGTATCAAGCAATTTTCTGTATTAGTGCTACGAATGATTTTAGAAAAATTACAGCGTAATGGCCCACTTCATGGTCATGCTGGTCGCATTTACAGATCGCTGTAACGGCGTCGGCTAATGCAGCAACAGCAGGTTGTCGGCGAGACTTGCAGTTCCAATTATGGTCTCTCATACACGTTTGCAGTATTCCGTTGTATTATAATTCTGTCCCGAAGCGCTGCCTGCACCCTTTTTTAAGCTGTTCTAGCGGTCAAGCGCGCCTCGTGTCCTCAGTCTCGGGATCCCTGAGGTTATTCAGAACTACCTAACAAGAGGTTGGAAGAAGGGACAGGGAAAACGTTGCGCCGACTATGGTTACACGTCATTCGAGTACTCAAAGCTAACGGTACCGACAGAATAGAAAAAATTCATCCAAGATCCACTATAAACCTCAAGTAGTTAAAGCCGGGTCAATCTTATTATATCTGTAAAATAAGTCCAAGAATATTCCCAATATTATGTAGAATAATTCGACAAATCTCAGGATGGCTGGATTACGAAGGTTTGACTTTTGCGAGTTCCGCGAAACTGCCATGTAAAACACGCTTCTGTTTATGCATTGATAACGATCAAATAATCAAAGTAAAGTTTGGTGAAATGGATAAATAACTGGCTGAAGGGAAATCCCAACCTCTTCGTCATAGAAAACTCTTTGCTAAAGTAGATGACTTGACGATTTGTTGTACATAATATATGGAATACACCGCTTGTTTTCGGATAAATCCTGTCATCTGTAACATAAATATATGGCTTTCAATAGCACTTAAAAACTCTGCTAGTATAGTATAGGTGGTTTTAAATTTTTCTTTCACGATTGATTTTGTGTCTATACTACCTCAAATACGCCCCCTTAAGTTGTCTCACAATTAAATCAATCCGCAGTATTTTCCGCTTGAGATAAGTCAAGTCCAAGTCGACTGTAGTGGTGGTATGCATGTACTTGGAACTAGAGCGGGTTGTCATCACGTATAACCGAGTGCGGGGATCAGACGATCTGATTTCGGGCTTGCCGCTAGTCCGTTGCATTGTTCGATCAAAAGCACGAGAGCCTTTCGGAAGAGAGCCGTGACTCCGGCAGCGTGCAAGTATTACAGTAGGTACCCGCAAGCGCGTGGAGAAGCGTTAAGAAAATAAACAGAAGGCAGAAAAACACGCGAAGGGCCGAAATTATAGGCGAGCCAAATGGCTTGAAAAATGCTCGACCACAAATCAAGGTGCGTGGGGGCCATCTGTCGGCTCCACGGCAGCCATGCCGTACCAAACCTTGCATACATATGCTCGCGTATCTACTAATGTCTATGTGTCTCTGACTCTTGAACGTGGCAACGCTTTCTCACCCTGCTTCACCGAAGGCCCAAGTAGTTCCTCCTCATTTACCGAATCGAACGGCTAATTACCTGTCCCGCCACCCTGAAACTTCCCCATTTGTGTATTTTTTCTTTCACTGACATTCCGCTAAATCAGGTTAACTGAATTTTGTCAGCTGAGTTTTCAGTTTTCAAGACTAAGTTAAACGCGGAATTTTACTCCAGCAACCCTTGCCGTCATATTCTTTGGCGTGAAATACCGCTTGCTCAAATATCGAGCGCGGAAAACGATCCTTAGGCCGAAATAAAGTTTCAAGTGTCTGATCACGTTGATTTGCCGACATCTTATAAGTTTACGTGTAAAATGATCCGAGTTCCAGCTTCTTTTTTCCGTCAATCCCGTAAACGAATATGCTAGAAATTCTCTTACAGCTTATTTCAATCCAAATACTTGTACATTATATCTTATTACTAAATCTTTACTATACATCATTCAAAACCAAACCTCATTGCTCCCATCAAACCTTAGTGTTAGCCTCTCCATAGATCCTTATCCTTGAACATAAGTCTTGCGAACTTATAGATTTAAATTGAATTATCTCTATGGGGAAAGTAACTGTACCCAATAAAAAAATTTTCATAAATTTTGATGACTCATTTATTTCGAATTACGAATTGAATAATCAATAACCGAGAAACACTTTTGAAGGCAACATTTTTCATAGAAAATAAAACTTAAAAATCGGTCTCATTTGAGTAAGAGTTAACTTTGTAGAAGTTTAACCGAATATCAGCTCTATCGGTCGCCCGGCAAACTAAGAATATTTGTACATGGATATAGGATTTTATGTGTGTAAAAAGCATTGATATACATGCCACTGAGATTTATTTATGACCTCAAGTATTATATGACAGTTTAAAGGATTTCTCTTGAAATTCGAAGAAAAAAATGCATGGTTTTAATTATCAGCAAATTCAGATCATGAAGATCACATCATAACATAACCTCACATTCCGGTAAGTCAACCATGGAGCTGTATACAACCGCTGTTAGCAGAAAACTTCTGAAATGTGTGAAATTATGATAGATGGATTCGACGAAGGTCGATACGTGAGGATTTAAAATGGCGAAAAAATTTATACATTTTTAATAATTATTATTCTTAAAACCAGTGTCAATGTAAATAATCCTAATTGAATCTGCTCTTCGTGTGTACAAGCCATCGTGAAATTGAAGAAGCCAGTTTAAGCAAGTTCTCTGATTGTAAGTTTAAGCGGTGTAATTGAGGCAAAGCAAAAAAATGATTCAATAAATGGTATCTCGAGATTGTGCTAATCGTAAAAAAGGCGATCGCTCTCGCACCCGCGACATTACTGCCAATAAAATCTAGTCATTTGAGGGTCCGGTGTGCACGTGCCTGGGTCGAAGCTATCTGTACCTTATAAACGGATCGAGGGGCGCGAGCGAGAATATTCCGTCATGGCGATATTTATTAGCTCCCTTCTGCGCGCAATGGGGGAAAGAGAGCGAAGAGGGCGAGCGAAGCGCGCTTAGCCACCCTCCAGGACTCCGGCTGGCTATATATCTTGATTTCACGGCCCTTCGCATGGGTATCAGGTTGCCCAGAAATCGGGAAACTCTCGGCGAGTACGTGCGCCGATGGTCCATGGGAACCTAACCTCAAACCGATACGGACGATAATTGGTGGCGAGCGTGTAACGGGCGCATCTGGTTCAGTTTCTCGCAGTTAACTAACTCTGAATTAAACCGCTAGCTCTTATACTCGTATACAGGGATTTTCCCGCTTCCGTTTCGCTGCGCACCGCCTCATGAGACATCTGTGGTCGCCGATCCAGACTGTCGAGTATCTTTCGGTTGTTACAGACGCAGAACTTTTACTTAACGTCTCGAAAAATTTACGGCTTGGTGAACTTTTAGAATTATAATGTAATACGACGCGATATTTCACACCTGCATTCTCACACGGAAATCGTTAGAAATTCACCGCTGCAATTTTAAAAATTATGTAGTCAAGGCTTACGTCGTTTTATACGATTCCTGATGTCTTACGTTATTTTCGAAATTAGTTGGCACCGCTAAAAACTTCCTAGGACAGAGGTAGAGCTACCGACGAACTCGGTAGCGCAAAAGAGATACCAAGATTTTTGACAGACTGGGAGCTAATGTCGGAACACAACCTAGATTGAGAAATTACCTAAATATTTTTAAATACCTTCTGTTAGTTGGAATTTTTTTTTTTTTTCTTAGAACAGTTGTTCGTATTCGTACGTTTACGCTTAAACTTTCAACTCAACTTTCCTCTGAAAAACATATTCACAACCACTGCATAAGAGCGTTGATTTTCCGCGGAAACAGGTTCAATCATCAGGGATTGTTACTTCACGACGATTGTTTGGTGGGACCTTATTACTCTACTCAAAATTACACCCTAAACGCGTTCACCGGCCTGCAGAGGTATAACATAATATCCAGGAGGCGGGGAGTGGGAAAGATTGATCGTAAAAGTATTTGTCGACCCTCTCAGAAACGGTATTGGACGACTAAAGATAATCCGGGGGTTCTTCATTGGTCACTAGAAAAAAGGCCAGGCTGTGGAGCGCGTTATCAAAACTTTCGTGGGTGTAGATAATCCCCGATCCAGGGTGACACTTGGGCTCATCCCTTGGAACCGGGAGCAGGCGGTGTGGAATAAAATCATCATTAATACAGGCTGCACCCCCGCAGCGTGGGTGGCCTAGGCCACCCTGAGCAAACTCGGTAAGTCGGAGCCATTGCGCTGCAGGAGCGAAGCTCTCCCTTGCTTAGTTAACCTCGGCCATACACGCCTTGACAAGGTTACTACACAACCGAACCATGTACCACAACCCCACTAAATCACCGCTAAGGGCTGCTAAATAGCTCCGCGCTTTCCTACGGGGCGTGTCTGATTTTGACGCCTCTCTCCGCTCTGACTTCGGATGTTCCGTTTTGTCATTAAGCTTCGCCACTTGATGAAATTTTCACCATTTTCACTACGTCTTCGTCATAGAGCTGATGCGGAGCTGGATTCACGAAAAGGTTTGCCAATGTTTCTATCGCCATGTTTCGCCACATGGAACTAAAATAAACTTTGTCCAATTTATCAAATTAAGCAGTGAAACATGTCAGTCGTTGTTATTTCTAGAGTTAAATGAATGCGGTTTCGTTTGGTAACACAAGTTATTGGTCCCACTACGTCGAATAAAAAACCGTATTGTTCCCCGTACTTGGTGAAGTCAACAAAAATTTTTTTGTGTGATAGCAAGGTTACGACGAAGGACATTTAAGTTTTAAGGCCAGAGCTTCAAGATGTAATTTGAATTTTTGCAAGTTTCCACTTAATTCAAAATTTGAATACCCACCAGCTTCCAATTAATCAAAAAAATTTCAAACAGACTCGTTTCGTGAACAAACTGACATTCGGCTATTGTGAATCCTTTTGAAACCCTCTACTCAATTTTCAATTCATTCTGAAAAATTATCTGACAAATCGTTACGTTTGAAAGATATTCTAGTGACTTATTCGAATAGGAACACTTCGTTATCATCGGTTGTTTTCAATTGTCCCCTGATGAAAGGGAGATTTCCGAGATTAATAAACTGTATTTTAAATCAAGTTTGCAAGCTTGAGAAGATCTCATCATTTTATTTCCCCCGAAAACAGCGCCAATCAGCTTCAGTTCACTCGCAGGAAAATTGGGTTTCACACCATCTGAAGTCAAGCTACAGTGTGTGACATATGGTGCTTAACGAAAGAAGTTTGTTGGGTTTCATAAGCAGTCTGTCAGAAGTGAAGAAGCACTCCTTGCCATCTTAAAATAACCAAACCCACTGCCGCTGGATAATTCTACAAGGGTGTGTAGCTCGGGGAGAAATGTCGCCTAAAAAAACAAAAAAGACCGCTTCGTGCCAGCGTCATGCACAAAATATTATACTTGCAGCGTAATTACGCGAATGCAATCGTTTCAACAGCTGACAGTATTATTAAAATTAATTTGAATTATGTGAATATTCAAAAAATGAAAAGGGGTTCTGATTTCTTTACGTACATTCAAATTTGTGAAAACATGTTTACACGTGTATAATATCGACAGCAATCTTTAAAAAAAAAAAACAAACAAACACTGGATACAGTTATTGTTGGGCACAAATTAGAATGGATGGACAACGCGAAGTTGAAATCGAATTTAGCCGTCTTGGGACTATCCGTAAATCATGTAATCCACTTTGACAGAAGGGTTTCTATTGGTACCATGGATTCGGTAAGTTGATAGCTGTGATAATTGACTGTCACCCGGAGAGAAAAAAAAATTGCAGACTCGACCACCGTTCAATCAATGGCTTGCGATTTGGCTGATGAACATCTCACACTTTCATGATAAATTCTTTGACAGTTATAAAGAACCAGGATTATCGTTAAACAACATGTATTTACGGCGTACAAGTATCTTTAGGAAGCGGTACGTAATGCATTGAGATCAACGTAATTGGCGAGATGCACACGCCATGAGGGAGGGGGGGATGCCTTCGTTGTATTGTTCGAACAGGTGTATTCGTGCGACTAATTATTTGTCCTTGAGGGCATGACCAACTGGTCGAGGATAATATGAATCGTTTGTGCCTGCACCTCGTATGTTGTGGCAGACTCATTTTGGGTGGGTTCTGTCCCGACAGGCTTGAGCAGGTCCCAAATTAGGCTCACAATAGCGACGCGTCTTATAAAGGCTTAGTCTGCGAGAAAACAAAGAAATAATAGCGTTTTTCACTGCCTGCACTCGATGCGCACTAAGTAAGATTTCTCCAATTTTCAGCCAACAGCAGAAGTGAAATCGTAAAAAAATCGTACTCAGTGTGCACAAGGTGCAGTCACTAAAAAACGCCATACCTAATACTATAAACCATTATTGGCATGTTTGTTGTCGAAATGTAGAAATCACGCATCAACTTCCCTTCCCTGTTTCACCAACAGATTCAGACAATCAGAATTTACACTTTATTCGTCTGCCGAGTAGGAAAAACTTCAATTTTTTTGGAAATAATAAGGTTTGTCATCCCTCTTGTGTGGTCATGAAAATAGGGCCAGACAATTAACTGATTCTCGCTCACTTTGAATTAATAATAAACATATGAAATCACGGACGAAAAGCATACGATCCATTGATTCACGTCGAAAAAATCTTGCATTATCGTGATTAGCCCGTTGATTTTGTTGGATCTACCATATATCGCTTGATTATATTAGGATCCCTGTATCGGGAACACGCCGTACGGCGGCACTAAATATACTACATTACCAACTGAAACCCGTATTTAATAATAAAAGCTGTTTTAAGTAGCATATCTTACTCTATATCGATTCGACATCATAAAATGAGACCCTAACAGCCTGCACGACGTTCTCTATGCCTTAACGTTCATAAAATGGCCTAAAACGGCCAGCTGATCAGCAAACACACCGCCATATTGCTCTACAACCACAATAAAGTTCCTCGAATATAGTGACTCAGATGGGATATCAGAGGACTGGCAACTCTCCTATCCCAACCGCGTTATAATCGGTCCCCCTTATCGTCGGCTAGTCCCGCGTTGTATCTTCGTTCAGACTGTGGTGCGCTAGCAGTCATTTAGCCTGAATGATAAACATAACCGTGCAAACGGTATAAACAAGTGAAACAAAGAGATATCAAAATACGTTCGATCTTTAAAATACGGTCAACACTGTGGTTATTTCAGTTCTCATTTCAGAAGAATCGGTTGTGAGCACCTTAGCAGATTGAAAAATCGAAGGAAAGAAAGCAATAAAAGACAGACGCAAAGACTACCAGCGCCACAACGGTGAAGGCACCTACTAGCAGACAATAAAGGAGGGGGGGAGTGATATTGCCGGGAGTTGTCTGTCCTCTAAGTAAGTCCGTGGGATAATGTAATCCGACGAAACCTAGCTTAACACAACCTCGTCTAACCTGTAAGACACGGAAAGGCGCAAGCGACCGGAAGTAGGCGTTTTGCGTTGGCCGCCGTCGAGTGGCGGTCAGTTCACCGGCGTAGCGGCTTCAGATCACTCGGTTCTCTCCTTCCCGGGGTAATTAACGATTTAACAGACACGGTGCACGAGTATCGGTCCTAAGGCGGTGCACACACATCAGTTTATCCAAGTTGTTATTACCCCGCATACTCGGCAACTCGTGGCCGTTAGAGCCGCCGCCTGCGCTCGCCATCCTTCGGGGTAAAAAAGACAGCGGCGCGGTCTTAGCCGTTGATGTTTTGTGTATTCAAATAAAGAGCATTATAGGTAGAGACTTGAGAGAACGGGCGTCGACTCTTGCACGCGAGGTAGCAGCCTTCTTAATGGGTTTATAATGCCTTTATTTCGCATTAAAACTCCGCTAATTTCTCACCCAACAAATACTCAGCCCTTGAGGCTCCCTTTTACCTTCTTTTGGTGCTATCCCGACGCGAAAATTGCCCCCTGATCGTCGTCTTAATGCAGTGTCAAAATCCCCACACTCATAATTCTCGATTCACACATCTTACCTTTTTCGTATAGTTTAAACCAGGAAATCATTCTACGCTGAGAGATATTTTTAGTTCCGGTTACCGCTCAGTCCTTGACTATTTTCACTTTTTACCACTATCGAAAAATACAGTTCTAGGTAGAAAATGAAAATTAGTTTTATAGCTGTTACCGGAAAGTCTGGTATCCGTTACTATTCTTTCTCATTACGATCACTGTTGCTAGATTTTCTTGTAACCGTTGCGAAAATTTAATGCTTATGCAACAATAAATTGATGTGAAAGCCTTATTTAACTAAAAAAGTACAGTAAACCGAACAAACTGAATTTGCGTTGCAATTATCAAAAAAAGGATCGACAATAGCGCAAAACGGTTAGGCGTACCTCGTTTTTCGTAATTCCAAAAATATTCAAACAGTTTTTTTAACGATACCTGTTTTACTGAATTTTCCTCAGTGTATTTAGATATTGACTAATTTTTTGCCTGTCTAATCAAAAATTGACTAGTCGAGTGTGCCCATCGTTCTATTTTCATCTTGAAGATATATCCTAATTGTAATAACTCATTGAAACACCGCCAGTTATGATTGTCAAAGAAATTTAGAATAAATTTAATACACCGAAATTGATTAATCAATTCATTTTCTTCACTCCACGTGACTCTTTTACGGATCCAAATTAGATTGAAGGGTATGTTAAGGAAATTTGTCAATGCCCACTTTAGGAGCAACGGTTGGTTTGATGCTAGGGAAAACCTATAAAGCCATTACCATCATGCGTTGGGGAATGAATTAAAGCGAGCTTTTTACCGTGCTCTAATGTCTTCTTCTCCCATGAGAATACCTAAGCTGACTGGTTCCAACCCTAGCACCGTATTGAGCAGACCGCTGAAAACAACCCCATCAGGAAACCCATATGTTTCGATTGCAGTGAGAGTGGCGGCGATTAAGCGAAAAATCATTTTGGGGATTGAGTTTGCCTTGACACGTTTTTTCATATCTACTCTTAAACGGTGAAATATTTTGTAAATACTGAAATTTGAAAATATGACATCGTTCTATTGCATATTGGCCATTCCATATCAACCTGGATCTGACTCTTGACCTCTCAGATTAGACCAGCCATTTTTTAAATGAATTTATAAGTCTCAAAGGCAGAGGCTGTTTTTTCGATTGGAATGGTCTACAATTGATAACACACAATTGGAACATATTGATCAACACACTTTAAAAATCTATTATAATCCTGACAAATCGCGTGTAACACATCAAAGTCTTCAAGCTTCGACTTTGATTTGGCCGATGTTCCCTGCTTATTTTTTTCAAGTGTTTTTCGAATCAAATATTGAAAAAAGTTCGGAGGAAGATCCAGCCCACCAAGAGTGGCTGCTCAATCATCTTTATACGTAACACTTCAGGCTTTCCGAAAATTTTACAGATCATTCCCAAGTAATTTTTTTCAATGAATTAGTTTTGGAAATCCTAAAAAAATATAAAAAATCACATGTTACATGTAAAAATACTTGAAAGCAGCCGCGTTAGTAAGCTGCCTCTTACTTAAAATTGTTTTTGAAATTTTTATTGTTATTCCTTTCGAAAATAATAAAACGGAATCACCGGCCCGCTCTGCCCTATGGCTTTTTATTTCAATATCTGACTCAGGTTTTTTGCAGAATTATTCTACATTTTTAGATTCCGTTAATCAACATGCATTCGTTTAAAAAAATTGCAATAGATAATCCAAATGAGAGACAGGAAAATTATGTGAAAAATTGCTGACCCAATCCGAGAGATAGGAAACATTCCATACGTGAACTGTATACTTCCGTTACGAAAGTCAGAAGCATTTAAAATGGTCACTTTTTCTCGAAATTTTCGTTGGATGACCATTCCAGCAAATAGTGACGTCACAAGTCTGGTCTTCTGATAGCTTATATGTACTTTACCAATTACCTCTGTAATTTTTTTTTAGTAAATTGAACGTGTAAAACATTGTTGTCATACTATGTAGTAGTAGGAAGTAATTTTTCGAAGTTTATTTTCTGCAATGGCAAATTAAATTGCATCATTTGTATGATAAGGAACACTTCTAGAATTATGTCTTACAATGCCATGTGGCTGGAAAATACGTGGCGATGAGGGGGCCGATCAATGATTTGAAAGAAGCTGGAGGTCAGAGCGTGAGCATTTAGCAAATTACAATATAGATGGGCTTATGGGAATTGGGATCGCGTCGGTAATGGGGGCATTTAGTGCCTCTGAGGCCTTCGGGCTCGCCAGCAGCCCTTCGGATGATGGATGGCTCCTCGGTGAAATACGCGGTATTCGTTTTAGCTCATCTTCGGTTCATTTTCACCCTGGAATTACACCGTCCCCGAGAACCGAAAGGTTTTTCGATTTAATACGCGGGCTAACTCCAGTGTTGTACGTTACAGAAAAAACACCTCTGGCGTCAATTTTCATCTACTAATCGTAATTACCTTACCAATATATAGTGAGATCGTTTCAAACGGACGTTGTACCTACAACATGAAATTAACTCTATTAGGGAAATTTTGGAACTTCCTGTTTTACCGACTAAGTCAGCAGGTCGTATTTTACTCGTCTTCTCCTGAGCCATTAAATCGCATTGGAAGGTAGGAAATTACAGGGTCTATGATCGCGATTGTGTGGCCACTGAAGGAAATTTAGAAAATTTTTGAAAAAATGCGGGATTCAGTCACACAGTAGTGCGCCATAACCTCGAAGCGATTGAAAATCGAGTCCAAGCGTGTTTATAGTTTTTCAAACAAATCTCCGTACTCTGAAGAAGAAGAACTAGTAAAATACCATTTGCTGAATCTGTCCATAAGACTGGGAGGTCGAAAATCCCTAGATTTCAGTTGCACTTGCAAACAGTTGATCGAAATAGTAATTAAATCTTCTACAGTCTGGAATTCTGCACTTCTAAAACGAAAGAAAATTGGTGAGTACCTACAGTGCCTATTAATAAATTATGTTGTATTGGAATTGCAGGCTTGCGGTACGGTATGATCGTGATATATTTTCGGATGAAATAAGTTCTTAGTTCAAGATGAGTGCAGGTATGTTTTTCAATGCTGAATGTTCCAGAATGAGATATGATAAATCTTAAATCAGCAAATTGATTGATATCGTAGTTCTAGTTCTAATGATAAAGTTACGTAATTTTCGATATCATTTTTTAGGTCGTCAGACGATACTTTTTTTGCTAAGAGTATAAGCTAAGAGAGCTTACTCGTATTCCATTCTTTCGTGACATACCTTCAATTCTTGTGGGTCAAAACCTGAAACAACGGACTCTCCGTAAATTTTTACATTTGAGCCTCTGAGGACTATTAGGCATGTATAATCCGGGGGAACTCGAATATAACAATAGAAAGGATAATTTTTAATGAAAATTGTGAAGATACGTGGAAAGTGAAGATGATGAAACGATTCAGTACAAGAGTTTATTATAGGGTATATTTACAAGGGACAACTTGCACGGTGATAGGTAGGCGTTCTCACAACACAAGCATTAACAATTTAACGTTCGCTATATGCTAATACTAATCATGGTAGCAGTAATAATCATATTATTATGGTGTAATTGTAAAAATAGTACAAAATACATTATATTTCTGGAAGTGCAAATGGTGAGACAATTTTAAGAAACTGCACACCCTAATGTGAATGTGCCAAATAATTCGATTTCATTGGATGATCGGACCAAATCACGCTTCAAGTTTCGTCTGCTCGTCAGGCTCGCCAACCGGATAAAAACTGGATTAAGATATTTAAATTTCAATATTAACCAACTTGCCTTGGTTGATCAAGAATACCTGCTACGATTTGATTATTTATTGTCCGTCACGTTAATCCACTCAACTTCGAAATTTCATTTCCTTGTGAAATTGAATAGACTATTCCGTAACTCACAATGAGTCCACCTTACAATTCATCCTAACCTCAAGCATTTACAAATCCGGACAAATCGAGCTGGGATCCAATCAGACCAAGTTGGTCAACCTGCTTCAGCAAACGAAAAAAAGCTGGCGCATACGCGTTTCGGTGTATAGTTTCCCGAGGCTCTGACGTTATGACAATCTTTGAAAAATAAAAGTACACATCCCGTGAAAGTGGTTAATCACTCCCAAATGTATTATAATCTTTAAAAACTGAACTCTGGGGATCTGTTTCTCTAACTTCTGCACTCTTAGGTTTCTTTCTTACAAATTTAGATATATCTCGCCTGTGGTTCATCTTCAATGAATATCAACTACGGAGACAACGTATCCTGTACTTTTTTTAACAATGGCAATGAATAGCCGTTAAAACATAAATAACAATAACAATAAGTCATGATACGAAATATACAGCTTATATTACAGTAGTAGAGGCGGATAACCTATAGTTGATATTTACATAGTAGTACTCGATACAATGTCGTACATCTTTCGAGGGTAGCCAGGTTACAGTTATAATGTTTTCCTCCAGAAATTTATTTACAAGAATACCTTTCTCTCGTGCCTTTATCGAAGTGTTCTCGAACAGCTGTAACAGTGATCTCACAAGACAAGACTTACTGCCAGGTTTTGTATTTTCTATTAAACGACATCTCCGTTTTCTTGATAGGAAGCTAAGCGGCAGCTTTTTGAAATCTGCTGTAGGTAGCAAATTTCATCGAGTGGAAAATTTCGTACCTTACTGTTCACTGAAACATGCACTCGGTATCATTTCAAGTGATGGAATTATTTTCTTGCTATGATGATGCCTTACTGAAAATCTTCCTCTAAAAAATTACACTGTATTCACAAATGTTGGAAAAAAAAAATTAGCACGTACAGTGCTTTCAATTTTCACCGCAGAAGACATTGACGGTTTTTTGATTTTCTTCAAATATATCGGCAATTCACAAAATTTTTCCGACAACGAGTCTCCGAGAATTTGACGAGTTTTTCAAATAAATTTCAAATTACCAAATTTCACAGGTGAGAAATACCGATAAATGATAAGAAATAATCACCAAAATTAAATGTTGTAACAATTTTGATATCTTCCGACTTTTCCTAAACTTCGACGATTTTTTACATAGAAATATTCCCACAAGGAAAATTCTACACTATCACGAACACTGCGAGTTTTAAAACATTCGCATACACACAAAAAATAATTTACAGAGTCACCAAATACGACGAAAACAAAAATATTTCTCATAATTCGTACGAGTTTGTTTCACTTACCCTGACGAAAAAAAAAAAAAAAAAAGAATCCCTCAACTTGGGCGTAAATTCGCACCCTCAACTTCTTTCTTGTGGATATTTAGTATCAGGGTTTGATTACCGTGAGAGTACTAACGAAAAAAAACTGTCTCTCAGACAAAATTCTGTCAAATTGATAAAAATTTTCACTCGTACCGCATAACGATTAACATTTCAGTGTGAATCGAGGCCAAACGGATGCTCAGAGGTGGGGCAGAGCGGTCGGTGAGGAGGAGACCGGGCTTAGCGATCGAGGGGGTTGAAAATACCGATGACATTTACGCGGAGTAAGAGGAAGAGGAAAGGCGGCGTCGGACTAGGAGGGCGAGAGGTCCTGGGCCTCGCAGCAAAGACTGTCGGTCGGTGAGGGTGTAGCCCTCCTGGATGGCGAGGGCGAGGGTGCGGAGGATGTGACTGCCGAGACAGGGTTAGCCGTGTGATACGGAGAGAAACGGTGATGGGCCAAGGCCAGGGCGGAAGGGTAAAGTGGGCGGGGCGCCGCTGGTCCAGTTGCGGCCTGTTGCTGCGCGTTCGAGGCCGCGATCTGTTGCTGATGGTGATGATGCGCCGCCGCGAATAGAGTGGGCCCGATCGACGAGGCCCACCAGAGCTGCTGCTGTTGTTGTTGCTGTTGCTGCTGCTGCTGCTGTTGCTGCTGGTGGTGGTGGTGACTCGAGGAAGCTGCCGCGGCGACACCGGAGTACATCAACGCTGGGTTAACAAGGGGTGTGTAAGGCCCAACCGCCGCGGCTGCCGCCGCCCGCAGGAAGAGCTGAGATCGAGCTGCCAGGAGGGCCTTCTCCTCGAGGCTTAGGTTGCTCGTGGTTCCCGCCGCCTGGAGCTGCTCCATTTCGTAGGAGAGCCGCAACGGCGATCGCAGGTATTGCTGCTCCGCCAGCATTGACTCCATCGTCTCTCTGCAATTTTAAACGAAACATCCCCTTTCAAGTGTACACTCGTGGATGATTGATTTTTTTTTTTTCTCATTTTATTGCACGCACGTGTGACGAAAAGTCCTCGGATCGTCTTTGGGATTTCCCGATGGTCGGTACGGTTTCGGTGGAATTTCATGGGTGGGTTTTGAAACGGGGGGAGGAAAAATCAGAGTCCGGCAAGAGCCGAAAATACGATTTGAGCTACGTTTCGTGACTTAAAAATTACGAGGTAAGCAGAGAAGTAATATTTGCATTAAATACTTTGATGTTTACCTTACCCTGGATTCTACTTTAAATCGAATGTCTCTGATAAGATTCTAAAATCTTCTGAGAATTCGAAATTTTCAGAATAGATTGGAAAATGTTAGTGAAATTTGTCTGGAATATTCTGTTTCCGAGTTTTTTTTTTTTTTTTTGCCAAAGTATAGATTCTATCGTAACAATATCAAGAAATTGTTGGTTGAAGTGCGAGTGCGCTAATTTTTTATCGCTTACTCTAGCAGACTAACCAATTTCGTCTAATTAGATCCTGGCTCATTTCGTACACATTTGTAAGTGCTTGAAGTTATGACGAGTTGTGACTGGTTGATTCAATTTCGCGGGAAACAGCAATTTTTTATCAAGTGGATTGAAGCTATTTCCAATAACTAGTTAAATTCTAATATCGTTCAACAAATAATATATTGGTTTGAAGTTGAAGATAATCTCGAAAGCTTGTTTTCGTCAAGCTTGCGAACCTGACGGCAAAAGAAACTCCGAACGAGAAATTTGCATTGTTGTGTACAGTTTCATAAAAATGCATTCTATTTGCTGAATAAATCACGATTGTGACGGAATTAGAATGAAAATAGAACTGAAAATCCGTTGTGCAAAAAATTGGTTATATTTTTCATAATTATATAACCAGTTGTTGAATTGCTGCATGCATTACGATTAATTGTGAAAATCTGTTTTTCTTTTTTACGCGCGTGCTTCAAGAATTTAAATTCTTTCGTAAAGTACACGTTTCCGAATAAATATGCAGATTATACAATCGAGCAACCGAGGCTCACACTTTTCGAATCAGACACCGTTATTACTTTCGCGTGTCACTCGGTTTGAAATTGAACGAAATCGACTTGCGCAATTCATAATGAATATGTTCAATATGCAGCAAGGTACGAGAGCTCATTACTTGCTTTCGCAAGGCGCATTGTAACCAAAGTGTGACGAAAATTCTTCGGATCATGTTATACACTCACCTCTCGAATTCGGTTAGTCGAGAAGAATCTCTGAAACCTTTGGCGAAGGGATTGCTGTCAATCTTCAGTTTCGTAATCTGAAATCAAAGTGAATCGTTTTTGAACACCAGCTTAATTCATTTGATCGAGACTCCCGACTTTCTACTGAGATTGTGTAACAATTAATTTTAAAAGGGTAATTTAATAGTCCAATAAAAATTTACTCCTAACGAATTTCTCCAACATTCACAATTATTAATTTTAAACAACCTTGTGCCAAAACCCTCGCCTGTGATTAACCGAAACAAAGAGAAGCTTCTCCCAGATGCGATCGAGCCACGCTTATCCTTTTGCTTGAAAAAAGATCCGCGTGTTGTTCGCACGCACCCAGATGTCGACAGGTTTTAAATACACCGACACGGTGGTCGTTTATTGCAGAAGCCATCTGAGCTCTGTCAATGAATCCACCGCCAAAGGACAAATTTTACAGTGAACTTGATGCTAATCGGCATAAGACAGGATTTAAAACGTTCGAATTACCTCTAAGAAGATTCGAAACTTGGCCGGACTTTGCTAGAATTATACACTGCGATCCACCGAACTTGACGTTTCTTGTAGATTTCCGTTTCCCGTCACGCAACGTCATCGCCAACGGTTAGCGAATTATTTATTTGGTCGAGTCGTTAAAAAAATACATCTTCTTTGAACTATTCAGCAATGTTCAATACCCCTGGTTTGCTTCGTAGATTGATAAACGAGCGGTTAATGCTCGGTTCAACCCGAAATGTAACAGACAGGGAAGTTACTGTCGATGTGGGTTTCAACAGCCTCGCGTTGTTTCATCGGTTTTATTACTCTGCAAGCAGTATTAACTATCCGTAAAGATGCTTCGCGCCCTAAAGGGATGGTGGGACTCCAATGTTTCACCGACAGGTTGGGAAAACCGTAGTTTAAACTTTTTTCATTTACCAGGGTGATGAAATCTTTTCAAATTCTTGGGAATCATACGGTTTACGATCCAGTTTCAGTGCCCACCAAGAAGAGTTTAAAAAATTGACGAATGAGTACCAAAATATCTAGGGTTCACAATCATCTATGCATTAGGATATTATAACGACAAAATTATTGAGATTTCGTTGATTTTCCAAACTTTTTTTAATCACCACACAAACACAATTGCAAACTCCATCATTTGCCAAGGTTGGAAACGATCCTACTACTCAGGATAGAGTAAGTGTAGAATGTAGTTCGCTCAGTTGATTTGTCACTATTCCGTTTTGTCGACAATTTTAGCAATTCGAATTTTACACTTTACCTTCCTACGGAAAAACGGAGTCTTATCAAATGCCAAGAAATGATGAGATTCACGGTCGTGCTTGTGTGATAATTAGAAAAAGATGGGCATCGTTCAAAAAATCTCTCAAGCTCTTGATGAGATCGCTGCATGTATTCAATCGTGTTGCGTAAGGTGCCTAGGTGAAAAATAACACGAACAAGAGAAACGAACGGCGTTACAACGCGGGGAGAGAGAAAAAGAGACCGAAAATCCAGAAGGGCATGGCATGCCGAAGTGAAGTAGGTTGGTATAGCGAAGTGAAGCATGTGGGTGGTCCAATTAGACTGGGTGTTCGCGCGGCACAAGCACCACGTGCAGCCCCGGCTTTCGCCGGGTCGTAGTAAGGCAAGTGAAGCCTTAGGCCAGGGTAATAAGACTCTTTCGTCCGGGTCCTCTTCTGGACACACAGTAACGAATCCGTTGACATCATTAGCCAAACATCTGGACCGCTTCCCCGTTCCCTGATCCTCGACACTTTAACATTTTTTTCGCATTTCCAAGGCTGATACGAGTATATAGGTATAAATATAAATGCACAGGAAACGGTGTACGTCATGGTCGAAGTACAAATCTAAAACGGAAGTCTCGACTTTTGGAAATTCAACGATTTGCATAAATTGATTTCCGCTAAATTCACTTCAATGTATCCTGAAGCTGCCCTTTACCGATTACATTTGTTTTCTAGGTGTGCATACCAAGTCCCAAAATGTTGTTTGTCAAATATAATGTGCAACCGGTGAAGTCCAAATGGTTTACGAAATAAGGACTGAGTTGTCCGAGGGAAAAATTTTTAAACAATTCTCACCAATTACATTTACGAAAACCGATTCGGAAATCGGTAACGATTATCTGCTTTATATGTTTAATTTATTGATAAAAATGATTAAATGTAGCTGTAGATAACCACAAGAACTGATAGTGAAATGCCTTTTCAATGCGACATTCGCGTAATATAATTATTTACGATTTCGGCATGTCAATGTATCAAAATTAAGATTTTGTAGGTCAGAACAGTAAAGTGAGGTTGAAGTGGTGTCCTGGTGGTTTGCGACGTTGACATACGCATATGCAAATATCTAATTACAGTGTTTTTGTTCAGAATTACATACATAATCGCTTGTTAAGCGTTTTTCCACGTTTGCGTTTGCGTGGACTTGTTGGATATGTGGAGATGTGTACGTCAACGTCGAAATCGACCGGAGCATCACCTTTATTCAAATATACTGAACACTGACATCACGATATAATGGTGGTTAAAAGAAATGATTTCCGATATCTCTTACTTCGAAACTGGCAGTGCTTTTACATATGCGATTAACCACGTGACTTACATATTCTTTCCGGTGTTATTTATGTACTAAATAGTTGTGCTACTTTACCCAACAGTTCTTTCGCATAAATTTCAAGCTTCTAAGAACTTCAGAACAATGGCCATTTGGACAAAACCTTAGGAACCCTGATATTTAGTTTGGGTATAGCACAGATTTTTTTGCGGATAAAAAATTTCTGAGCAAAGCCGACTACAACAATGATTTTCAGTTGTTGTTGTTATTATTATTTAGTAAAATCGAATCGGGTTGGCTCATGAATAAAGTAACGAGAACATCCGATATGCATCGCAAAGGATTACATAACTAATTTTTTTCTTACACATCTGAGATTCATATATAAGGGGATTGATTAAAAAAATTAAAAATGGGCTATAAAACTAATCAACATAACTTAACCGTCAGCGGTGTTGACAACAATGATGGCCAACTTCGGTCGGCGATCGACTTTTGTTAAATTGAGTTGTAACGCGACCGTCGGGAAAGAGGAAGAGGAAGAGAAAGAGAGAGAGAGAGAGAGAGAGAGAGAGAGAGAGAGAGAGAGAGAGAGGGTGAGAGGGTCTGAATCTTTGCACGTAGGTAAAGGCGTGTCTATTTATATATTTAATAGAGATACACTCATTGAAAAGCGTCTCGCGCGGAGCGCTCTGAGTCATTATACCATACCGTAACTTGGTGACCGTCTCTCTTCGTGGCTCTCTCGCAAAGCAAGAGAGAAAGAGAGAGAGAGGGAGAGAAAGAGAGAGAGAGAGAGAGAGACCGAGCTGCCGTCGCCGACGCCACCGACGCTGCTGATACCGCCGTGTGTGGCTTCGAGCTGCTGTCTCATTTGAGCCCGATTATTTATGTTTTCTTTCGCTCAGCCGCCGACGGCGACGCCTGCAGCCACTAAAACCATCGCCTCCTTCTTTGACCCCCACCCACGCGCCACGTACCGCGTAAAGTGTAAGCAAAAGATGGGCGAGGGGCAGGGGGGGGGGAGGCTAATATCGCCGAAATTTAACCACACTACCGATTTCAACCAGCTTGGTTATCACTGGAAATTAGGTGAGGCTAGGCATTGATTGTTTCACGATTAGCAGACGACGCTATTATCTCGAAGCGATAATCAACTTAATTTGGAGTTTATCAAATTACAAGCCTTGAAATGCCAAAATTTCGGGTAGAATCAGCCGATCTCCCACCTGCACGCGTTGCTATTTTCCTGATAAAAATCTACGTTGGTGCAATCGTGAGAAATTTTATTTTTACCGATACCAATGTGATGCGGAGGAAAAGTATTTTATTGGAGTTGTAAAGAAAATGTCTTCTGAATAAAATTAGGAGTCTGAGTAACTTGAGGATAAATATTGATCGATGCTCCTACGATCTTCTTAATTTACCGTTGGTATTCAAATCAGAATTCTGATCAGATGAAATTTTAAGATAGAAAAAATTTTAAAAGTGTATTCGAATCTCATCGTAGAATCAAACAAGTAAAAGAAGCATTCAATGGTGTTGAAGAGATATTGGCAGTCTTTAGAAATAATTTCAAAAGGCAGGAATAATTAAGTACCTCTCGAATGAGAAAATTTTTGAATACAGCCGTTACCCGACGTAATGCTGGCAGTCGTTTAAATCGAACGTGAATACCAACCAACGGGTGTATAAATTGATTTGAAAACTCGTCTCTCTTTTATGGATGATTAGATTGCGAGCAACGTACGTGTCATTTTGAATAACTCTGGAATGCGGTGGCAACGCATCACTCCGATGACAGTGTGTCTCTGAAGAATGGTCGGAGAAAGAGAGACAAATAGTCATGCGCTAGGGATCGAGGGGAATTCAAGGGGAAAGCGAGGCAGTTAAGTTATGAATTATGACGTGTGAGTGAGAAGGACGTTGGATGCGAAACGCTCGTAAGGTCATTACGAGAACGTCGAGAAGTGAAGTCGGAGATGGGGGGCAAAAAGTGAAATGACTTCGGCGCGACCGGCGCAGCGTGATGCGACTTGCCAGCAGCTACGGGAAGTCGGTGGAGAAAAAGCAGGGGGGGGGGGGGGGGGGGGGGAAATAAAAATAAAAAAATCCTGTTAAACGGAGACGAGAGCGAAGAGTCGAGGGAGGGGACAGGAACCACCGATCCCAGCCTACCGCAAAGAAGTACGAGGGTTAGACGAGGAAATATACGAACCGGCAAGTTAAAAACTAACACGACGCATCGGTTAAACGTGATGCAGTTTGGGACCTCGGGAAGTGACGGACGCCGGAGAGCTCTCGTCAACTTCCGTCAAGCATTGTTTGATACAATTTAACAGGTTCTACGTGTTCTAGTAAAAGCTTTGGTACGGTCTTCGGATGAGATACCAAATTTTTCCACAGCGCCGGTGCAACGTTTTCAAAATTTGCACAAATCAAAAGTTAAGCTCAACAAAGTTTACTTAAACAAGTCACCTCTTTTTTGTATCCCTTATTTAGAAATAGTGTAATGAATTCTCGATGCGCTGTAACTGGGATCGAAAGTAATATGGCTGATTTGAAGCAATATGGCGTCGCATTTGTAGATCAGCTGATTGTTTCAGTTGAATCGTAAAAGTATAATGTGGAAGGAAACTTCGTACAAGCAGTTACACCTTTATTTTGTTGAAATAAGTTTTCAAATAGTAAAATGTATTCATATATTTTGAAAACCCGATTGCGTGCAATGAATTTCTAGTGAAACATCCGCACATACAGTATGACACTGACGATATATCTTCTTCGCATGGTTAAGCAAGATTTTACGGAAAGAATTGAGCAATCGCAAAAGTGTTGGACAAAAATTCGCCCAAAGGGTTGTCGCTTCAGGAGTCTTAAAAACTAGATTTTAGGTGGAATGGAGACTTAGTCATTTCGTTTTATGATGTTAGTCAACGCACGATTAGCTAAACAGATTCGTGAATCAGTCTTACATTATACACATGCGAGCACAACACGTGGCAAGGGTATAATAAAAATAGACTGTGCTTATTTAGAAATCAGCAGAACTATATAACCTGTAAACTGACGAGTTTTCACCTCCAGGAAATCTCGGTAAGCTTGTTGAAAGCAAGTTTTTCGGTAACTTGATTCGATTACTCACGATTCGTGTACCGTGTTTGAAGTTTTAGATAAACTCGAAACAAAACAATACCGATGTGATAGGGGGAAATAAGGCAAGATAGAACCTCCGTAAAATAAAGTTATGAATCTCTAGGAACGATGACGGAACCGTGCAAATGGAATATAATTCAATAAGGTATAGAGAAGAGGTTGAACGTGAACCAGCTGATGATGAAGAATAATCACTACTGCTTTAAAATCGACGAAGACTAAGATCGGAAATGAGTTTGTTTGTTGCAATATTCACGCCGTACCGAACAGGGAGTGTGTCGCAAAAAGAAAAAAAGGAAAGAAACTTAGGTGTGACGAGAGAATTTGTGAAAACAGGAGAAACGGTACAGTAGGTGACAGTAGAGAGGATAACGAGATCCGGGAAGACGTCTCGAAGAGTCGGAGGCTGCCAGGAAGGAACGAATCTGATACATCTCGACGTGACGTGGTCGAAAGAATTCGGAGTGATGAACGAAGAACTGCGCGTAGGTAATTGCCGGAGCAATCTCTTCGCACCTCATCATCGTCATCAACAGTTGGGCCGAGTCGTCGCGGCTGGGACGCCGGAGAAGACGGTAGCTGGACCACCCGCTCGCACACGCGCCGCTCTCTCTCTTTCTCTCTCTCTCTCTCGTGAAGCTCGCGAAGCTCGCGAAGCTCGCGAAGCGAAGTGCAGCATGGAGAGCTCTTACGAGTCAACGTTGCGTCACTGCGGAAAGTCAGCGGAGCGGAGGAATAAGGAATGCCGTCCGTTCGTCTATTGTCACTTCGACGAGATCAGAGGTGCACCAGATTCCGGTGATCGCGAGACGTCGCGTGCGGACGGCGAGCGCGGAGGTCTCAAAGCGGGCGATCCTAACCTAACGGTGGAAGGAAACTCCGGAACGGGGAACGCGGAGAAAGCGGCGGGAGCGCCGCGACGGCCGAGAATGCGTCGGCGACGTCGGCGGCTGCTTGGACCACACGCGCGCTCTAAACGACGCCCGTGAAATACGATAATGCAGATCCGCAGCCCTCGGTAAACCTACAATATCCTACGTGCTCACAACCCGGCTCGTTGTTATAAGAGCTGACCGCGACGCGTGGGCTCGTTTTTCGCAGGTGCGTTTCCGCTGGGATTCCCGGAATTCGGTCTTGCCTTCGAGCCTCTATACCTAAGCTCGTAAAGTCATACGCCTTGATCCTTCGGGCACAAAACGTTTCCTACTATTTTTAAACAAGTATTTCGAAAATGCCAGCGACTTTACTGTAAACTCTACTTATTTCCAATTAACCCATCGAGACCGTACCGGGTCATTCTGACCCATGTTTTTCTCCTGAAACAGTAATTCGTGAAAAATTTCTCTTTTTACATATACTTTTTTTTTCTTACTTGTGACTTGTCATATTCTATGATAGTGAAATTATACCCATGGATTTTTTCAGGTAGATCGGACTCGTACGTTTTAAATGGTATGACATGAAAAGTGGAACAGGCGGGTCATTTTGACCCAGCAATTTTGCATGATTCAAAAAATAGGCGTGTTTTCAAAGGGTTAATCATATTCGAATACTTTTAAATATCACGTACACTTTTTTTTTAGACAATGTCGGATAACTTCAATCAAGAAATCAAAAATTGAGGTGTGTTTTGAGAAAAATTCATTGAAATTACACTGCACAAAATTTTTTCGAAAGTCAATCAACCGGGTCGACGGAGGGTAAAAGTATTTTTACCGGCACTGTGTGAACATTTTTATAAAAAGACATTTTGAAAAAAGTTGTGAAACTTTAAAAAATTTTGTATTTTAGCTCAAATCTGTGCAAATGTTTGTAAACTTTTTACAAAACCTATACATGGAGTCTGTGAAATTGTTCGATGGGATAAGTTACGTGGGGATAGGCTGAATATAATGAAAAACATTCAAAGTTTGTGAAATCTGTAAAAATTTTCTAAAAAAATGTTTTCGACCATTGTTGAAGTGATGATCTATTGAAGAACTTGGCATAGCCTCAAATTAATGTCAAGAATTGCACAGTAGTCGAATGTTCATTATTTTCGAATATGAACTAGTTCAATAACGGTCATTTTGATCATCTATAGGTCAAGTAACCATCACTCTGCGAACAAAAACTTTATGGATAGCTCATATTCGGGTAATATCGGTGGATCTTGAAATACTGTACAGATGCATTGGGCATGAACCTAATTTGAGAATGACTGTCGAATAATCAATAACGGAAGTCGACGATAGCGAGTACTAACTACTCATAATAAGACTTACGCGATGGCGTAAGTGCACGGATAATTAATATCCAGCCTACTTCTTAAAGTTTCGTTCGAATTCCAGGTTCATTTATCAGTCTTAATCTTCCGCTTAACGGTGCAGCAGCGCAAGACGTCTAAGGCGAAGAAACTTTTCCATTGCGTTTAATCCAAACGTATGTGTATAAACAACGCGATCGTAAAACTTCAGTGAAGGTAAATTTGTCGAGGAATTCCACATAATATGATCCCGGCCAATCTAACGTGTATTTGCAAGAACAGCGTGAAACGCACAGCGGAAGTTTTCGCTGCTCATTCCATCAGCGGAGGTATTTGAAACCAAATCTTGGTTGTTTGCGCCACTGTAACCATCGCGGCGAGATTTAGGATCACAAGTAAGCCTGGGGCGTAAGTTTTGACACTCTGTCACAGCAAAATTTAACCATTCCTCGACTTAGCTGACAATATGTATGTTCCTCTGAGGGGTTTGACTCTTCTTTCCTCCGACGTACCTAAGCAAGTACGATTTGTTTTCTGTTTTTCAGGATTTGAAGCTTTACCGCAGACGTCAATTTACCGAAAACACCCGCTACTTGTAATTTAAGATCCCGTTTGGCTGTTTGCATTTCTCCCTAACTATAAACACTGTTGCATTTCCTTTATTTTTTTTTTCCGTTTAGACAAAAACGCGACTCAATTACAAATGTTTCCGTGCCTCTCCCTCGGCAAGTAGAAAGATAGAACTCAGCGACTTACGAGTTGATTTTGGTAGGCGGTTACGGCTGTAAAAATGGCCTCCGGGAAGACGAACGTTTTGTAAGGTTCCTGCTCGAGATCCAAAATCGGTCCTCCAGCGCCGGAGTCGGGACGTATCACAAGGTGAATGCGGGGCTGATATTTGTGCATCGAATTAAGCACAAGCTGAAATTCAAACGAACCATTTTAACTTGGTGGCTTTCGCTGTTGCTGAGCTTTCTCACTTCGGCCTATCGATGCATCCGTCACTTTGAATTAATTGATCTAAATCATTGCAACAGTCACAAGAAATTATGAGATGAAAAGTGGCAACACATTTTTTATTTTTTTTATTTAGCTAAAATATCTCCTTGACATATCAGATCAATTCGGGTTGAAAAGTTGACGGATGCCCATCCATTCATCACTCTTCACTAATTACCCGAACTAAATCATTGTGATGGTAACAAGAAATTAGAGGGGAAAAACGGTAGTAGCGCATTCTGTTTGAAACGACTAGTGAGTTTTATCGAAACATCGAATGAACTTTAGTAGAAAAATTGCCCGACACATGAGCAATTAGATTGTAACAGCGATTAGATGTCCATAGATGTGGAGAATTGCGGTGAACGAATGGAAAAAAGGAAGCGTAATAATAATAACAGCGATGAAGACTCACGTGTCCGAGCTTATCCAAATCGTTGTTGGTCAGCTTGACCTTCTCGAAGGAGACGACCTGCTTGCGCAGCTGTTCCCCGGTAAAGGGAGAGTCGGGGTGAAGGTAGAGACGGGCAGGCGCGGGTGGATCAGCTTTTCCGGCTACGAGCCAGGAACTCCTGTGGTAGGCGTATCGATACCTCTTGTTGTCCACGGGGACGATGTCCATCAGTACTGCATAGCGACCCTCCGCCCTCAGGCCACTAAAGGACACTCGACAAGTCGGGAACATTCGCCTGCGAAGAGTTAAACGAGGCAGGCGTTACCATTGCGATTTTTCCTTTTTTCACATTGGAGGAATAAAAACGCAGCGTCCATCTTGGACGCTGTTCGCAAGCATCATGGTCTAACTTTTATTTCAATCATTGCGGGCCTGTCGTTTGAAAACTGTTCGTATCCTGTAACTTCATTATAACTATATTGTCAATCACAAATATTCGCACACTGTAGTATCTCGTTATCAGCGATAAGCTCAGTATACGTTCAACTATCTACAGTTTTTGTTCAACTTTTCGATTGGTATTTCTAAATTTATTGTTTAATGCTCGTATGACCAGAGCAATACAGCGTAATCAGTTGATCGTTTGAACCTCCGTTTTAACTGAATTCTGCGACTATAAAGAGACAGACAACTTCGCGCAAACGGTTACAATTCAGTTTCGCGATATTAAATTGATAAAGAGTAAAATATTGGGCTAAAAGCTACTTTTATAATTAAGTATGCGACCCGATCAACATGCTTCAATACTTCATTCGGTATTTCTGCACTTCCCCCGGAATTCAGGAAAACTGGATAGATTTCAACACAGGGAGGTTGTTTGCTTTTGCAAGAGGAATCCGCGCTTAGACCCGACTTGGCGTAGACTTCGTTTTTAAAAAAAAATTTCAAAATCCAATAATTCTCATCACGATTGTTCGCGTAACAGGAACGGAATATCTTTTCACCTGCAGCAGAGCTGAAGATAAGCATTTCGAATAATCTCTCGTTTACGATATTCGATAGAAATTATATTAACAAATTTGAAAAATAAATCACAGCCTTTGGGACTTTGAAGGATGCACCGAAGTTTCCCCTCCTCTTAATTGTTGTAAAATGGAGGGAAATGGAGGAAGAAAATCCTAGGGTAAGAACGGGCGTCTACGGCGACGGGTGGGTACCTAATTGCCCGCCGCACGGTCTCCACGCCCTAGCGCTCACCAAGCGTTGATCCCCCGCGAGGGGGAAACGCGAGCAGTTCCGCAGCGCGTCGTCCGCCAGCGCCTCGGTAATTAGATCCGCGTCGCGACGCTGGTCGTCGCTCCCTTCACCCGTCAACTTACGTGTCCCGCCCCATCAGTCGGTTTTCCTTTGTCTCCGGTTCGCCGTTGCGCGCCTGCTCGCTTCCTTCTTCCTCAACTCCCTCCCAATTCTCCCCATCGAAAACCTGTCTTCCTGTGTTACAAAGTCCCGGGTTTCCCACGTGGGAAGAGATAGGATACTAGGTACCTGCAGCAACCCCTCAGCCCAACGCCTGCGGCACGCTCAATTCATTAACAAAGGACGGGTTGATAAATAAAAGCATTACTCACGACCCCGAGGCTCGACCGGGATGAATGCATACCGAGTCGCCTACTCGACTCGGAGACGACGATGCACCGGTCGCGAGATCGAAGTCGAGATAAGATCGGCGGGTGTCCCCGTGGTTGGTTTAGTGCGCGCCCAGCAGGGGGCGCGACGTTGTATTAATGTTCCCCTCTTGGATTCTCGGACCACGGTTAAAGGGTGGCGCAGCGATGCGCTAAGTCGAGGTTCGCGCCGCTACCGCGGTGAGCAGCACCATCCGCTTCTACCTTTTAAACACATGCAGATACGGCTTTACCCGACTCTCGATTCTTTGATCAAATGACGCGTAACCCGCGATCGGCGCTAGAGCTGACCGATGGCTCTTGTCCTCGGTTATTTATACTCCTTGGATGAATGGTACGGTACTCCTTCGCACCTTCGAAGATGCACCGCGATCACACGAACGTATATCCGTATCTCTTGGCTACCATCGACTTCGAGGGAAATCTAATCTGGCTACCGGACAAGACCGGCAGCTGGGAAAACGTCGAGAAGAATAATTCTTACGGGGTTTGGTATAAGCAACTTGAACTGGCGACATGCTGTTTAATGTCGTCTCGATCTTAGGTTGCGATTTTCATTAAGCGACTCGTCTTTCGAAAATGATTGTCGAATTTATCGACTGTTCGGTTTATTATTGGAATTTAACAGGTTTCAGTGAATTCGTTATTTTACTAGTCCTCCGTACAAATGCGAATGTTTCTATGGAACATCTTAAGACGGTTGCAGACGCGTAATGATGGTTACTGATCGTTCTTCGCTTGCCCCCCATAAGCTGGCAATACGTCACGGGGACCTACCCTTCCGGATTTGACGGCAGTAGTTACTATTATCATTACTATTATTAACATTATTTATATTATTATCGTTGCTGTTGTTGTTGTTATCATTTTAACTGTCATTATCATTAATACACTGTGAGAAAAATTCGCCTATTTATGAACGACAAAAATTTTAAATAAGAACTGAACAAGTGCGACTGAGGTTAATAAAGTTGAATTAGGTCATAACAATGTTTCCGCAGTATATGTGTAATTTGCAGTCTTCAATTCTTCTTTTACGCAGCAATGGGATAGTTCTCCGATAAAACTCGCAAGTACTTGATTCAATTATTGATTCTAAACCCTCGTTTCTCAAATTTTTCACGCCAACACTGTTCGAGTCTATTGCATACCTGAATTCTAATATTCTTAAGATTCATAAATTTCATATACGAACCGTCCCGTTTTAGTGATGATCATCTCCGTACCCAGCTTGTTGAACTTGTCCCAGAGCTCCTTGGTCTCCAAATGGCAAACGACGTGCCTGAGTTCTTCGCAATTCGACCGCTCCTGGAGCAGAGGATTTGCGGGTGACGCAGCCTTGCCACTCGTGCTTCCGGCGTCATCATTTTCCGGTTCTTCCTCCGTGTCAACATTATCCAAAGGCGGCGGTCTTCCCCTTGAAACGCCTGAGCCACCCGGTTCCCTTTCTGAAAAAAGCGATTCACGTTGTCGGTTTTACTGAATTTTGACCACCAAGAGCAAAAATTAGGCGACTGCTTTACCAGCGCTTGTTCACAATGACTCTGATTGTAGAAATTTGAAATGCGTCAGCGTGGAGTTACGACTAACGGAGGACAAAACACGCTCCGCTGTTCGTCTAGACGCTCGCACACAGCTACGACAAGGGTGATATTTCAATTGATGCGTTTTGCTTCTGAAGTGGTCGTGGCGTCAGAGCACAGATGCCATGCCTCGACAGGAATTCTTTAAAGAGGAAATAAGATGCTATTTATAAGAATGGCGGCGCTCTGTTCCCGATGCTTTCTTGCTCCGCGACCTGTCGGAGATATTGTTCATTCAAAACGGTCGGAAACTCTACGTCTGAGTGTTGACAGACGACAGACAGACGCAGGAACGGAGTAACAACCTAAATTAAATTCTCTGGGTACAAGTTCACACACTTTTCAATTTTAATATTTCGATAAATCATGTAACTCTGGTGTAAACATATTGATTTGACTATTTTCTTCAAATATCTTACGAATAAAGAACTCGGAAAACCGCACCATTAAAAATACTACACATTTACAGCGTGTTTTAAAAGGGCCTCGAAATCCCAATACTTTTCGAGTATTCTCTAAAGATTTACCAGATAATTTTTAGAAGTGTCAGAATTTCCATTCCAAGATTCGATAAGCAAAAGAAAAATAACAATTTTCAAGAGTTTTTTCGATAATGTTTAAAAATTTGAGAAGAAAAGTAATGAAAATTATTTTTACTTTCAGATACTTGATCACTAAATATGAAAACCAATTTACACATGTTATTTTCCGGAAAATTTCTGAACACTTTATAAAGAATGAACGTGTTTCGTTTCTTCGATATTTGAACTGAAAAATGAAACTAGTGTAACGGACGATAGCTTTATCCTATATTTTTTCGATATTTTTCTAATCATGCATCGATTCGTCATTACAAAAAGTGAAGAGAAAAATATAGGGCTCGAATTTTAGTACCGTCTGTTCCACTAATTGGAAATAATTATCTGTCTCAGTTCGGGAATATACAATACATTAGGTATATGTACATCCTATTTCACGATAATCTACAAAAATAACGATACGCGTGTGTGTTTATATGTACGTCCGTAATAGAAATATGTATCTAATTGGCTTAATTAAGGCGTCTAAATTTACATGCCACTTAATGCTTCGTGACTTACTCAATGCAAGTAGTACGTTACAAGATTTATACGTCAAGGTAGAGCAAGTATTTAAAAATACTTCAGTCATTACGGACGACAATTATATACCTACATCCGTTTAGATGTATATGCTTCTGTTCGCTTATGCTTCTTTTACGTCTTCTCAAGAGTCAACCCATTTTATCAGAGTTCGCATTGAAGTCATATTCAGTTCAAGAGCAAAACATTCCAACCTTGCAAATAAATTTGTTTTTCGCTGTATGAGATTCAGTTAGGAACTGTGTAAAGTAAAAGAGATAAAAACATTCTTGTAAGTAAGTCAATAGACGAATTAGAACTGCATATTGCGTTCATTCTTGTCTAATTAAACCGTTCTCCATTCGTTTTTCACACGAAAAAAGTGTAAGGCTATGATTGTTTCGATACGACCAAAACCGAATTATACAGTAGAGAGTTCAAACTCCTAAATTTTTCCACATTTTCCAAGCAAGTCAACATCAAACAATATGCCTCTGAGATAAACAAGTTTCCCAAAGTAAGTTCGTATCATGAAACATGCATGAAATGCAGTTACAGGATTAGTACGATTCGAAACGTGAACGTAAATACTGTTCTGCCATCACACGTTCAGCAATTTCATTTTTTATCAAACGTGCATGAAAATTGGGGGATCGCGTAGCAGTTTAGCGGAAAGAAAGTAGGTAACCAACTTCATCTCAGTGTGTTGTAAAGGTAGGTTCGCGCATCCGCAGTCCACAATTTCTTCACTTTTGACCGTAGGGAGAAGAAATTGCCCACTTACGTTCCACAAAATTAACTCACCACTTTTCATTCGCTTATTATAAAAACTATCGTGTGTGACTCGGGCCAAAAGTTGGCGATCGCAACTCGTGTAATTGCCGTCCACGCTTTATTCAGGCGCAAGCTTCACACTCGTCGCAATCGCCGACTTTCGTCCCTCGCCACATAATATACCAAATTCTATCAGTGCGTCACACATCTGAAAAATATTGATTTATGTATTGAAATATAGTGTTTTGGTGTGTCTTCTGTCGGTGGCGTGTTTTGAAAAACTGGATAGACTTCTGAGCGAAAGTGGAAACATTTTGGAAACAGTAGAAATCAATTTTTTTTAAATGTGGCTAAAAAATCCTGCACATATTGTAGAAAAATTTTTTCAGTAAAACTAAAATGATGACAAGTTTGCGGAAATTTTGACAAGCTACGAAACTTTTTCCATAAATCTGCCGAAATTTCAGCAATCAAATTGAGATATTCCTACACAGTTACTAGAAATTACACTGGTCAAGCGGTATTTTGGCGTCAATTAAATTATACTTCTTTTGTATCCTCAGAGTTTTTTTTCAGAAAGCTGCCAGACTGTCAGGAATTTATGTTGCAAGTGAATTCACACAAATATCTCCAAGTTTCTGAAACTGATTGTTACAGGACACAAGTAAAGTTACACGAGATAAACTCACTCGGGCTTTTTACGATTTCGGAACAAATTGTCACGGCTGAAAAGTCCCTAGAACAAAGATAGACCGGTGCCAAAAAGTGCAAGAAAGATACGAGATTGCTGACAGTAGCGGTTGTTACTCTATTCAGACCGTAGCCTACTTTACGCATCTTCATCCGATGGCCAATGTCCAGATTGTACTCGCGGCAGCGACGCTCAACCTTCTCGCCACCAACGCCATCCTACAACGAGGCTCGGAAACACGACGAAACAAGTGAACGCGAGCGCCGCGGGTCCCATCAGGAACATAAGTAACGCGTCGCAGGAGTCGTCAAGTTCGTGCGCCTTACTTCTGTAGAGTTATCGGTGAGAATCCGTTGTGATCGTTGTGATCATTGTGATTGCGTGTCTCTTTCTTCAGTTAGCATCCTGACTCAACGTGCCGTATCCTCGCTCTGTGTCTCCGTGAGTAGTATCTTTAACTAATTTCTTGTTTGATAGCTCAAATGAGCGAAGCATCGTACCTCGCGACCCTTCGGGAGGCTTGTCGATTGTTTCCTTCCCATTGTTATCACGAAATTTAGCAACCTATGACAACAGATCAGCGGCCATTGGCCGCCAAGCTTCTTGCCAGTTCGCGACATTCTCCGTGTTTTTCTACTGGTAGAATTTGTTTCACCGATAAACTTATGTTTACCTCACTGCAGATTATTGAGCTCTCAGGGGTCTTGCGTGGGGTGAGAATCTTGTTACTGTCCCGTATCTTTCGCATCGCGTCGAAAGCTTGCGACGACGTGCGTGAGAGTTTGCGCATGCGTGAATCAGTGACCGATTTTCATGAGACTGAAGTTGGTAACGTTAACGTAACGATACGTCGGGAGAAAACATTGTTATTGGGCAATTTTAGAATGATTTTCAATGAGTTGGCCTTTCAGAATTAGTGTATATTTTGTTTATAATGGTTTAATAAATTTCGAAAATTCATAAAGGTGCGAATTAACATGCATCATTACGCTCCCAAATCTTGTCATATATTGCGACGTTGTTCGATGCGCCATTTGTGCTGCATAGTTTTTGCTTGGTCTATTTAACGCGTTATTATTGCAATTTTGTATTTCCATGTTATCAAACGTTTGCGAAGGAATTACGTGTAATTTGATTAACAATGGGGAAAAAATCTATTTTTTCCAACGGTGGGTTGAATAATGAAACCCGCCACTTAACAATTACTCGTACCCTACTGCGGCAAAATGCTCTAAAAATGTTCTAAGAAACTTTTTTGAGAAACTCCGGCTTATGGAATACTACGGATAAAAACTCTGATATAACTGAGATATTTACATCCATAATCGCGTAAATTTCTTCACGTAAAGTGTTTCAAAAGTCGTTTCTCAAAACATCTTTTTCGTCGGAGTAGGTATGCAGGAATTATTTCTAGGGTAGGGAAGACAAAAAGTTTTCGAAACATTTGTTAAAAAAGTTGTTCGAGTTTGACCTACAATAAATAATCTATGGTAGATGTTTGTGAAGAACTTTTTCAATTCAATCCTCTTTAATGATAAAATTTATTTTTTGTCAGTACGGCAAGCAACATTTCAAAAACTGCGTCCCTACTGCTCTCGAAATAGTTGTTACGCTTTTCACGACAGAATATCGAACTATTCAGATACTCGTATAATTTACGAACAATAAGTAACATCTAAATGAAAGAGCCTTGCAAATTTGTTTTTTTTTTTCGAAGCGATTTTTTTTTACCGATTCTCTTACAAGCTGCAAATACCCCCAGATTGAGTATATATAAATGATCCACTTCAATGTAGTCCATTTTTTGGTTCATATTGAACTTGAAGTGTTTTTCTTTCATCCAAATCGATCTAGCCTAAAATGCCGAACCAATAACTTTGATCTTTCGCTTATGGAAAAAGCAACTGTAATAACTTACTTATTCTTAAAGCTTTTTTCAGTGAAAATCTATTACTTTACATATTTTTTCTCTATTCGAACAGCTCTATTCAGTACCTCTGAACCAAAACATACGTCTTTCAGCCAGTGCTTCTTATTTTACTGACAGAGTATGCGCCTGATAAAAGAACTCGGAATACCTCATCTCCTATTATTGTACCACAAATATTTCCTATTCTTCATACTGCTCCTCCATTCTCACTGCTTCAGTCTACTACACGGAGTCAAACTCTTGTTTTCGGGCTGCACCTCTCAATTCGATCAAAGATTACATTATATCTTTTAATATAATATTATCTTGCTGTTATTATAAGTTCATGTTATCTCATGAGTGCCCATAATTTATCCATAAAAATTCACCATTCTTACTGATTACTTCAGTTATTACAACAAAAAGTGATTATTATCAGTAAAGTAAATGTGGTGTATATAGTGAATCAACGGATGAAAAAAATTACACATAGTCTTATAATACTTTTTGATTGCTTCATTGATCTTCTAACAAAATTTCAACATATTCTCCCTAAATCTTGACCGTAAAATCTCAACGTAATTATCAGCATGGCACCCGTAAACCCTAACAACGAATCGTTCCCACTGGTCGCTTATTTGGCTACGTTATAATGTGCGTCTTTTTTGAACTCTTAAATAAATGACGAAATTTTTACCTTGCCGAAAAAATGCTATTTAATCATGATTGTCTGCAAGACTCAAATACATGTAGCCATTTTACTCACTGTTGAAATATTTCTCATACATACAAATGATCCAATGTTGGAGTTCCAGGGTCAAGTTTTTCTTTTTTTTTTTCTTATTTTTTTTTTGTACATCAACAATTCTAATAACCGTCGAAATTACTTGTGCTGCTACTTTCATCATTTTGGTAATCAACGATATCTATTCACAAAGTAGATTACTCTAAAATGCCTAATAGACCGGCTTTTACATTAAAAAATCGCGGGGTTAAAAATACTTGTTATACTAATTGGGTGTTTGTTTAAACTAATTTCAGCTTGGCTAACTTTAGTCGTACCTTCTCAACTTTTGACGAAATTTTTTTTTTTTTCTTTCAATTCTCTCGATAGAAAATTACTTGTGTAAAGTGGATGAAATTTAATGGACGTCTAATTTTTACCCCTCAATCACACGCACATTGTGAAAAAAAAGCCGAACGCAATGCAAGAATAACTTTCAGTCACACATTCGGTTTCTTGACTATAATCGTAAGGAAACATTCGATTATAAACTGAAATAAAAATAAGGACGCAAAATGATTCGCATTGATTTTGACAGAGATTTTTGCCGTCGCGAACAACCCTGGTTACGTTTTATAGACTCGGGAATATTCGGCGTTCTGACTGCAGGGTTTGTACGATGAGTGAAGCCACGTGGTATGGGTGTAAACTGCGGGTGTATATGATTAAGAGCTAAGCGGCATCTTGCCTCATCAGGCCTTAAATTAAAAGTTTAAAGGCTATCAGCTCCGAGACGACACCAAACAGAGGCACAGCTCTATTAAGGAATTATGGGATGTACAGTCAGGTCAAGAAAATATAAGAAAAAATGTCGACAAAGCAGAGGTTGCAAAAGTCTGTGCGAAATTGATCTATGAAAATGCGTACGGTTAAAATTAAGTTCAGGTTTGAAATTTTCACAAATTTTTTCCCGGATCACGAAGAGTTTTTTTCATTTCGATTAAACTTGCATCTTAACTTTTTGAGCCATTGTTGCGAGGCTTTTATGACCAGACTGTACATGCTTCAGACCTCGGCGAACCGAAGCAAACGTGTTCCATAGCGTCTGTGTATTCTATGCACAAATTTTGTCAGGATGTATGCAGTAGGTAAAGTCAAGGATGCAGGAAGCCTGACTGCAGAAAGTTCTCAACGTCGAAAGGAAGAGAAAGACGGAGGAAAAGAAGGAAGAAGAGTCTGGCGGGCCCAAAGTCAGTCTTCGAGGCACGGATCGCCGAGCTCGGTGATAAATTAATGGTCGCTTTGCGTGCGTGTTCGGTCCCCGCGTAAATTGTTATGTTTTGTAAACAACGAACCAGTGGGTTTCCGATGCCGGGGGAGATAGGGCTCATTCCAACAGTAGTTAGGCCGGCTGCTAGCTTGTTGGTTAGCACCTACGGGCACCCACGGATCCCTCGTCTCGAGATATCTCCCTTTGCCCTACCACCGCTCGGCCATCCCGATCGCTTAAATGTCTTTATGGTCCGCACCTGGTCCCGCGTTTCGACGGCAACGTCTGCGTCGAATCACGCAGGACTGGAATCGTTTCCTCGCGGTCACCGACGTTGGCAAACTATCGTGTCAAATCTACTCTGTTCCAAGGAAAATCCAACTGAATTCTTGCCAAAGTTGCGATACCTCAATAATTGTGGTTCGGACACGCGAAGCATTTATTGTAAGTTTCTCTTCCTTGCCGCGCGTAATTCAATCAACATCAAATTTCTTGCCGTTTTAATCCCAAGTATCCAACAATTGTTTCTTCTTATAACGATCTGGCGACTCTTGCGCAGTCTCGAACACGCAAGTATCGAAACAGTTAAATTTATGTGTCAGAATCGATGCGAATTGCTTGTTTGTGTTTCGGTCGTTTACTTCACTGGTTTGCGAAAATCGGACACGTAGATGCTAATTGATGTTGTATTTTGTCCGCAGTTCATTTTCTTGCAATTATTTTAATCGAGGTCGGACATTTCGAAGGCACTCAAATTTCCTTCGCGCCGTACGAGTCATTCGACTGAAGTTTCATGGTGATTTTAAGGATGTATCGTGTGCACATTCTAAACACGAAAGTACCGAAACAAAAATTTGGTAAATCGAATGCTTGGAATCTGTGACTAAAATCAAATTATAGGAATTTATCTAAACCGGTTTTTCTTTACAACAGAAAATATTTTTAAACGCCGCATAATCCCGATCATCAATTATTTTGGATCTAATACGTTATTGCAATTTTTTTCAAATTAAAAACCTAACGCTCACTCTGCAATTTCAAGTTATTAATCATTGATATTATAGTTTCGTCGTAAACGAATGGTTTGCAAATCTTCCGAGATGAATTTTTCCATCTACATTTCCTCAGAAAAATGATCTAAACGAGCAACGAGTATTTCGCTTCTCGAAATTAGATCATTTTTGCATCACTTATTCTCAAATTTTTGTTTTAGATCGATAATGTTGTCGGTTGAAAGCGGTTTAGACAACTCTTGCAAATCAAAGCGAAGAAACAGTGACATTGAATGGTGAGTTTTCATTTATAACACTTCAATTTGTGGAGATCATTTCTCCGATGATTTATTTCGAGCTCACCTATCCTTATATTCGTTGCAAATTGAATATTGAACTCACAAGAGGTATTACAAATCTTTTTGCTACTCGAGTGCAATTAATTACACAGTTAATGGTCGCTTAATCTTATTCATCTCCTGAAAATTATGCTGTTCGAGTAACGTAATGTCGGTATAATGAGACTGCGCAGAAAGAGAATGCGAGACCTGCTATCACTGAATATTTTAATCAGTCTATCACCATCGCGATCTAGCGAAATATTGCCGTCTTGGAAAATTGCCTGAACCGCGTAAAAATTTTCGCCAACTTTTGTCGAAGCTGGGTATTATTTTTCTGTCTCATACGACGATTGTTGCACCCAAACAATTTCAGAATATCTAATCCGTGCCCAACGGAGGCCTCACTTCTCGATGGATGTTTGAAATACCGTCCATGTTCGCTTCATATTTCTTAAACTGTCTCGGGAAAGGATCTAAAATGTACCTAATTAAAATTAAAAACCGACTGCGAACATCGGACGTAAAGCTTCGACAACGAACTCTTTGATCCAACTGTCAACGATCCGAATTGGTAGAAATAACTCGCGTACTCACCGTGTTGATGGAGTTTTCCTCCACCGACGGCTTGTTGCTGCGAGTTCCGGTTATGATGATGCTGCTGCTGCTGGTTGCGTGAATCTCTCCGTGCCATGATGGCCGCTATGCTGAAGTCCGTGGCGCATGGCCGATTGGAGTTGCAATTGTTGCTGAGGTTGTTGAGCAGCCCAGGTATGCTGCTGTTGGGCGAAGGGCTCGAGCTCTCGTCGCCGTCGTCTCGGTTGCACCGCGGTATTCCACCAGAATTAACCGTGGTAGTCGTAGACTCGCTCTGCATTTTACCGAGGAGGCGCGAGCAGGAGGATTCCTCTTCTGCAGCGCCACCGCCCCGGGTCTCAGTCCTGACCGTCAGTCCGTGTCTCTTCCTGCAGCCGGCGAAGGTACGCGACTCCAGCAACATTCCCTCCCTTGTAGACGGCCCGTTGCTTCCAGTTCCCTCGCTTAAGACGCTCCGCCAGGACTCAAGTGTCGGTCGCCGAAGGAGCACGGAAGGATCCCTTGAGAAGACGCGCTGCGGCTGCGACGGCGACGGTCACGCTCACTCGGTCAAACATGGTCACGCTGCATGTCGTATGCACCGATGCGAGACAACGATATGGGCACAAATTCATATTACGTTTTTCGGCACAATACTTCAGGAGCACATGATCGCGCCGACATACAGATAAGAACAATCAAACCACCGAGTCTCCGTCACCACTGTTAAATAAATAACGTCCTTTGAACGCTGTTGAAGCGACTCCGTCTGCGGGCTCCCAGTATCCTCCGCACGGACACGACGTCGGCTTGTATTAAACCCGGAACGCGAACGTTTCAACAGCGGCCGGTTTTTGACGGGTGGTCAGGAATCCGAATCAGCGGTGAAAAGCACGCGCGGACGCTCCTCGTAACAGACCTAGTGCCTGGTAGACTGACCTCACTTCGGCAGGATGGTCGTTGGTTGGGCCTCCTCCCTTCGCTCTGCGTCCTCTGTGTCCCGGTCGGAGGGGCGTGGCCTTGAATCGAACGGAGGCCCCGCCTTTCGGGGCTGCTCGACTCCGCCCATCGGGACGCGGTGATCGGCCAATAGCCGGGGATTCTGCGCGGAAGAAACGCGCGGCGTGGCACGCTCGGTACCCGAAACCCCCCGCGTAATTTTCCCCTCTCGGTAGAAAGAGGAACGGGAGCTGCGCCTGCGTCTTATAACTAAGCCTGATTCAGCCGCTACCAGCAGCTGCCATTTTTTCTTATATCAAAGAGGGAGGGGTCGGGTGGCGGAGGAGGGGGAGGTAGAGGTGGAGCAGGAGGAGGGGGGAAGGCAATTGCTGACAGCGACCGCTTTCCTTCCCTTCGCCCGAGCGCCCGGTGAGCACCAATTTATTGTTTTACGCTGTCGGAGTTTAAAACGCTTTTGCTACGCTGCGTGCGAGCGAGCGAGTCGCAGGCGTGTTCGTCCACTTGTTATTATTCTTCTTCCTCTTCTTATTCAGGGGCGTCGGTGACGCCGTTCTCTGCACTCGATGGGAGGGGTCCAAACCCGGTGCCACCCGGCGGTCCCCCACTCCCCTGGGAATCGCAATGTATACCCTATCCACCTACCTACCACTTGGAGCAATTATGTTATTATTCGTCTTATTACTATTTTTATGGATATTATGATTGTCCTTATTTATGCATCCAGTACCGCGCATGCGTTAGCGCTCCGCATACCTCGAGCCGACATGTTTTCTTTATAATACCGCAGTTCCAGGTTCAACCGAGACACCGGCTATACTCTTCACTTCCTCACCATTATACGCTATTCGCAGAGAATCATCGCCGATCACATCGCCAATAGTGATGCTGCCTTGTACCTCGTTTATAATATACCGACATTCGCCATCTTCGATCACTATTTTTCATCTCAGCTGGATTCTCTCGCAAGGAGAAAAATTAACCAGTACACGTAATGCCGCTTCGCTAGTTTTTGTGGATCGGCGTATCCGACTGCACGAGTCGAGAGAAGAACTGCGACGAGATCGGGAACATCTCGACAGGCCAATAATCATACCGGGTTTCACAGTGTGGCCTCGAAGATGCCTGCCGAGTGTGGAAATTACCACATGACAAATACCGCGATGTAATATGCTGTCCGGCACCTAACTGTATGAACGGAAGGGTGGAAGATGACCAAGATTTCACGAAGATGAGCAAAATGAGCAACACAATGTGAATTCCTGGGGTCAGATTATATAAGCACTGGGGAATAATGAAAAATAGCAAACACTCGCGAACATGTAAATGAACATGTTTATCGACGCATTACTGAAGAAATATTTCTTCGTCTGTCTAGACCGCGTTGATGTGTTTAAGAAGTTGAACGTTTACCCGATGAAAGTAAAAAATATCATACAGCAGATAAAAACAAGTCTAAATTCTATCGAGGTAAGATCAATAGTGGGTGGATGAGAAAAAGAAGTATGTTTATTTTCCTTAGGACTACGAAGTTCTATCGCGTTCGTCAAAAAAAAAAAAGGAAAAAAATTATCGTGTTCTGATGAAAGTGACTGAGAGGCAATTGAATTTCGCGATATCGATATCTGGTGGGAACAACGTTAATTTAATGCAGTCAATGTCAGCTCGTGGCTGAATTTTTGTGAATGGCAGCGCAGTATAATACCTTTTGACCCACGAGAAGACGCGGCTAGATATAAATTCATGCAACTTGCACGCGTGGTCAGCTCTCTCGATATATCTACCTACAACACCGGATGGGCACTGTGCCAAAAAATAAAATTCAAATTTCCCACGGAAAACAGTATACCACAACATATTTCTTCCGCTAGGGAATAAATCAGGTGTACCTATATACGCGAAAAGAAATGTATTCTATGTATATTTCAGCACAGTTTTTCTACAAAAAACGTGCACGATTGCATGCGAGGTACGAAATTTGTAAATCGATGCGGTAAACGCGATCTAGAACAGTAAAACATTCCTACAATCGACGAATATTTAATTAAATAAAAAAATTATCCAAGCTGCAATTACCGGGTTGTTGCTTTTACTTTTTGCCCTTTTAACGAAAGTAGCCAGTTGCGAACGAAGAACCGAGGGAATTGGAATAAAACCGCAGTTGTGCCCAGACGGATGTCTGAAGTATTGTCACAATTCCGAAAGTAAGGAAGATTCGAGTCTGGTTACCACGGCAAAGGCCATGTGAGTCTTGACTAAATACGAGTCTGCGTGCACACATTTATGTTTTATGGAAGTTGTGCCGAAGCTCTGGGAGTAGAGACATATAACCGACCGACAATCTCGGGCTTGTAAGTATAGTATAAAAGCCTCTTTGAAGTGGTTTCATCGTCCTGTTTGTCTGCGAACGTTAATCCGCCTGTAGCTAGGCTGATAGTAATACAGGGAATGATAATTATAACAATAATGGACACGTGACAGAGCAACAAGCAGATACAGAGACGTTTGTGGTTCTCGGTGCAGACTTTCGGTAGCGAGTCGGCGGGCAGGGATGAACTAAACCTGAAAGAAGACGTTAGACGACCGGAAGTGGCGGCGGCTTTCCTTTGACAAAGCCTGTCGGGTACTTTCGAATTAAACTGTTCCTCGTTTGACTACCTCTCGTTTATTACCAAGTCAAAAAGACTCTCGCATTACCCCCAGGCCTAACCTATTCACTGTTACATCGCTAAGGTCTTGTCCTGCAAGGAAAACGCGGTGAAAATGCAACAAAAATATTATTTTACTCTCTGATGAATTGTTCGTCTTATTACCAGAGTGACGGGAATTCGGCTGCGGGTCGGAGTCCAAACGAATCAGCATACGGACTGTCCGTTTAGTCGAATTTCATCCGTTTCGAATAGTTCGATTTACCGAAGAGTCCAAATTTTTCAACAATTCTCATTGCAATTACAATAAACTCGGGAGTTCGAAAGATTCACGTAAAAACTTTTGAAAATCAGAACCACGCTGACTTTTCATCGCTTCGGAACTCGTCCATTCAGAAGCTTGAAGCTCCTGGCTGATGAAATCCGACTCATTTATAACGATCGTTCAGAATTCTTATCATCGTTAGCAGAATTAGATTGGTTTGAAATCAACATTTTCACGTAGATGCGTGGATAACGTGAAAGAATTTTCCTGACCTCGTGTTGAGACATGAATAAATATACGCTAGGCAAAGAACCAGTCAAACATTTTTCAACAATTTCAGAGAGACTGGCCATTCGCTGCGAATGAACTGGAATCGTTTTGCTACCGGAAAAAGTGTAGAAAAAGCTGAAAATTCGGCCACTATCCGGGAACTTTTCTAAAACTTTCACAGCACGGTTGAACCTCGCCTATCCAAGCCCGCTTCATCCGAGTTTTACTTGTCGCGTCTGTGAAATGCAAAAATGTCTGTTTTTTTTTGCTTCTAGTACATACGTCCATTGCAGTTAGACTTGTTTATCTTGACCACATGTGTATACTTGTATTTCTCGTCGTTTTTTAACGTATTTGAGTTAATGCAAACACATAGGACTGTTTGTTTAAAAAGAAAAGTATAATACGTTCGTTATCACTCAAAAATTCATTATAATTTTTTTAGTCCGTATTATCCGAAGTATCCCGGGGCCGCAATAGTCCGAATTTCTCAATGATAAAAATGAAAATAATGGACTCCTAATCGTCACAACATTAAACGTGTTTTATTCATGCGATTAGCGGGGAAACTTCTACATTATGGTCTTCGGAAGCCGTTCAAGCTGTCGGCTCACCTATAAAATACATTCTACCTACTTGCACATCATCGATCAAGAAATAAATTTTCATACATACACGGAAAGAAACATTGCAAATCCTACATCTCCCGTGTTTAATATACGGACAGTATTTTTTTGGAGTTGAATCTACATCATAGCAATATTTACAAATCCGATAGTAAGAGTTAAAAAAGCAATAGGAAGAGTTACAATATGCTTGGATAGATCTACCAGAATTGATGTAGATCTGACTCCAAAAAAGTGCTGTCCATATATTCATCGCAACAGATGTAAGATCCAAATAACAATTTTTTTCCGTTGAGTTACTACGAGTCTGCATTTTATTGCTGAAATTTAATCGAATAAATGAGCTGGAAAAAAGTAGCGTGGTACCGAGAAAAGCCGAGAATTTTCAACTTTTCTTACTTAACGAATAATTTCTTCGAATCAAGTTTTTTTCGAGTCAAATAAAATTGAATCAAAGAATCGCGGACTGAAAAATACCTCGCGCTGCGTCTAGTAGGCAACAGTTAGAAATTCACTCGAATGGGAGGGACCGTCTTGTGGCTCTTGGAGAGGGGAAAACTGTAATTTGCTTAGAAGCAGAACACCTGTCCATATGCGATGCCCTGCCCATTCGTACATATGCACAAGTGTTCCGTCAGCTTTTCTGCAAAAACATGTACGACACGGGAATTAAACGTACTAACCCAAAGATATGGGCGTTTCTGTTGCCGTGGCACTGCACTGGCAGAAAATGGATGCCTTCTACAAACTGGATCTTGAGAATAATTTTTCTCTCTTACTTAGCTATATTGCACGGCTTCATGGTATGCGAACAGAAAAAAAAAAAAAAACGATGATAATTTCTCTACAAGTTATTCATCTTCTATTCATCCGTCGAAAATATTAATTTTGCTGTTTATTCGAAAGTAGTGCAACTGGGCAAGGCTTGATTGTTTAACATATTAATTTCTATATTCCTTGTGTCTCTTGGAATAAGAAACTTTTCAGAGAAGAATTCACGTACACCGAGTAAAAAGTTACGCGACTTGAACGCGAAATACCGTCGGGTTTATTATCATATCGACACGGTAATTGTTAGTACAGCCTGCACAGCTAGCAGCTAGACAAGACGATTATCTTACTCGTGTATGTACATAATGATTTATTTCTGTATCGCACTTGACGCTGCGTACGTCGGATGATGTCGCGTTGCAGTTCGTCAGAAATATTACACGTCACCCCTGATGACCATCGCTTGTGCCTCGCTGTTCGTTTCGGCTTACCCATAATCTGCTTAGCCTGACGCTGATCCGGACAAATTGCCGTTCGGTTACGCAGCGATTATTTTCTATGTTCGAACGGAGGATGAGGACAATCCAAACACGAGGGTTCGGACACTCGAAGAAATCAGACTCGTAGCCCAGAAAAATTCCCCGACGTTACGTATACCGTGTGGAAAATCGGGGAAGAGACGCAACGGCCGCTTCAATTTCTTCAAAACAGCTATTTTCCTCTCTGGATAGAGAGAATATTTTTTCATATCGTCGTTCAATCACCCTTGTGTAAGGATGCAGTTACAGAAAGAGTAACGGATCTCCGAATCACAGATTCTCCTGAAACTTTCAGAGATGTTTCTTTGGCTCAAAATATGGAACTTACGATGCGTAGTTGCATTCATTCGGCCTTATTTCGCTCCATTTGCATTACATCAGGTTACCGACAAAACGCAGTTTTGTACGTTACTATGGCTCTGGAATAATGACGAATGCCTGTCATCGAATCTTCAAGAGAGGACGATGAAAATTAATGTTTCAGGCAAAAATATACAACAGGTTTCGTTCATTAGGGTATTCCACTCGTTAAACTGCTACTGTATTAACTGAATTTTAATCGAAGTGAAGAATGGCCCAATAGATAAAACTACGCATGTGAAGCCCCATATTTTCGGAAAGTCCGATACTCTGCTTGTCTAAGTAATCGACTGTTCAAAGGTTGAATTGATCTGATTTCAAGAGACTTCAAGAAATCAAATTACTTCGGTTGAATGCAACTAACTTCACGTGAATTCACTGGAATAAGTGACATTACGAAGTCACTGTGGTTTCATGGAATCAAAATACTTCGATTGAATTCAAGCGACTTGACGAAGTCAGGAGACTGATCGAATACGAATGACTTGAAGTAACTCGACGTGAATTGAAAATGGTGTGTTTCGTACAATTTTTCCCACTATTGACCTACTAACATATCCCTAAAGAACGCATGCAGTATTTCGATCGCAAACGTAGAAGTTGCGCAGCTCCCAATAAAGCGGACAATCGTAATAACAGCACCCGTGTACATGCGCATACACAGATTCGTAACGAGTACAAACCGATGCGGGTGTAGGTAATACGCAATCGTCAAGATTCGTGCTAGATTGTTATGTAAACGAGTATATAGCCGCGGGTTATGTACTCGCGATTAGCGACGTACGCACACGCAGCTACATATGTATCGGCATGTACGCTGGAAGCGGGATTCGATCATTCCGGGGGCAAGTGGAAGAGGCCGCCGATTTACGGTGGTTTTATACCCAACTCATGCCTTACTGAAACGCGAAACAGCGCGAGTAATGACCGATTCATCACGGGAGTTTTGACAACGTCGAAGCCGCGCGCACTGCGCTCGTACCGCTGAATCGTGTTTACATATCGCAAACTGCAGGCCAACCGATGTTCAAATCGGTCTGCGCTAAACTCCGGGCAAAAGCTGCGCCCTGACTCGGCACCCATTCGGCACTATTACTGCCAGGACTCTGACTCTCCCGCCACGTTCCACGATCCGACGCCTCCACCTTATTGCAGACGCGTTCTTCCCCCGTATTTGAGACTCCCTTATGCATACCCCATGCACAAGTAACACGGGGTGTTATTTTTCTGAATACAACGCGGCCTCTTCAAAGGCCTGCGTTATGTGCTCGCCCGTCACGCGACCTGTTTACCTTTGTGGCCTATATTATAGTTGATCCTTATTTTACTTCTTTCTCTCGTTCCTTCTTATTTTCCAAATACCAAACCCAGGTGAAACGTTCCAGTCGATATAATGAGGCCACTGTGGTCCACTCGGTTGAAAATAACTGGGTAATCCAGTCCGATTGTTCAGCACCAAATTCCACTGTATACCTACGTTTTGATCATTCTCATAAAGAGTGAATGCACCACTTGTGGCCACTTGTCCGAAATTCTGCATTCACCGACGTAACTTCAAATCTATTTGATTACTCAATTCATCACCGAAATCCGTTTCTCGACAAACTTTTCTCCTGCTTCCATTTTCAACACTTTAAACACTTTATAAATTGTTTGACAATTTCCGTTTCAGCGTATCAAAGCATCTTTGTACGATTTGCGGCCGTAATCTTCGATCACGGACAATGAACGTGGCTCAAACTAGTACCAAGATGACGAAATCTGTACATCTGCCTAACAATTTTCTTGAATCTCGTTCTATTGCTACGCTCATTTTCTTCGGATAACTTATGAAAGTAGCATCGCTTGTATTTCGAGTTGAATAAGTCAGGGAAGAGTCTAGAAATTCTTTTAGTGTCATTGCACGGCTGTACCGACTTGTGGATAAGAAAAAGGATCATCGCATCGCACCCATACGTCAACTCGGAGCGATTTGTGATATACGTATAGAAACACAGATGTAATCATGGATAGGTACACGTATATCCACGTACCTACCTCTGCGCAACTATATTTGTTCACCTATTCGCCTACGTATACAGAATACACACACATGGTACCTACAGCATCGCTTCCAGAGTCCTGAGTGACGTCCAAACGGCGGCTGTCAATCACTCGGCAGAACCAGAGAAGGTCCACCTTTGTTAGGTGATATTATGTTTTGGTTTACGCTACAGCGGCCACACCCTGCATCGCGCCGCTCTGCCTCGTCTTCGGTGCTCATAGAGAGAGAGAGAGAGAGAGAGAGAGGGAGAGAGGGAGAGTAAGGGAGGCGTCGGGGGGATAGCCTGCAACTTTTCAATCTTTCGATGGACCGCAGTCGCCTGGACCTTACTCCACAACGACTCGCACCTCAATCATTATTAATGTCGACCTAGCCTAGGTAGACGTACTTTCAACTTGGAACTCAAATGGTGGTAGGAACGAGACAAGGAAATCCTCAATGCCGAAAACGACGAAACTTTTTCAGAGGGTATTCCGGTTTTGCAATCAAATGTTTTTGCTTTTTTTGAAAATTTTTTTAATCAAAAATACATTGGAATCTTCGAACCACAGTCTTGCCCATATACTTATGCACGTACACTGACAATGAGAGAAATTTTTAGTACCGGTAGATTTGTTGCTGTTACCGGAAAGTCTAGTATCCGTTACTGTTACTTTCTCATTACGATCACTGTTACTAGATTTTTTTGTGTAACCTTTGCGAAAATTTAATGCCTGTGCAAGAATAAATTGATGTTAAAGCCTTATTTAACTAAAAAAAGTAGAGTAAACCTCAGAAACTGATTTTGCGTTGTAATTACCAAAAAAGGATCGACAATAGCGCAAAATGATTACGCGTACGTCGTTTTTCGTAATTCCAACAATATTGAAACAGTTTTTTTCAACGACACCTGTTTTACTAAATTTTTCTAGTTACTGTGACAAACGAAAATTTTCCTCTGTGCACAAGCTTGATTCAATTGGTCAGCTGGTTACTGAAACGTCACGGGTACAAATTTGGAAATCATGACTTCGAGAATAACGCGTTCAAAATTTTGGTACCGCTTCGATAAGTTCCAAACAAAATTATTACACTGAAATAAAATTATTTACATTCTCTACCGGCGAATCCAGCAACTCAAAGCCACAAACGGACGTGAAACTTTCCTCACACTCGTAAAACCGTTCTTCTGCAGAATTCTTGTTTCTCTTCGCACAGCGCCATGGCTTTTGTAAGTCATCCGTCTCCCCACCGCGTGGAGTGTTTGTAGAATATGCTATACGCTCAAAAGTTTTGCAAATTTCGCCAATATATTTTACACACCAAAAATACGTGCGGGTATTCGTTGCGATGTGTCCTGTTTCGATAGTGGACACTTGAAATGACGGACGAGACGCTTTAACGTAATAAAAAAGTTTAACGTAATAAAGCTTTTCTTTTTTTTGTATAGCAGATTTCTGCAAACCTGCATTTTCAGTCACAAAATGGTTCGAGAAATTAAACAATTCTTTGGTAGTCCAACAAAATATTCTGCGTTTTCCGAAGATGCAAAGCCCAGAAGATGCGGTATTCCAAAATCTCTAACTTGCTGCGTTGCACTTCAGATTGTACTGCAACTTCCGGCGATTCGTAACGAAAAAATACTTAACCCATTTTAGCCAGAATTCTTGTTTTACTCAATTTTATTAGATAAAAGCAGCACGTTGTAGCTTAGCAAAATTAAATTCATTTAACTTAACCATCCGATTGGGAACTTTTTTCACTCGGCAAAAAATTTAGGTATGGGTAGTCGATTTTACCACATTTTAACTTTAAAATCGGGGACTGAGGAAGCCTTACACTATATTTTATCCTTAAAAAATAAATTTATGGTATTTGATATGGGGTAATATAAACCATCCGTGCATCGTAAGATAATCGTTAGGTATATAAATTGCTTCTATTATGTGCTGGTTTAACCTTTTCAATCACACAATTCACTATATAGTCGCACCCTTTTGTTGTAATTTCTTTTATATTTCATGCGAAATATGTTTTTTTTTTTTGCATTTTCAGGTAACTCAATTGCGTGAACGGAAAGGTTGAAAAAAGGGTTGATATTTAATTATTACACGTACTTGAGTCTCGAATAACTTATCATTGAACGACAATCGTAGAACAACGTCTTTTCAATCCTACGAAAATCGCCGCATTCGAAAGGAATCGAATCCGGAACGGTTGTACGATAATATAATTTTTGTAGAAAGTTGCACGAATATGTTAACGAAATTTTTCCAATTCAGCCAGCTATACACGGTCGGTAAATCAGCAATCTACCTTAGCGGCTAGAATTGTAACCGTTAATAGGAAGAAGCGTCTTTGACCGAAACTATGCAATTTTTTTAATGAAATGATACTTCTCGACTAGATTGCCTGTACAATTCATCAAGAATAATAATATTACCGTATGCAGTTTCTTTTTTCAGTGCAGTCGGTACAAGGTTGATATTAACCCAAAGTTTGACGCAAGGTTTTACCGCGTGTAGCCGTTAGACAATATTTGGCAGTAGCTAGAAGCGCTGAAGATGATCTCAGGTTGGAGAAATTGAAAAGCAGTGGCGGATTGCGAAGCGGAAAGCGTGCCATCCGCCCAAGAAATTTATAGAGCAATTCTTAGAACAGCAACGGATTGTATTATACCAATAGCGTAAAGCTCGGACAAAGAACAGGATGAATTACCGTGAGACATGAGCGATGCGGTATAATGACTTCGCATACGTGCAGCCTGCATCAGGAGTCTGAACGGATTCCTGTTTCTCTCTTTTTTAAGGCCGGCGGCGCTTCGCACTGCTTTTCACGAAACATTGGCACGGTTTGCATTACGATCACCGGCATCATCCTCGCATCCGTTGGCACATCAGACTTGACTCGCAGGAATACTGCAACAGGTTTTTCCCCCAGACGAGATAATCTTTGTTCTATAATCGTTGCCAACCAGATTGATCCCCAAATGAACAAACGGTATGAGTAAATTCGACGCATTGTGCAAGCGTCATGTTTTTCATGACCAGCTAATCGGTGAGCTTCGATTCTACCGTTGGTCACGTTTCAACTGATTTTACTCTGTATGTACCATGACATGGCGCGTAATCGTTGATATACAAATTTCTGTTACTACAGTCTCCTTACCGTCCTGACATCTCAATCCTTTGATGAACGACGAGTCGATCAACAGTCAAAAGTATATACCTACTGCATTATATGCAAAGCATCGCCAACTCAGGTTCAACGTCACTTATGAACGTCCTGGCGTTCTAACCAGAAGCAATTTTTTAAATTTGAAGCCACTTGAAGTTCCTTCTGAACCAACAAATTCTCTCAAACAGCTCTTTGCGCTAATGGCTATATTAGCTCCACAATATGGTGGAATTATACCTCGAAATTATACTTTCCCCTCCATCGAATGATGAGCGTAATAGTTGACGTGCAAAAAACTGCGAGGCCTCGTTCCCTCACGTTTACACCCTACCTCCACTTGATTTTTGCACGTCTGAATCGAGCTCGTACAAATAGATGTAATTCTAGAATTCGGATGAGCAAATTGGGTCCCATTATACGCGTAACTCGTTTATTAAATTTCCATTCGTGTTACGAAAACGAATACATCTTCACGACACGCAGCTTAAATATCGTCAGCTTTATGCAGCTATGCACCGAAAAAAGCTTTGCGCTCTTTATTGCCGACGTGTCCTAAGGAACCACGGAGAGAACTCAAACGAGTTGAAAATTACACCTCGGACCGATCGTGTCCCTAGGTTTTGATAGTCCGCTCGTGTTTTCGTTCCGCTGAATAATGCGCGACAAAATCTACTCTGCGAAAGTAAGGGAGGAGAAGATAAAAAAAAAAAAAAAAATTTTTGTTTTCGCATCGAGCCCCGCTGCATGCGCGCATCCTGCGGATGAATACACGATGTAAATCAATGAGGAGGTGCCCTTGGGGGCGAGGATGGATGTCGGCTACCTAGGGGCGGGGGCAAGAAGTGTTATGAAACATAATTAGCAGCCACCGCCACCTCCTGCGATGATTACAGGGCGGCGAAGCTGAGTCGTGCTTATAAGAGGAACGGTTCGGAAAGGGGAAAGACGAGGGGAGGAGGGTAAGATATCCTGACTACGGGCTACGACTTCTCGTCCAGTGTACAACCGCGAAAGTATAATAGTCCCTATCGCATAATGGCGAGCGATAGATCGAATGTCTGCACTCGCCCGCAGGTGTATATAGCAGCCCATGTCGGAGGTTGGCTTTTGCTATCAACCCTGCCCCTGCGGTATGTGTTTTTCAATATTCTTTTTTTCTCTCTGACCGTTTAGACCCGCTCGGCTTGTGAGCCTGATATTTAGCTGCGACCATCTGCGGAGTCGCTTAATTGAAATTAAGGCGGCGTTGAAGACTCGGTCCTCTTCATCTTGTAATTAATTACATCGCGTATAAGCCAGTATCGGCGATTATCGAAGGTAGCTCGTATGGGAATCGAACTCTGTGCGAAACACGTGTTTTTGCCGATTTTTCGGACATACGGATCGGTTCACGTAATGACGGTTTACATTCTTCTTGGATTACGAAAAAATGTATTGTACAGGTAGCCGTATTGTGTGATTTTTGTTGGCAATATTATATATTCTACCTATCGTTACATTAAATCTGTTGCTTTAGTTGCCTACATTTTTTTTTTTTTTATTGTATTACAATTAAATATCAACTTATTGTTGGTGGAGATTCACTGTAAAATTTATACGTCCATTCGCAACACACCGTTTACGTCGAGGGCAGTTGACCAAAGAAAACAGTTGAAGAGTTTAACACTTCATTTCGTAATTTTAACATACTTGAATTAGTTGATCGCACAGAACTGTCCAATACCTCACGAGTGAAAAGTGCATAGATGAATACTAGAAATTTACATGAAAGTCGATAAAAATATGATTATCGATGCTTGTGCCGTCAGATATCGCGTGTATTGCATTACTTAAACGAATAAATTCGCATTTGAAATTCGCTGTAACAAACATCGTAATTCTAAAGCCTCGCAGAGGTTCGAACGCCTTGAATACTTTTTCGTAATTACATTATTGTTGTCAAGTGAATGTTAAAATTAATTTAGCCAATCGTTCTTCGCAGATCTTTAACAGAAAATTGGATGTTGAGATCGTGGAGACCGAAACGCAGCACGTAGTAACAGAATAATCGTAAATATTTTATCAATCGCCATTTCCTTTTCAGTTTTCAGATAAACATTATTCACTGGTCGATTTTGACAGGAATTATCCTATATCGACGATACTGCGCAAATTCGACATCTTTCAGTCGTAAGAAAAATACAAAATTTATTGTATTCCAAATCTCAGTGAAAAACGGTATTTACCGTGTTAGCAACTTTGTTGCCAGACTTACCCGATCCGATGAATTATTCACAAAAATCCATCGCTTAACAGTGTTGATTTAAAATTCTGAAAAAATTCACACAGACAATTTACAAGTAATATTTAAAACGTGACCGTTTGAGCGAGTCCGAAAAATGTGGCCGAACTGTAGCCAGAGGATATTTAACATAAGATTTTTAGATGCTTGAGGTACATAGTTGTTGAATCAAAAAATTGAAATTAAAATTGAAATTTTACTGAATTTCGAGAATCTTTTGAAATATCTGTTTCCAAATAGTTTGAAATACCGTTCAACCAGGTAGCGCTTCATTTTCTCCGGGTGATACCACACTTTTAAATGCGTATACAAGATGGCGTCCTGCAGGGAATGTTTGACGCGCGAAGTCCGATAGTAAGAAATGATGCAGTGTGAAATTGAAGCGTAATGCGGAAAGAATTTCTTCTATTCTACTCACCGCACTGTGCGACATATCGTTAAACATATTATATATATATATTATTGGTTTGAAATGCTTTTTTTTTTGTCGTCTTTATCAGCTCTTCAACCGCCGAATGTCGGGTCGTGACCACATTATTATACAGAAAATGAATATTTCCGGGCCCCCAAACCGCGACCAAACGACATTTTTTTAAGTGCTCCCAATTACTAACCGACAAGTTCGCATTGTATGTATATAATAAAATGGTAATATATAACATAACAGATACATGTAAACACTATACTGGTTAAAAAAAAATTGAATTTTTTCTATTTCAATGTAACATGCTTAATAGTTGTAGTTGTAATCAATATTTAGTGATTCCTGAACGCAATTTTCCATTTTCCATCTAATTAACCTGAGGATATAGTCACAGTTGTTTCTAAAATTTGTAGCTCGATAACGAGGCAATGCGCATAAATTTCCGACGCGTATTTTCACAGGGAATTTAACGCTCTCCAAAAAACGGTCTCTTACGATTTATTGATGACTAAATAGTTTCAAAAGTTATTCAAGGTTAAAGTTGAAATAATGTATAACTTCACTTTTTTCGAGATTAACAACGAAAATACCAGACTTATCGCAAAATATTATGGGTTTTTCTTCTTTTTTTTTTTCTTTTTTTTTTATCAAGCATTTCAACCGTTATAAAATCATTTCATTCAATTAAATTTCAACCTAAGCAAATTCAAATGTACGAAACTACAAATCGGAAGCTCCATATTTTAAGGTAAAAAAATATCTCTAGAAGTTTGAGCAGAATCCGTTATCCGGAGGTCCGATACTCTTTCTTGCGAGTTGAAAAGAAGATACCTTTTTAGTTACTAACACTGCACCATTCTACCGAAGAATAAATTTTGTTGGAACACAGGCTATCCGCCATTTGCAATGACACACAGCGACAACGCAATTTTTTCACATGTTACCACTACTCTTCTTATTTTGCAACGAAATCGTCGAATAACTTTTCGTTGGCTATAAACTGCACAGTGAGCGATGCTAGTTTTGCGGTAAAAACTTTCGTTCACGGTGTTATAATACTAAAATCTATTGTGAGGAAAGTTGAGTGAATTCAGTCCCCGCTTATTTAGGTACCTATACCGTTATTTCGTTTTCGCGCGTCTGTAATTAGTGATTCGTTATTCTTTATTCCTGACAGCCGAGAATGATTTGTACACTTTATTTCGTATACTTCTGTGCTGCATGTATTATAATTACGCTTGATCGTTTGATGAAACTTCATCGAACACCCTGTAATTTTACGATAACGTAAATACCGCAGTTGCAAATGCGTCCGTGAGGTAAACCTTGCTGCTATTATTTTCATCCGAACGGCTAGTCTCTAATATACCCTAAACACGTTTCACGGTCGGCCCTACGGAAAACTTCTAAACCTAAAATGAACCAAACATATATTACCGTCGAAGTTTTATTTCCCGCGCATTTATGTCTTACGTTTCAAATAATAGGCAAAACATCGTACTATAAATGTATCCGGAACTACCAAAAGCTACGTCACATCGGTGGTAAAATATATATATATATATGTTATATTAGACTGGTTCACAAAAAAAAAAGAATTTTTATTCAGTGCGGACTCCTCATAAAACTCTTGTTTGTGACGAAAATAATGTTATTAAATTCAGAGAAAATAAAAGTCTTCATCATTTTCATTTAACAAAATATTGTTGCCTACAAAAAAGGTCTCTTGACATTTTTCCTTTCCATCTATATCTTCGCGCGAAATCGATAATAAGTTAAGGTAAGCATTTTTGTTTACGCGTTATTTCAATGTAAAAACGAAAGCTCGAAAACGAAACGTCTAAAGCTTATCCGATCGAGCTCAAATTTGCAGTGAATTTTTTTTTTTTCATCCTAAACAACTGTTTACAAGAAATCCCTAGTGAAAAAAAAATTATTTTTTCTCGTGAACCACTCTAATATATCACACATATTTATATTTTAGACAAATTTTTATATTCTGAGCCTGGTATAAAAATTATCTCTAAAATTGTTCCAAAGGAATCGAAAAACATTTGTCGATCAAAAATTTCCAGTATAAATTACAAGAGTTCTTTCTTGAGCGAAATTTCTACGGAATATCTGGAGTTGTTCTTTTATAGAGACGCGGTTTAACTTATTGGCTGAAATTTCCGATGCACTGCAGTTTAGAGAGGTGTTGAGCTCTCAAATTACAGGCCATTATATGGTACATGTGCAGGAAACTGTTAATTTTTCGACAAAATTAACCGGTTCGAAGAAGCCGAGCAAAAACTGTTCAACTCCGTTCAACCGTGACTCGCTCATGATTCTTTTCTTTACTGCCATTTTAGCCGTGCCGCAGAGAAGCAGCGTAACTACTTTTACCATTATTTGTAATTGCGCATATTACGGTCTTATCTTTTCTCCATTCCTCCTTTTAACCGTATAAACATTTGTATTCAAAACAATGCCCAATATTGTGCAAAATATTTTACAACAAGTTGAATACTGAAAATTTATAGAGAGTGAACCCAAGTAGGACTTTCGATGTAACGACGGTGGAATTTTCGTGGAATATGACGGCAGCGCAATCCCATCGGCATCTTGAAACTTCCCTATATACATCGACAATCTCCGTCGTCAAATTCGGATTCCGTTTTACAAGGAAATCTGCACCGTGCTTCGCATATTTATAGCCGATTCGGTTGTTGGGAAACGGTTCGCAGCAATATCTACTCCTCGGATTTTATCTAAGGGAAAACGTTACAGCTTTCCTGTGTCAGATGCTGAAAATTACCGGCAGTACAATAACGTGGAATTCCTTCGGATGTGCCGGTCAATCGTCAATTCACGTTCTGACCACAAAGTCGATATATCAAATCAGAAATATTTCCAACAAATAATCAAAATTTTGCACTGGTCAGGAATTACAATGAACTATTATACAAGATGACTAACCATCTCGAATAGTTCGCAAATCGAATTTCTTTAAACGAATTTCCAGCATGTTCCAATTCGCGGAATCTTTCAGAATATATGAAGTAAAATTACGTTTTTCTCTTTTAATTTTGGAGTACGTAAATTTAGGAATTATTTCAGCACTTTGCGGCTTTCTCACTTACGCTGAATTGCTACGAGATTTTGCCAAAATTTACTTGACCTTTGATTAACCCTTTCAGTCGCAGGGAGATGCTCAGCGTCCTACCCCAAAAATTTCCACGTCCTAGCCTTATCGCAGTTTATTTACAACTTCAAATGATCTTTGTTACTTCGTACAGCAGCAAAAACCCCCGAGTAACAAGTTTCGTCCAGAATCATCGAATTGGGATAGTTTTAAAAATTTTACATCCGCTATATCGAATCCACTATCTTGAATCAAGAAATGATCAAATTCCGACATCGGATTCGTGATCAGCGACCCCAAAACCTCCCGAGTAACAAAATTCGGATCAAAATATTGAGTTGAAGTATGTACGTCTAAAAGTTTCCAAAGTTTATGCGGAAAATTTCGAAATAAAGTTTGGAGATTAGCTTAGCATATTAGAAAAATGTCCCCCAGAGTCGTTCGTATTGCATGGGTGTATTCATATTGTACAGATCCGATACGGCGTCCTTTGGTTTACAGATTGTCTTCGAAAGCAATATTCGGTAGAGGTCGAGGGATAAGTATGAATGTAGATCAACTAAAAGACGGGATATGGAAGTCGGTGACACGAGCGTAATACAGCCGGCAGCTAGGCAGGTACAATCCGCCCACCCTTCGGGATCCGATCCATATATTCCGTAGAACAGGGTCCAGCCAAGCTGTTGCGAGTCGGTAGCGTCTGGCGGTGTGTGCCGCACGAATGTTAACGTCCCGCATTATGTGGGCGAGGAGAGTTCGCTCCTGCGCATTGCAAAACTAAGGGCCGCAGATCCTAGGACGATTCCGAAAACACAGACTGCAGAAAACTGTCCACATCAGGGACCAGGTTGGCAATGACCTGTCCCGGTCAAACGGAAGATCCCGATGAGACCGCGGAAGGTCATTCTTGGTTCGAATCAGCGTCCAAGACGTCCAAGGTCGAGACGGCACACGGGACGTCTGAAAGACCTTCTTAATTCCCGAATGACGTCCGGAGGTCGTCTTTAGTTTCAGAATGTCGACTTTCAATCTTAGCTAAAATGCACCGAAAATATGTCCAAACAATACGTACGCAGAATGCGATATTTTCTCATGCCTTTTAGGCGGTACACGAGACATTTCAAGGATTTACATCTTTTGTTGGACGGCTTAAAGATATCTCCAAGATGCCTGTTTGAAAGACAATTCCTTTGTGTTACAGCAATTTATTTACTCGGTCAAGGCTATACAAATTCGTTAAATTTAGGTGTACCAATATAGCCAGTGAATAATGACAGTATAATCAAAACGCCTTGGTGTTTATTGAAAGAGGCGCTCGCTAATCTCCTTCTCATTTTGTTCTTAAATAATTTCGAGATCGCTGTAGAATAGATTTCGAAATGTATCGAATGGACGACATCCTCAGACACACTTCTGTGGCTTTAGTGTGCACATCTGCTGCGCATCGCGAGATCAGTTTTATTTAAAACAGCGTCATAGAAGAACGTCTGCAGGGCGTATTATACCTGGTTTGAATGAAAATTGTCTTCAAACGGGTGTTTGAAACATGACCTTACGATGCGTTTGTTATCCGGGAAACGGATTTCTAACGTTCTTCCACACGATGCGTCTGCCATTCTGACTGAATCCTTGTGCACGGATCTAAGCCAACGATGCTAATTGAAACTCTCAGGAACTCCCGGGCATGGGGCTCCCCGTAAGGGTTAATATTCGTTGTTGTGACACCACCGATTCAAAATCACAAAAGGATTAAAACTGTTTACGGTTAAAACTGCAGTGAATTACACGGCTCGCGTTTTAATCCTTGATTTACGAGGAGCACGGGGACTGAGGGACTCGATCCCCGTGGAGAATTCAGCCCGTTATCCCGTTGGGGGTGACACCCTTGAATCGAAGTCGCCTAGAGTGACCACTCTCACCAAATCGTACCGCACGTGTAGCCCTACGAAACCTGGCGCACTGCACTTTCTCGATTCGTCGCGCCACCGGGGTTCAAAGATAAGTACTGCGCACTGTGACAATCAGCGTAAAGAACGGCTGATTTATCGCGCAGTAGCTTTGTCATTCCGGATTTACAGTTCACCCTTAACTTTGCACATCGATTATATTATCATATCGCAGACGATGCGCTGTAACGACTAGACCGATCCGCATCGAATCGAGGATTCAGTTTAGTCGAAGCTGTCGCGAGAAAATACTCGAAAAACAAAAACTAATAATGGTACATGTCATGCAATTCGTATGTGAGAAAGAAGACAGTTAATGGTTATCGAGCGATGTGGCTGGAACAACGGTGTCTTTCTCAAAATTCACACTCTATAGATTCGAAGACACCCGAAGCATCCTATGCTGGAAAAGTTTCCTTTTCTTCAATTTCGAACGTTACGTCGGAATGACGTAACACGGAAATTCTAGAATTCAGCTGTACAGTAATAGCCATGACCTAAAAGTTCTTCTTCGTAACCATGGTGGTTTAATAAAAATCGTTCATCGATGATGGCCCAAGGGAAGCTTTGATCGATTATTCAACATTGTGACGTTTCGGTCAACCAGGCCAATCATCTTCAAACTTGACAGCATTCGCACGGGAAGGGAATTCCGAAAGGTAACAATAAGAAACAGGTCTTACGGTTGTTCACCGAGGCGATGTTGAAAAATCATTAAAAGCTTCGTTTTTACCTTTATCAAGGAACGATTTTTTACACAATTACTTTATACACTGTTTCCGTCAACTTTCCAACTCTTCTCGACGCCGGTCTGTGATCTTAGTCTTGCGCAATCAGTAAAATCGCGCACAGTGTAAAATTTTCGCGGTATCTCTAGGAGGTCCGATCTACCAGTCAAGGCAGGTCATATCGGTCATATCCGAAGCGGCTTAAACGTGGACGTTACAAGAGAATGCATGAGAGAACGCGCCGCCAAAGTAAATTGATTCAAATTAGTTCCCTAATAGCGGGTAATTGCATCTCGGCGGTATCGAAGCCCAATTCCCACTTCCCTACCCACCAATTCTTATACTTCGACTCCGTCGACTACCACTTCTTCACATCTTTCCTGATGGGTCATTACACGGTTTGCCGCCTAATACTTACGTCGATAGGTGCAGATTTAGCGCCGCGCCCCGTTCTACACAAGTATATTACTGCCTTGGCATCCGCGGCGTAGCTCCGAGCGTCAAACGGCGTTTGGGTGCTAGCGTGCGTTTTTCGATCCTGGCCTCCTGGTATTATTCTCGATTAAGATCTCGCCTTCGAATAACCAATAATTAGAAAGATTCCTCTGATTTGTTAATCTCCCCCTGGTCAACACACCACTTTAGACATTCATTCCCTGCCCGTGCATGATGCACCCTGGCACAGGTGGCTACTTACAGACCCGATCACATCGCGAATTCAAGTCAAGCTTAACAATCGAAGGAACAGCCGTAATCGGTACGCCTTCGATCGCTGGGTCGAAGAACAGGGCCGAAAATTGAACTGCCAGTATCGATTTCTTTCGATCGTCCAAACCATGACGGATTGTTCAAATCTCAAACCCTCAAGATCGATGTTCCCTCTTAAGATTATTGTCGATTTTATACATGGATTAACAGCTTTCCGCATACTTATTCAACTTCACCAGCAGACTCGGCGATTCGTAGTTAATTACTGCACTTTTCTCTTTTCCCCCAGTAATGATGTTTGTCGACAAACTTTGGGAAGTTAATTATCATGCATTTGTGGTAATGAAGAAAAGTTCAGAAAATTGACGGTAACGATGCGGATATGTAATTTACAGTTGACAATTTTGACGCGCTTCGAAATTACGACACAGCTAAATTCACTATTTATTTATCAATTTCCTAAACCTTCTTTACAACAGTGGTCACACAACCGTGGTGTTAAACCCAATTATTTCCCGAAGTTTGAGGGAAAAACTTTGTTTCTCAGATGGAAGACACTTGGTATAAAATGCGCTTTGTTTAATCCCTCGTTAAAACAAGAAGGTACGAAATTCCTCAAAGATACGCGCAGATTGTTAATCAGATAAAACCCAACATTTATCGTCACAAGTTGTATTTCTTTTCTTTTCAAGACCGAAAAAGTTTATTTCCAATTCTTATAAATATTATCGGACTAATATATCACCGTGATACGGTAAGGGCATGTAGTAATCCTGGCCCTTGCCGATTCGGTAGTTTCTTTACTGTACGCTTTCTTTTCAAATTCCCTCGCAGAAAGGGAGAAAAACGCAGTGTGTGATAGAATTGACATGACCTATCGATAAAAGCGGAAGGAGTTCGAACATAATCTTGACCACCGTTGGATCGGCAATAAAGCACGTTGGTTCTAATACGTAACGTATGTAGACATACTCTGAATGCCAGGTATGTCAGTACGTACATACCTGAGCGTACATATTTCTATCTGGCTACCAGGACCCGTGATGTTAAACCAAATCTGAAGCTATACCCTTACATCCTACAATGTACATATAGGCGTGTAGGTATCCTCCTAATGTCCGAATGATAGCAGAGTCACTGGTAGCTGAAGGAATCTGGTTATACGAGGGTGGCCTGACGAGTGGCAGGTTGTATCCAGAATGCCCACCGCGGTGCTCGCTCAGTAGGGACTCCCCTTATTCTAAGTGCGATGTTATCTCCATGGGGCAGGATAAAAGCTGAAGCAGCCAACTACGATGATACTATACACTGTATATATACGAGTGTCAGGATGGCTAAAGTCTGCGGGCGGGAGAACGGAGGGGAATCAGGAATGCGGTGACCGGCAGGCTCGGTGAGGCGCGTCTGCTGCTGCTGCCCTGGAAGGAGGGAGAAGAGGAGGAAAGGACACTGACGTGCCCCCCTGTAGAGCGTGCGCGAACCTCTTTCTCCCTATTCACCCCCTTAGCCGTATATTCACTCTCGGTTAGGGTTGGTTTACGACGGCATTAAGGACGCAAATAAACGCAGTTTCTTAGAGAAAATTAATAATATTGATGATATAATAATAACAATGGTACCTGTACTCGAAGAACGCAACGCTCGTACCGCAAACTTACGATGTTCAACATGGATTTGACGTACCACCGAAACCCGGTGAAATTGCATGTGTGGAAGTTGCGTTCTCGGTGTGCAGTAATATACTCGTACACGTCTTATTGAATGGTCCCTCAGGATTCGGTTGAGCAGGACACTGATATTCACGGTCGGCTTCGGCCCGCATGGCGATTAAAAGCGAACACATCCGTCATTTTTCTTGACACTTATACTGCACAGAGTGTGACATATGCTTTGGGGGATGTCGGAGCTTCAATTTTACTAATAAATTCAGCAAGTCGTACATTGCAATTCTTTAGTCTATCTTTTCTTCTCTTGAACTGTAGAAAATGATAAGCTGTAATCGTCGCTGAGGAAAGTGAAAAATTTTGTTCGATTAATCAGTGCTTTATAGTAAGCGTGCTTTAACGTTAAAACAGGTTAAAACATCCCCTGTTTCCCGTCAATTTCGAATCCTGCTGATGACCATGCACGCGAAAGCGCGATCATAAACCATATTGTTTCCCAAAGATTTGTTGAATCCGTCGGTGAAACATAAAGGTTCGAAAGATTCTCCGTTTCCAAAATATAAATCACAGTGGAACCATATTTAAGGCGGAACGGTAGCGTACTCTTCCTCGTAGAAAACCAACAGATGACAGTTTCCGTTAATAACCTTTCGTTCATTTGCATATCGGGCGAAAAATCGTAGAGCTCATAAATGTCTTGAACAACAACCTATAGTCGCGATGTCTTGATCAATAATTCGATGCTTTTTAGAACCAAAGAATTTCGACGGTACAAAGCATACGTTATTGAATCATGAATGATGATTCGTCGGCCGGCTGCGTGTACATCCGAACAACCAGTCGAATGATCTTAACGTGTATCTTCGTCACTCCTTATGGTTCGAATTATTCTTCTTCCTCGAACCGCAGTATTAGGCGGCCGAAAACCCGTTGGTATATACCTGACAGAGGGCCATTTGTCCTTTTAATAATTATAAGAAGGTGTGACCCCCACACTGAGGGGCCGTGAAGCCCGCTTGATATTTATGCATTTCGAAGACACTTCGCGTAGCTGGTTGAACTCCTCTCTTTGCGGTGGTGGTGCATGGTGCTGTGTTCCTCGAACCGCGGGGGGCGACGTAAACTAACAGCCGGTTAATTATTGTCCTCCTACCCCGGAGCTCTTAAGGATGGGAACTACTACCATGGTAGCATTCAATTAGCCTCGCTGCACGTGAAATATTATTGTCCGCCTCGTTTCATGCGTTCAATTTTTAAAGGGGGAGAGAGACGGACGCTGCCGAGGCTCTGAGGATCTTTCTAATGCATTTTAAAGCCTCCGGACTACTTGATTCACCTTTTCCTGCAGCCTCCCATCCGGTGGTTTGGATACACCGAGTTTATTCATTCATTCGGTCACTCGTTAGTTCGTTCCCGGGTCCCCTTCAGCTGCATCTTTGATGAAACGACTCGAGCATTCGGAGTCGACTTTTCGGGACGGAATACGATTATCTCGCGGGCGGAAAAAGCTTCTGTTCACTTTTAGTTTCATTTTACTATCGTGCTACCGTTTCTCTTTCATATGTTATCCAGTCATAACGGCCACTGCCGGAAGTCTGTTTGTTTATTATTCAACGAATGGTCGTTACAGTTTTTTCCCACGTATCAATTTCACGTGGCTAATGCCTGAAAACTGCTTTGAAAGAGATTTCAAAGGATTTGGAATCCGAGCTCACTTCAGTCATTCTGAATCGTCAAATTTGTTTATTGCAAACACCGTAATCATATTTTTAAGAGAAGTATTCGAATATAGATGTCGGATCTTTTTCGGGGCGTGATTAGTTATACAAAACTAAACAGCATTATGCGTTTGCCTTTCTAAAGCATTCAAGTACGGAAAGGAATTAATGATCGTTATTACTTTGATCATAGATCAGGGAGTCAAAAGAATGTTTCTTAGTTTCTAAATTACTCATTGAAGATATTTTTGCCAGCCAAAAGACGTCTAGACGACAGATATTTAGCCGAAAAATGTCCGCAACTGTGAGTATGTATTTTGTGCATGTATGTCTTGCTGCTAGTTTTTGGCCTAAAGATTATGTAAAAATTTCTGTTGACTATTTATAAAGGTTTAGGACACCTTTCGCTTCATTGGACAACTTTTGGCCGTTTGGAAAAAAATTCGAGACGCCGTTTATTTCTATTATACGTATGTATGCTGGTTACTTAGAAAAGTTCTTCGAGACACGGCTTAGTCCCATCACCATTTTCGAATTGAGAGTTTTCTATAACTTTTCAAGACACCGTTCCATGTTTCATCTTACGTCTTACTGCCACTTTGCACCTAAAAATTGTCCAACAGCCGTCTTTTAGATATCTATAAAAAATCATAAACTCCTTTTATTCGATAAAACTTCTCTTGTCTATTTCAAAGAATGCCCGGAGACATTGTTGTGCTTCATTAGAAGTCATTTGTCTCTTCACACAAAGTCCGTGTACAATACAGTGTTCAGTTCGATTTACCCGTCTTTTTACGACCTTTCAGCTTAAAACTTTCCCTCCAAATCTCGCGGCTGTCGCGAGGATAAGGAGTCTTCAAGACAACGTTTTAATTACACCAAACGTCTTTTCCCTGTATTCCATTTATCGACTCCCAGAGTTCCACTTTCGCCCGACGGACGTAGCCGCGGAGGTTAACAATTGCCGCTAAGAGGTACGCGCGCATAGCCTCCGGAACGAAAGCTTCCGCCTGCAGGAACGGTGTCTCCATCTCTCGGTGCCCAACAGCACTAACCACAGAGCTAACCGTGTCCTCCACCTCAATCCCCGCGCTCTCATTCTCTCGCTCTCCGTATCTACCCATCTCCTCATCCTGATAATAATAATAAATTGACTCGCATAGCGGTTAGAGTGTAACAGAAGTGGAGTGGCGGAGCTGGAATCGTAGCCGAGCCCAAAGCTGGAGCTGGAACTGGAAGCCCTTCTCGGTAGCGTAGGAGATGCGCGGAGGGAAAGGCGGCGCCCTCAACGCCCAAGCATCGCGTCGGTGACGGTCTCTCGACGCGGCCCGTGTTGCGCGGGTTGTCTGCCTGCTGGTATACCTCCTCCTCTGCTGCCCCCTTTGCCCTCGAATGCTCCACGACCCACCCGCTGTTACCACCCTCGCAGAAAGCAGTCAGGCGGGGGCAAGCCTCAGTCGTTCTTTTAGTGATCCCATGGGGGAGCAGGTTGAATGGTGACTGGAAAGGGGGTGAAAGGGGAGCGCGCCGGAGCGTGTAATTGAGTCCCGTGCGCGATCGCTACTTTATCGACCCCCCGTTCTCCTACTCGACCTTTTCTCCCCGCGCCCGCTGTTCCCCACGCCTTGCCTACCGCTCTCGCTAAGCGCTCCTCGGCGGAACTAGCGGCCACCCCGCCACCCCCGCACTACCTTTAAGCCCCCTTCCACTGCTCCCGGGGCTCTCCTCTATCTGTTACTCACACCCTCTCCATTTTATTCTCTTTAGTAGATACTCGCGCTGAGGAACGACTAAAGTAGAAAATCTAATACTACGGATATTCATCGACATTATTTACTTATCCCGTGTGACAGTCGCAAATCAAGCTTCACTCGTTACTCGCAGAAAATCAAGTCAGTTAATTTAGATTCAACCGCAGTTGTTTATTACTTATCCTATCTCACTCCAATTCCCTGATACAGGGAGTTGATTTTTTCCTTGCTTGAAACCCCTGATTGAGAACCCATCAAGATTTCTTAGAGATTCCCTGAAAAACTTTCTAACTCTTTTTACGTTACTTTAAAACCAAAAGTTTTCGGATAAAGAATCACAGAATTCAATGAAATTAGTCGGAAATATTACAATCTCTGACTTCTTTGGTGAAAAATTCTACGCGGGTGTTTGGGGTTGGGGGTAGGAAACACAATGTACAGTAGAAAATTGTATTGCGAATTGAATTTTAATCCTGAAAAAAATGGCGAAGAGAACTACTTTGGTACATTTTTATATAATAACTACAAGATTTTGTTAATCTTGTAACGGATGTCCGTTTTTTGTTTTGGCTTTGTGTAACTGAGTCTGTCGTTTTTGAGAACACTCGTAAAGATAACTTACAAGTATCATGCAATAAGGCACAACTTGAATCTGTAAACTAGATTTTATTGTGGTGTTTTGACAACTACCATCTCGAGAATCAAATGCTTGAAATAAATGGGAAAAAAACGTGAACTCTATAATACAGGACTTCAAAGATGCTGGATGATGTGATGCGATTCCTTTCCGTGGAAGGAAAAGTCTTTGGGGGATACTCGCATCTATCCGAGTTTACCCTTTAATAAACATGCGGTGTAATATAAACACAATTAAGTTGTTATTGAGAAGTTGAAGGAAGCCACTAGGCTAGGCGTTCTACTGTATACTCGTTGGACGCGATTATTTATCAGCCCAATGGTTGGTGACTTTAAATTAGAGAGTTGAGAGAACATTTCGTGGAAACGGAACAAACATCTTCCTTTACCTCACTTTCAAACACCGCAGTAACAAGTTACTCTCCGTCATTTGAAAATCACGCTACGTATCGGTGTTTTGAAATTCGATTGACTGTTTGAAAACCCCTCGCAAACTCATCAGGAACTATATCTTTGATTTCTAAAATTTCATAAGATCTAAATTGCATTTCTTCAGCGGCTATAAACTTACCAAGTATAAGAAGGGGCACAACCCTTATTGTCTGACCAAACAGAAGATTCGATCCGGAGATTTGATATGAAATAGCTTCCGATGTTCATCCCATGAAATTAAAAGAATATGAAATTAAATGGAGTCATCCATGCGTCGATATTTTAATCTGATTGATCTCGAGCCACCTAGATCTCGGGCATAAACCGCCTTCTTCGTTTGCTCGGCAGTAACATACTTGCGTTCCGTAATCAGACAGCGGAGCTTAAATCTGTCAAGCACCCGGCTCACTGGCTTTAACAAAGTATCATGGCCTAAAGATACACTGGCTTCTGAAATCCGAATGCTAAATTGGACGGATATCAGGTGAAATTGTTTGGTGGCCCAAAACTGACCAAAGGCTAGACGGATAAAAATGAAACCAGCGTTAAGTGGTGAGTCGAAGTTGTGTTACCATTCATTTTTCAAGCAATTTGATCAGTCGGTAGATTCCGAATGACTTGAAAAACCTGACGAGCAATGAATAATTTCTATGCGTTCCTCCCTCAGAAAATATGTTCAATTCAGGACTCAGTACAATAGCTTTTGCACCTTCTCATTTCATAACTGTGCACACCGAAGGTTCTGGTTGGGTCGCAAAGTGACGATGAAAAGGGGACAAAAATCTTACGACTGCTGTAGAAACCGAAAATTCGTGACGTATCTTCTTGTTTTACATCTCTCCAATAAATCAGAAACAGAAGTCGTATGGCTGACGTAAAGAAGCGACGTGACGTACGAGGAAGAGAATCAAAACCCGAAGCTGCGGGGGTGGAAATGTGGCATGGTGTTGAATCAATTTTCGAAACTTGTCATGACGGTACTGGACGACGTTGTTGATCATCTATGATATGATCGAACCAAGAATTCGTTAAATTGATACTCAAACCTAATTGTTTTACAAGCCATGAGTAATGCACTCGTGTTAAATAGTGTATGTTAACGAAGGGTTGATATCGTCGGAAAGGCGTACAAGGTGATGGATTGCGGCTCCGTTTCATCAGAGGAATTAACCCTTCAGCCGGAGAGAACCTTCCTGCCTCCGCGGTGCGCCTGATGCGCGTAATACAGAAATGATTTGATTAAAATGTAAAGGAGCCTGTCTGCCTCTCACCATACACCCTCTGTTTGCGCATTTCACGGTTCGCCTGTAAAAAGCCTGGGGGCCACGGCGTGACTAGACAGATGGCAGTCGCCGCAGTCAATGGTCTGAGAAATTGGATCGCGTTTTAACTCTCGCTCTTGCTCCCGGACCCCGTCTTTGTGTCGGCAATAGAAGTACGAGATATTTTCCTTCAATTGCAACTGTAAGTGCGTTAGCAAATAATCATCGTGATCTGGCAATACTTTGCCTGTGAATGTGAATCTTTCTCTGGTCTTAATATTCGGTGAAAATAGTGCCAGAACGCACCATTAGAATCCTCATTATACATATGACCTGTAATCTTGAGATTCCTTTAGAGTTATGAAAAAACTTCTCGATCGATAATCAGAAGACATGTCAAAGCTTTCCGCCTTACCTACGGATTCAGCAAATCATGTTTGACATTATATTTAAGTTCACCGAGGCAATAACATTATCTCGCGGAAAATGTGGAAGTGACTAACGATACGATTTTCCAAATTCGTCGCTGAAGGTTCAGGGTCCAACAACCCCTTAAGCGGTCAAAAGGTGAAAGAGGTTGCGTTTGGAGAAGAACAAGAAGGCGGGATGAGGAAAAGGAGCGAGGCAATCACTGTGAGTGGGCGACACGCGCTTCGAGAGGGTTATCAGGTTGATGAGACCACGCGAGGGGCTGAGAGACGGGTTTATCAGAAGGGCTTTATGTGGGTATAACCTATAGGCTTGTACAGGGTGTAGTGACAGTGTCGTAACGCTGCAGTGAAAGGAATAAGGACAAGCTACTAGCCGGTGCGTTTCGGGGGCGCCATATGACGCCATGCCAAGGGCTGGTAATGACGACCGGGGATCACCACAACATGTGGCCTCTTCGCTGCGCGACCGCACAATTTGGATTAAAATGAGCAATTCCAAAATGTTGTATGGAGAATAAGTACCAGCGATAATGTAACCGACGCTTCGGAGTTCTCTCGTAACGTCCAATATGCTCTCGAATGTCAGAACATGCAAGGAACCACTATTAAACACTTCAATGCAATTTTATTTGTCTCTGTCATGCATTAAAAGTTTTAGGGGCGGTAAATACGCAAGAAAGAAGACAATCCACCGTACCTGAAGAATTCTTGAAAACTCAGTCGGAACATGAAGGCTTCTCGAGAGAGAATTTCCACGCAAAGAAGCTTATTAGCATAAATTCCAACGTGTGTAAATATCCTCTTCAGAAGCACTCTGCACTCGACAAGGTAACTGCAGTGAAGCCAATAGCAATACGTTCTACACGAATGGTTTGATCCTATACACTCACAATGAAAGGAAAAAAATTACTCGTTACCACTAAACATTTTTTTCAAGACCCTTCGGTCAATCTGAAGCGAGAATGTGTTGGAAGTGATCAAAGTTTTTTTTTTCCTTTTGTACAATGCAAGAAATCAGCTTTTTTCATGTAAAAATAGTATATTGTATTAGAGTTACGGAAAGTGGGTAATTTCCGATGAGTGAGAAGTTTGCAGCGTGATCCGTAAGGGCGATTACTGCCATCGTACCAGTCATATTTCTCCCAAACGTGCGTGTAAGACACGCTTTTTTACCATCACCTATGGAGAATACTTTGATCTGAGAAACAACGAAGGTATCACTGACAGTGCGTAAAATTGAGGTTAGGTAATTTACGTTCAATAACACAGTGCGTAAAATTGAATTATTCGAAAGTGCACATGCACCAAAGAATGCCCCACTGTGTAAAATCAAGCACTCCAGTTGTGCGAATGCACCAACGTCGTTTTTCTGCACTGTTCGGTAATAGGGCACCCTCGAAATCTCTACAGGCAAAAAAAGTATTCTTCAACACCTGTTGGGAAATTTCGATTTTCAAATCCTATGGACCGTACGTAAAGTACGCCATTTCCGAACAGAGCGGTAAAACAATGTAGGCGCACGTGCGCAATTAAATTGCTATATATATTTATTTTACAAGCAATGACTTTCTTTGGCGCATGTGCACCATCGAATAATTCAATTTTATGCACTTTATTCTTGAGCGTTAGTTACTTCACCCTAATTTTACACGCTGTCAGTGGCACCTTCAATGCTTCTCAAATCAAACTTTCCTTCACAGGTGTTGGGAAAAATAACGTGCGGCACAAGTGCGGATGAGCGATATATGTCTCCTATGATTAAAGCACTCACCTTTGAAGCATCTCTGTTGAATAAATACAAGTGAAGACGATTTTATACTCAAATAATTTACAATTTCTTCAACTATACATATACTCGTAGCTATGCGAAATTTTCTCAGCTTTTAAGAACTTTGTGTAGAACTTTAATAAACTTTTCTTTGAATGATCAATTTACTGGAGCAATAACCGATTTTTTAAACTTAAAAATGAAATTCGAATCTCTATTTATCTAGTTCCATCGTTTAAAATTAAACTAGAAACTTTATTTTGCAGAAAATTTACTATCGGACAAAATTTGCGATGAAACGAGAATGCAGAATCGAATCCAATGTGATTGCGTTTACCACACGACACTTAAGTTTGTTTACGAATTCGAGACGCAAAAAAAATCATTTGTTTCATTTGTCGATGAAATCTACCTGACCACGGTGAGCAGACAAAATTCAATTCCCGGGTTGTCGAATGAGTTTGTCGAATCTGAAAGTATCCCAATCACGTCATTACTTGTCGCGCACTCGGTTGCCCATCAGGGTTGAGAATTCAGTGCCCGCAAGCTGGACGTAGCGAGGCTGATGTCGATCTGTCGGATCATCGTTAGCCGATCTGGCATTTTCTGACGGCGCAGGTACCTACCTCTGTATTCAGCATTGTGCATCGTTCGTCCCTCGACCGCTTGTGGACACCCACACCAAACAAAACTCGTCTGTACAGTCTCAATGGATGAAGATACCGCATTGCGCGCATTCGTGTTCGTGTTCTCCTAAATGGCCGCGTGAGTACGTGTGATCGATCACCTTCGAACCACCGACGAACAACTTCCCACAATGGCATTAGTAACTAGAATTTGATCAGCAGCCGAAATCCAGCCACCCACGTTGCCACTGTGCATGAGTTTGTTCCTACGCTAACGCTTGTTATCTGTAGATTTCTTAAGCATCATACCTAAGACTAGTATTACCATGATCTCTGTAATCGGTGGACGTGAAATATGACTCTCGAACATATTGCGAGGTTTCTTGAAATTCACAACTACTATAAAATTTTATGACTTTAAGCAACGAAGGATGTTTCAAAATCGATCTGGAAGTAGAACAGCAAAGAAACTAAGGAAGATAAATTGGATAGCCCGAACGGACCAGTCCTAGAACTTTATTTTAATTTTGTAAATAACTTGGGGATAGCTGCGTTGATTTTGGTCAAAATCTAATCGGTTCCGTGTTAAAAGGAACTGCAACATTTGAAACAAAGGCCGTCGAATTCCGGCGATTCATTTTTGGAATATCACCGAACAGAACCTTGATCGTACACACATATCCATACGAATACCCGAAGTTTGTCGGAGTTGATTCTCTAGACCTGAAAACAATGACCTCTAGTGAATTCCGAACATTTATCAGAGTTTGCGATCTGTTCTGAGAGCGAAGCTTTTCATTGGAAGAACTACACTTGACTGGCAAGTTCTGACTCATAATCACCGTGGGAGTATCGTTCAGTGCATGTAACAAAATGCTTGAGGTAATCCTTGCTCTTGAGAAAGCCGGGAATGAAAAGTGTGCCCGTGAAGCTATCGTGAAGAAGATGGCAGACTCGCTACTGGTTGACGTCTCCTATTTATCTAACCGACCGCACTTATGAGGCCAAGTTCAAAAGAGGAGCCACTGAGCTCTATGAACAAGGAGATACAGGACACGTGCCACTTACAGCTAGCCAGCTACCTACTGCCTACTTCGCTTATCAAACTGGCGACAGTGTCGGCGGTACCAAGAACTGCAGCACACCCATCCCACCAGTTAAGGCTTTACAACCACGTAGACGAGTGTATCTGTCCATCCGCCAGCCAGCCTGCCTGCCTGCCTGCCTGCCTGCCTGACTGCCTGCTTGCCTGCCCGTCTGTCTCTTCCCCGGCGAGTTATCTCGCCGCCTAAACATCATTGAAGGATATATTCTGTCTCCCTCTGTCTGTGGGCTTGTCGCGGTGACGTGAATCTGGAGATTTCAGGAACGCTTACGTCTCAAATACTCCGATTTTAACACCACTCATCATTTCACGGAAAGGAAACATTCTGAATGATGAGTGACAAGTAATACAGCAAGTCTTCAATTTTCTTGAACTCGTCTAAATACAAAAAATACTGCAACGAATAATTTGGAAAGTACAGTTGTCGTTATTCTACGTGTGCAAGTTTAAAGCGGTAACTTTGTGGATAATGTTATTTAAACTACAAAATGTATGTTTGAAGCGGTCCTTTCGAGTTTCTTGCGCAGGACCCAGAGAGCCTTCGTCTCATCTAGGAACTTGATTTCAAAAGCTGCAACTCGCTTTATAAATACCCAGACGATGTTGATTAACAGTAATTAAACGATAAGAGAAGCTGCTGGTCGTTCAGCAAAGAGCAACAACACGATTGGTTTAAATGCGACCGTATTTACGTCGCGGAAGCAATAATATACAAACGCTGGTATATACCCACTCACCGAATTAATTGAATTGTTATGGCTTCCGGGGAGACTCCGTAACCCCTAAAGTTTCTCCCCGTTGACCATTCATCAGAGCCCCATCCATAGAGCTATTAAATGCATGTACAATTATTGTACGATTATATGTACGTTTCCATTTTTGCATCGGTTTGATTGTTTCATTTGAGTTGATGCATTGTATGTCAGAGGTTCATTTCGTGCAAGGTGGTGTTATGTAACTACAATCAGATGAGACTAATGCATCTGTAAGGTTAGAGTACGAATTCGTCCGTTAGTAGAATATCGAACCCACAAGTTGAACGACACAATTCAGCAAAAGTCGTCCTAGATTTCTAAAACTCGGCCGGTTTATGATCCCGCGCTTTTAGTCATCAAAGAAAAGTTCGAGGAATTTACGAAAATAGCAGCCTGCTAGTACCTCACAAAGACAATCTTCCAACTCTTTTTGATAACCACGAAGCAGTATGACATAGTTTTCAAACTTTGAAGATCCTTCGTTACTTAGGAATCAAAAGGGTAAAATACGATATGCTGATTTTGTTGGTAAAACAGGCAAATCCGAAATCGTCTTGACAGAAGAAACTCGCCCGACAGCATTTTGAGTGCAGGCGTCATGGGATAACGAGAAGAAGGCGCAGGACGCGCCATAAATAGATGCATTATATACGTGAAATAAACCGTTGAAGCATCCTAATAGAATGCTAAGGCAATGTGTGGGCCAGAAGATGTCCTTCGGAGGGTTTCCCCCCTCTTGAGTTTAGTGAGGAGTCGCACCGCGGGCGACTCAGATGGTACAGAGCGATACAGCGCCCCCTATGACATGCCACAGATCTCACACCATTACTCAGTCAGTCCGGTTGTATAAACACTCGAGGCTGGTGTGACCAGCTAGAGTGGCCGGCCGCCCATCGTGCGTGGGACACCGCGTAAAAATGAGTTGTGTCAACGGATCGGCCGACCCCCCGTCTAGATGTCTCCAGGTGGGCATGGGTTGCTTTATAATGCAACCTTTCTTATTGTTGCTCGAACCTATGCGCCGTGGTTTTGTGCAACAGGATGCTTCGCGCCTATACAGCTCGCGGCGGGGTGCTTCTGAGCGAACTCTACACACATTCACGAACCATCGAATGTACTTATCCGTGTGTCTATCCGTCGCAGAGGAAGGTTAATCTCAATCATATAATCGCCCAAATATCTCGCCGCGACTCAAATCACCGATTCAGATTCTTCACCTCGCCGAGTGATCTCTGCTACCTATTTCTACATTGTTATATAACCCGATATACGATATCCTCCGAAAGAGAATTATAACTGAACGTCCTGATTTTAGACACAAGTGAAATCTCGCTACTCTGTGTTATAACTACATTTAATGCTTTGTTTACTGCCAAAGATACAACAGCCAAGATGGTGATGTCTAATAACGAAGAGCATAGAGTAGATATACACAACTTAGATGCGCTCAAGTTTTTTTAGTCAATGTATTCACCCGAATATGTGATTACTATCAAATAAAATTTTGGACATATCAGCTTGAATATAATCACAAAAGTATTTCCTGGAGACGAAATAGTATATTGTGTGATACGTGCTAAAAATAGGCGATATCTGAACAAGCGCGGCGTTCGGCAGGAACCGAAGGCGAATGCTGCCGTCACACGAGTCAGATATCGCCTATCCGCACCTAAGAAGAACGACATTTTTTTACAACACCTACGGGGAAAGATTAATTCGAGAAGAATTGAACGTGCCACTGAGAGCCCGCGAAGTTGATATTACGTAATTTAAGCTCAACGACGCAGTGCGTAGAATTGAGTTATTCGAAAGTGCACATGCGCAAACGAAAATGTGAAAAAAAGCATTTCAATTGTGCTTTGACTTTCGAAGCTTTGCGGGGTGTGCGTAAAGTTCCCCGATTTCTGAACAGTATTGAAAAGCGATGTCCGCACATGGGCATAACTGATATGATATATTTTATTCACACTAAGGATTTAATTTGCGCATGTGCAGTTTCAAATAACTCAATTTTACGCATTGTGTCGTTGAGTATAAGTTACATCACCTCAACTTTACACGCCTTCAATGGTGCTTCGAAGTTAAACTTTCCACGCAGATGTTGCAAATGACATCGTGTATGACACGTCGAATAGGCTATATTTGACTCGTATGATGACAGCATCGACTTTTCTGCACTTGTTACAGAATATACTATTGCCTAATATGTCTGTCATTGGGCTACACATTACGAGTTTGTTGTCGATAAATTTTAATTTCGATGAATCACAGCTAACCTTCTTTTTCACTCAATTTCTTATCGATCGCAAGAATTAAATTAGGTTGATTTCGATACTTTACCACAAAAATAATCTGTTACTATTAAATACCAGTGTCAAGCGATCACTACTGATTTCATTAACGGTCCAAAACGATCTGTAGATCACTGAAAACTTCATAAGAGAACTCTTTTAAGTATTGTAGGCGTTGTAGCATTGAATTTTCATCAAGAATATCGCATTAAAGTGATAGGAATGTACAATTGAGTTATCATTAGACATGAACAAGAATGAGGAATCGTTCCTTCACTATTTTTTTCATAAAATCGCGTCGGACGGCACGTGCGGATCGCAGAAACGCCGAGGCGAAGGGTTAGGACAAAGGGAGTGGTTAGTTGCGCCCAAGAAGAACCAGAGGCAGTCATTTGAAGGAATTGCTACGGAAGATCGTCCGGTCGCTCGCTGACTGTTACCGTCTCTTCCATGGCACCGCGGTGCTCTGTGCCTTGTGGTTACTTCAATTAGACGAAATCGTGCCGTGTGGCTGATCTGGAGGCACCGCCAATGCTGCCGCAAGGCACGAACCATGCGTTCGAATACGTGCTTCCACCCTTTATATTTATTATCATCAAAGCTCGCCTCCAGAACGACAGCGTCTCTTTGTTATAACCGTCCGCTACGCGAGTCCCAGAAAATGTTTTTATCCAATCAAGCGCACAGACGTTCGTCATTTGTTCACAAAATCAATTTCGCCCAAATTCGCTATCTTAAAGACGTTCTGACGATAATTTTATTACTGCGACTGTTATAATGAACAGTATTAATGTAGAGGAAGATTCTCAACTTTCAAGGAATATTTCTTTACCATGAATTCTGCGTTAGCAGTCACTCATTCGATATAACAAATTACTAAAAGTAGTGAAATTAACAGTCGATTTACTCATCTTAGAAAGTGACGGATGAAAGCCTGAATGTAAACAAAATTTATGATTCGACCACTACTGGGGCAGGTTCCACTTTAAAGGGTTCAATTAATAACATTTTCTCATGATTTCCTGTTCAACTGACAGTTTATTTGACGATAAAAAAAAAACTCTCGATGAATATTCGATCTATGTAATTTACATTTCTGAACAAATATTGATTTAACGTAGCGAAAAGACTAATTCAAGAAAAAGTTAAATACCTGTACGTGCTGATTATAAGACTATTTTCAACGGAATAAAACTCCGATGAGATTTAACATAAATCAAGTAAGCAATTCAGAGAAACTACAGTTCCTTATTCTTCGCCTCACCTGTCGATTATTAAAAATTCAAAATATTAACGCAGCTTTCGCTGAATAAAGTTTTCTGACTTGTCACTATAAAGTTCTACTACATTTCTGTGAAATTAGACGAGTTATTCTTCATTGTTTCTATAAATTTCTTGATTAAAGTCGTACAGTTTTAAGTTACAGTAACTCGGTCATTCACAAAGAATTTCTTCCCATTTCACAGATTTTTTCCGACATACTTTACAGAGTTTTGTCGAGAGTTACCGACAGAAATTTGCACAGAAGTATTTTTACCCTGACTCAGCTTGACCGGATTTACTCGTTTCCGCAATGCTATTTCCAATGAAGGTAGGTGTACCAGCAGCCAAACGTAAAACCTAATGTTAAACAGTCCCGGTAGTCGGATGCTTTTATTGGAATGCGCACAACGACTAGTTTCATAACCCACTATAATAAGTTTGCTTATTTCGCAGGCTATGGCCTATATATATACCTACATGATATATGTATCACACGACGAACAGATACTGATTCTACCCTATCAATAATTTGAACGAGCTTACCCACCGAGTCATTTTTATATTGTACACATTTTACTTTGCAGTAAAAATCCTTCTGCAAGTATAGCAGATATAAAATACTATATTACATGAAAGTGATGCTGTAACGTGGAATTTTACTCACTGCAAGAGTCGGTCTGTTTTATGCCCCGAGTAGGATAATCAAAGTACTCAAATAATAAGCCCTACGCTACCGCTGAACGGTACTGGATACCATTCGGCGAAAACGGGCTTACCGACGGATCTTTTTTTTATCGTTCGAGGTAAGGCAAAGCAAGATATTACTGAATATAACTTGGCTTCCGGGATGAGGTCTCGTTTCAAAACTGTTTGTTGCCCAAGGACATTGCTGTCCGTATGGCAGTTGTGTGAAAAATATAGAGTGAACTATTGATGGGATTGAAATTGATAACTGAAAGATTTTGAAGAAAAAGCAATTAAAATATGACAACTTTATTCTACACATTGCATGTATGTGTTACACGATCGAATATAGAAATTACTTTTAGTCTTCACCAAACTGCCTGCAGTTGATATTTTGAAATTCGTTCGAAATGGATATAAATGCTTTATTTTCATCATAAAATGCACATCATCATCGTAGAGTAAGTGTGATGAATTGGAATCTTTATCATGTTCACCTTGATCTACGAGGAATTGATGGTAAAAGAAAAAAAAAGTTAAATTCTCTAAATTTTTAATCTCTTCTCAAACATCAGCAGCAAGTTACAAAGCGCACGTTACGCTTCACTTTGTAACTTCGTGGATGCCATGTGCAAGATATTCCACATTCTTGGAGGTAACACCAGCCATGGATATTCTGCCATCCTTCGTCAGGTAGATACTGAAATTCTTGGTAAGATTTTCAACCTGGGAAATAAATACATTGTTATTAATTTGTCAATTTGTTTATCTCTCATAATATCAGGAGTCGACCTCGATGAAAATTAATAATAACCTGAGGTGGCGTGAGTCCCGTGAAACAGAACATTCCAATTTGATTTGTGATATGCGACCAGTCACGCGTAGAACCTTCTTTTTTAAGATTATCACGGAGCTGCGTACGCACTGAAATAATTCGGTCGGCCATGCCCTTCAATTCGACAAGCCACTGTTTTTTTAGACTTGGGTCGCCCAAAATCGTAGTAGCGATGCGAGCACCATGTATTGGCGGATTCGAGTACATCGGTCTGATTAAAATCTTAATTTGCGACATCGTGCGCGCGGCTTCATCTTTGCTCGACGTAATCAACGAAAATGCACCCACACGTTCGCCTGAAAATGTAAGCAGGAAATGCTAAAATCTGTATTGTGAATTTTCCGTGAGACTGTGAAAATTTAACAAGATGCCCACCATACAATCCCATATTCTTGGCATACGATTGAGATATACAAAGGTTGTGTCCATCCTTGATGAACAGCCTCAAGGAATGAGCGTCTCTGTCAACATCACCTAGAAATCCAAATAGAATTAACACGTTGCACAAATTTTGTACTTAAATACACTAAAAGATACAGAGCACTGTGTATGGGTAGGAATATTTTGCTGTATTCTTACCGGAAGCAAAACCTTGATAAGCCATGTCGAAATACGGGAAAAGATTTTTTTTCTGAACGACTTGCGAAATCTCAGCCCATTGTTCAGGGTTAGGGTCAACACCGGTTGGATTATGAGCACACGCGTGGAACAGGATTATCGATTTCTCCGGAATTTTCTGTAAAGAAACGGTTGCATACAAAAGTGATTATTATTTTCTGTATGACCCCCCCCCCTCGGAAAACTGCATTTCACTAATGTGGAGTAGGTGCAAATTCGCCAATTTCGTCAGCCCGATTCAAACGCGTCGAACGGCAATTTCTGAAGGAACTAGGACAAGTAAAATCGTGTGCATCACGGACGGAAGGTGATTTCACTCGTCTGACCACCACCTTCGCATCATACTGCTAATCACCTTCTTTCCGCCCCTGATACACAAACTAATATTTTAAACTTTATTCAGAAACGCATTCTTTATCCACTCCCAACAGTTGGTAGTATTAAGAGGATGTTATAGTCAATCTTTACCGAATGAGTAAAATGTTACCTATTTTGTGACTATTATCCTAGCCTATGCAACACTGATGCAAAAATTTCACAGTTGGTGCAATTTTACATGCAATGCCGAACGAAACTGCCTAAAAGCTTTTTGGGTTCCTGTGCAAATGCCCCTAGGAAATGTATTTCTGCAGTAAGTGGTAATTCAATTATAGGAATACATTTGTTACCCTTACAGTTGCATAAAACCAAACTTTTTTAGTTCGTTATATTCGGCATTGTATGTAGAATTGCACTGACTGCGGTATTTTCACATCAGTGATGCGTAAGGTCTGATAATAGTCAAAATACGTGACATTCAACGCAGTTGGTAAGGGCTGACTTTATCATCCTCTTAAATATCGAATGATGATATAGATTGGAATTCTTTAATTCAGAAGGCAGCATCTTACAGTAACGACAACAACTGGGTCTTTGTATGTAATTATAAAAGTCGTTTTTATCCTTAATTTTACCGTAGATTAACTTATAAACGTCCGCATGGAAAATAAATTGCATTGTATTTTCTGTTCCCCAATATTCCTGTAAAACCGATCCAAAACGATCGTTTGATTACCAGGCGCGACACCATTATCTGCTAACCAGGCCCGCGCCACAGATCCCAGTATCTGCATAAATTTTTTATTCAACTTACAGATATATCTTCTATGGCACCCTGGAAATCAAACCCGCAAGTTTTTGGCTCATAGTATCGATAGGTCTTGACATTCAAACCAGAATGTTTGAACAGTGGTATGTGATTGCCCCACGTTGGCGCTGGTAAATAAATATCCTTATGGCCAGGGAAAAAATTTCCCAAATATGCTGCACCGATACGGAGAGACCCAGTGCCAGAAATTCCTTGAACGGTCGAATTCTGAAAAATAATGCAAGCGTTATATGTATACTAATGATCATTAACCAAAAACAGTTACATAAAACTAGATTTGAGAATAGAGAACGGAATTCGGTTCACCAGGGTTTTGTTTTTCAATTTATTCTGTCAAAAACAATTCCTGAAAAATAAATCCTCTGTGAAAACTTATTTTCTACTTTCTATGCTCACCAAGCCATTTTTTACTATATCGCTATTCTCGCCAAGTGCAAGGTTGATGCTATGTTTGCAGAATTCAGGGTTTCCTCCAATCGGCGAATACTCCTTATCGAGCCCACTCGATCCTATAATTTGCTCCGCCTGTCAAAGATGAAAACTTCTGTTATGTAAGAAAGTGTACAAAATCGAACAGAAAAGTTTTAAACCATCATTCGGACACACCTTTTGGACGCTGGGCAGTACGTATGGCTTTCCATTATCATCACGGTAAGCGCCGACTCCCAAGTTGATCTTCTTAGGGTTACTGTCCCTCTTGTAAGCCTCCGTTACACCAAGAATGGCGTCAGGGGGCCCCATCTCAACTTTGTCCCACCACGCACTGTGTGCAGAAACAATAAACTAGATTAAAATCAGCTTACAGACACATTCAAATACCTGTTGTCTAAATCTATAACTAGAAAACTTATGACTTTTGTAGTATTGAAAGCTCTATACAATGTCTTCATGCGATAAAATTTTTATCTCAACCTTTGACCGTAAACATAGTAATCTACATCACACTCGCTTCAAATTATCGCTCTCTCTCTTCATTCTATATTACTTTATTTCACTTTAGGTAGTTTATTCGTCATCTAGTATATGTTAAATTTTTCATTAATTCATTATTACTATAATTATTTTTGAATTCAATTTTTACGAACTTTACTACTGCGGGGACTCCTGCCAAGGTAAATAAGCCCTCTATCTATCTGTCTATCTATCTCTTATCAAAAGATAATATTCTATCATATTCAATCTAATCTATGACTAAGCTGCATGTTCAGATTCAGCCAACAGAAGATTTACAATGGATTTGATCTGGGATCCATATTGTTATGTAATCCATATTGGAAAAGAATCAGAGGTAAGGATGATACATATGAAATTCATGCTGGCTACTTAAACTAAAGAGGAAATTTCTTTTTTTTGTGTTTTGTTCTACATTTATCAGTTATTTTCCGAAATTTAAATCTAAATTATAGCCAAGTCCCAGTGTCATGAAAATTATATCTGCCAAATTCTGCAAACTTGTACAAAGAATTAATTGTGCACTAGCGAAATGGTTTGGAATGAGTTGAGCGTAAAAAAATTTCTAAACTGTAATTCTGATCCAATATTGTGTTATTGTTGTAGGTATGAAAATTAAAACTTTCTAAATTAGTTCACTAGCTGGAAAATATTTGTAATAATATAATATATTTCCCAATTTATGTTGCCTGTATTTACGGCTGAATAAAAATGTTGCAGTTACATAATTTCTTTCGGACACATAATCCGGGTGAAAAATTGTAGATTTTTTCAATGGCAAAAATCGGGATTAGTAATGTCTCATCTATTCATAGTAGATGAAGTAATATTTCAATTTTTGCGGCTAAAATCTATTAATTTTTTTACACTAGTAACAAAATGAGGAAGAGGAAAAGAGAGAAGAAGAATGAAGGGAGTAGAAATTTTTTTCATTAATATAAAATATGAACTGTAGATCGGCAAGTAGACAATCTAATCAACGAATATAACGATCGATTTATTTCCCCACCGGAACATCGTTATCATGTGTCAAGGTCAAATGTAGTGTTCCAACTATGTATTACGAGAATTAGAAATAATTTAGATAAACTTACATGTTTTTGAGCGAAGTCGCGTAAGCATGGTTGCTGATTTTTAAACAATTGAACGAAGTCGCGAGTAACTTTGTTTTCTGCGACATTGTCGGTTAAATTATAATGAGGTGATTTTTGCACAAACAGCAAATGATGTTGGTCGGAGCAGCTGGTGAACTTGAGCTTGTGAGTTGGAAGAGTGGGCCGTGTGGGGCTAGCTTTGAATACTCCACAGATAGTGGAAACGAGAGAAAAATGCGCAAGGCTGCTCATGCGCCGTCAGGCACTGCCAGTATTGTGTTACGTCAAAATGCCCTTCCACTGTCGTCACAGGTTACTAAAATTTTCCAAGGTTACTTAAGGTTATCTGGTTTGTTTAGAAATACAACTTCGTAGAGCCTGATCACGTCTCGCACCTATTGATAAATTTGGATCTATCAACATCATCAACAAATTCACCTAATTTGTTTCCAGTTTGTAAGAACGGATCTGTCACTGGTATTGGAAGCAAAATAACCAACCTTCGGTATAGAATTCATTCATCTTGAAGTCGTAATTCTCCCACACCACTCTCTTCATTGATTGGTTATCTTCCATAAAAATGAAGCATGGATTACCATTGACGTAAGAAGTACGATTAAAATCATACGGCATATTCACTGAATTTGTGATGTTAAACGAGCACTGCGCTGCCTGCTCGGGCTTAAACCGAACTTCTGAGTACTCGAAGAGTGCCAGCTCGAAATTTGAAATGAATCAGTCGTTATAACTGTTCAAAACCCCAAAAAGAACTGTTGTTTGTAGCATAAACAGTGAATTACTCACTTAAACCCGTAAAATTAATCGGTTCGAATGTCGATACTTTCAAGTGTTTTGAGTGTTGTTTTGAGTGTGTTTGCGCTTCACGACGCTTTTAAGAGCTTGCCTATGAACTATAAACACAACCATAACTGAATGGGTGGCTCAACGGAATGCTTGATCGATTAAAAATATTTAAATTGGTTCTCCTTTACAGAGGAATTCTGACAAGTACGTAATCTTTCGGTCTGTTTGCGTTTCAATCTATCAGTAACATTATTGAGTAACACCAATGAATTGATTGCTCGTTCGAAATGAGGTAATCCGTCCTGCGCGACTCGGTCAGTAAGACAGATGCCTGACTCATAAGTGTTTGAGATGTCATCTTAAAGATGGCGTTGAGTAGGAGTACACGCAAAGACGTTCGGCTCAATGTCAATTCAGAGGTAGATACAACAGTTTTCTATATTCACTGACTTGGGCTAAAAGTGTCCACGAGGATATTTATCTAGCTCAAACCCGGTCTAACCAAAGAGACCGATAGAACGTCGACTAAATTATCCAGTTACCCTTATCGACCGAGTCATTTTTGTACTACAAATTTCTGGGTCTTATACGTATAATTGTAGGTCAGGGACTTTAAAACGAATTGAAGGAGTACAAGATATTTTACTGCACGAACTTTCGACTCACTAATCCAACTGTTTCTTGATTTCTAATTAAATCGTACGCTCCGATGATAATATGTGACGCATTTCTTGGTTTTGCTATGCTAAATTTTGCTATCTGCATTCAAAGAAAGGACTTATATAATTTACGATCCAAATAAAGACTAACTTTGAACGATTTAGTAAAAGATCTTGAGATAGTTGAAAAATTTCTACCAAAGCTTCTATCTCACTGAAAAAAAAATCAAATTTGAACCAACTGCCAGATCGCGTTTCATATTTGGGTACTTTTATCCTGTAAGAACCTATCCTGTAACACGATGAGTATTGACTGAGAATTTTCGAAGCAGATTTCATGAGAATGAAAAAATTTATGACCGTTGTTTCACCGACAAGCCGTGTGGCTTCTTAGTATGCCTTGAGCAAACAGAGAGAAATGGACAGCTGCAGTAAGAAGCCGAAAGGTCAGTTCGAGGGTTCGAACTTTCCGAGCTAAGGTTCGCCGACCTCTTCCACCGAATTCGGGCGCTTCCCTGCCCAATGCTTATACGCCAGTCACCACTGTGATGGCACCGTTCTTTGCCCCACGATGTGCATGGCTGAAGAACTCGTGCTGTGTAATGTCCGGGCCACCCTAACGACACAGCGATCCACATTGGGTCATTGAACTTACCCCGGGGCTTTATGCACCCTCCCGAATTTTGTTGAATGGCTAGGGGAAGTAGATTTCGAGGGTGCCGCAGCGAGGGGAACGGGAAGACGGGGGCCCACCTCGTTTTTCGTCGGATCTAAGCTGTGCAGTCTGGTTGGCGCCTAATTCCAATACATTTAGTTTCATTTATTTGATTCTCATTGAATAGCCAATAAAAAAATTGTGACCAAAGTTATGCATCAATAAGTAATTGAACTTTGTCAAAACTTCGATTTATATTCTATTCGTCGATTATCTAATGGCATGCACTGAAGGAAATCTGGTTCACTATTAAGTTGAAGATTTTCCTAACTTTATATAGAATTGTGAACTTGACGTTGTTAGAGCTCACAAAATTCTTCAGCATCTTTCGGAAAAGTTGAAGCTTGGGAAATTACGATATCCACACATAGTAACTGAAAGTCTTTATTATATGATAAGATTTATCTCTAACAAAGGAATAATAATATTATTATATAATATGATTAATAATGACGATAATGATAGTGACAATGATGGTGACGATAACTGTAATTGAACTATACGAATAAATCATGTTCATGCCAACAGACAACCTTTTAAGAGTCAACCATTGGTAATTCTTTTTTTTCTATTTTCCTCTTATTTACTTGCTTCTTTATAGGAATAACTAAATTTTGCGTCCCAAGTTCTCCAGAATTAACTGCTGGTTAAATTCGAATGTGGTTAGATTCGAAGAAAGAATGTTTTGAATATATAACTCAACAGGTGAATTTGGAAGGTAGCGCAGCATCAATGTGTTCGCCGTTCCGGATTTCACTCCGGCTGGAAGATCATTTTGAGAAGTTGATAGCTATCAAGTGATGCTTCGGGTCAAAGAAAATTATGGCAAGTGTAAATGATACATGTTTCGACAATCGAGTCAATGCTGAAAACAGAAAATTTAGCCGTCTAAACTATTAGTAATCGATCATTTAAAATCGTAATATTGATCGCCTCGAGTGTCCACAGTTTTAAGTGTTTTGAGTGAATTCAGCCCGCTAAATTCATTCGTATTCGGTGTACATACGCTAGTGTCGAGGGGAAAAAATACGAATTGCCAACGGTTCAGACTTAAATTTAAATATAATGTTTTTGTTATTATATACAAAAGAAACAACGTAACAACACACAGCTTCACAACGGTCAACGAGATCCCGCAATTCACTGCAGTTTACGATAGAACTGCAACGTCAGCGGGTTCTGTTTACATAACTAACTAGTACACAAACTTATTAACGTACTTCGTTTTAAAATCAAAAGTAAACTTATAAGTTATCTAGTAATATTTATATTTATTTTTATTTTATATCAACAATAATAATAATAACTTATAAGTATATCCAGTAACGTACAAGATACATTTTAATGGCAGGCGGCTTGCGTCACATTGGCGCTTTTAAGTGTTATACGTTATGTGCATCAATAATTGTTATGCCAAGCTGTTGTATGTATATTCTTATTTCTTTTCGCAGTTACCATGATGCAATGATGATGATAATATTAATGGTAATAATGATAATAATAATAATAGTAATAATAGTAATGCTGGTAATATACATATAATATGCAGGTATTTTTTTACATGTATTTATATGTAAGTAAGGCGGATATATATATATATATATATATGGCATATATATGTGTGTTATGTTCTTCTTTGTTCGAATTATCTCACGGTGGGCCTTATTCAAACTTGACAAAACGGAGGAAGATCGTGATCGCACATGGTATATAGGTAGACGTAATATATATTACGTATAGATTAAAATGATTGGGAAATGAGATGAGAGTAATGAGCTGAATATGCAAATACCGTATTATCAAAGGCATCCGATGGCACGTCGACAGAGTTTTTTTTTAATCATTTTATTTAGTTTGCTATTTACTTGTATTTTTTTCTTTCCTTCAACAGTTTTCTACTACATTGTATTCTGAAATTCGTTCGAATCACACAAATGAAAAGTTTTCACGTAATATATAACGGCGTTGAGAGAATAAATGTATATTTCTTTTTTTTTTCTTGTTACTTTTAATCCAACATGCCAAATCCGCCATACGTGACAAATTCGCAACTCTGCGTTATTGTTGTTGTTATTATTATTGTTGTTATTATTATTGTTATTATTGTTGTTGTTGTTATTGTTACTACTACTACTATTACTACTACTACTACTACTACTACCGTTATTATTATTATTATTGTTATTATCATTATTGTTGTTGTTGTTATTAATATTATATTATATGTATATATAAACGTAATATTATTATATTTTACACGTAATCAGTTCGATGTGCCCGCAGCAGGGAGACAGCGTGGCGCGGATATAGGTGGTATACATAGTAAACTACTTACACATCCGTATGTACATATGTATGTATTATACACATACACAAGAAATTTAGTCGAATGGCATACCTCATATACTATATTAGTATATCCGCTATATATCAATCGCTGTCGGACCGCTATGCACGGCTTGTAAATGTAATAGGACCTAAAGACGACATAACTTGATTGTTCTATAATTTACTATTCTACTATTTCCTTACTCCACGTTACGTTTCGTGTTTTTTCGCTTTTTCATTCCTTTTTCTTTTTCTTTTTTTTATATCTCTTTTCATCACTGAACCTCGTGCCGTTGCTATTGCAATTCTTCATCGGTTAAATATATACAAATATACGCATTTTTGCAATCGGGTTGTGTGTGAAGGAACATTATATATACATATATAAGATGAATGGTATATTAAATCTGATTTAAATATGTATATGTACATTTATCACGGGATCAAAAAAATTATATTCAATTCAGAAGCTGCTTGGATATATCATCGCCGTGTATAATGATAATAATAACAATAACAACGATAATAATAATAATAATAATAATAATAATAATAATAATAATAATAACAATAATAATAATAATAATAATAATAATAATAATAATGAGTTACACGGAAATAAAAAAAATTAACCATTACAAGACGAATAGTATATAGTTATATGCAGATAATCATAATAGTAATAATAATAACAGTTACGTTCATTTATAAAATTATGATGCGTGACATATAAATACTTGGATACGTACATATACATATATACGCTTGTACTGGCAGTGGGCTCAGCTTATATTCTCAATACTCTGGTATAGTACGGAGTTGTTATCACAGAGATGTCAATTTTGTTTGGTACTTCACAATATGTATATGTATATGTTTAGCAATGTAGCAACTTCGATTACTACGTACAAAATTTATTTCGGTGCCACATAACCCAGATTACGGAAAGAGAGAAAGAGTGAATGAAAGGTATAATGAAACACAAGCGCGCCCCGAATCGATTCAATCATAGTTATGTACAATTGAACTTGGAAAATATTTTCTCCGATACGAGCCAATTAGGAACCCTAATTGATTCCTTTCGCAGTCTCTTATATCGTGTAGTTGTAGGTAACATGAAAACATCGATATAATATGTACAAGTTTGAATTTGAAAACAATTATGGACGTTATAAATGGTGAGAAACCATTGATCATTTGTTCTTATATGCATACAGTAAACAGAAAAATTGTATATTACATACATTATAGGGTGATAGAAATAATAGTTGATGATATAAACAAATCCGTAAGACGTAAAATGAAAACTGTAAACAATTTTTCATTCCATTTTCTTGTTCCGTACGTAATTCAGTTAGCTCACGCGCTTACTTATGCGGCACACCCGTTTACCATTAATACTATACTCGTGAAAAATTGCATCAATTTCGAGGAAAAAAGCTATAACGATGATACATGTATTTCAATTAGGTCTTTGCATTAAAAAGAATCCTGTCAATTTTTATATGTGTAAAAAGCAAAGAAACTCATCAAATTAATCTAAAGATGTAACTGTCAGTTATATTACCATTGAATTTCGCTGATTTTGTAATACATCATCATACATTGTCTTATTTGTTAATCTCGTCCATTTGCATCAATTTATGTTCAATTAAAATAGGGTTTTTAGAACTAATTATTTTAAGTTTCTCTGCTTTGTACAAAAATTTACTATTCAATCTACGACTGACCATAACACCATGTCAATAATAGGAAAATTTGAATCACTTATGTTAGACATTACCCATAACGTTCAGTCATAGTGAAAAATCTTTTGTTTCGACAGATTGCATTCAGAGGCGCATTATAACGATTTCAATGTAATCTAGTTCTTCTCCGCGTTGCAACAACGGTTAAATCGCGACGGTACCCGATAACCGTAAGTTGTGAAAAATCGTTTATATTACGCTGCAACGACAAACACAGGGCACTTTGAAAAGTCTGTTAGCGATTGGACAAAATCCACCGTTCGAAGAACGAACTACGACGCCCTGGCGTACTGGATGACAGAGCTCTGTCTCTGCGAGGCGATGCCAGTCCTCTCACTTTCCATAGACTCTAGTATCATCTTGCTACGTTTCCGGGGCGGAAGAATGAGCGTCTCTCTAACTGGAACGGCGAGGTCGAGCGGATCAGGCGATGGGGCCGGGCTGACGGGGTTGCTGCTCGGCGGTGTGAGGATGGGCTGCCGCTGGAGACCGCACTCTCGTTGCCGCTGTTCTTCGACGACTTCGAGGGCAGCCTCGACGCGACGGCGAGCATCGTTCCCGGGGAGATCGAGCAGCGCGCACTCAGCGGCGGGATCGGGCAGACCGTAGGTCGAAAAAGCGGCAGCGGGTGGTGGGTAGAGGTAGTAAGTCTCGGGCGAGGGCTGGAAGGTGCGATCCTCGGCCGCGGCCGCGGCTGCAGCGGCAAGAAGCGCCGGATTTACACCGGTCGGGCTTGGCGCGTGACCGCTATATTGGTCGCGGGGGTAGAGGTAGTAGGCGAAGTCGCGGGACTGCGAATACCCGGTTGCCTGCGTCGCAGGGTCAGTCTTATTCTCCTTGTCGCTGCCGACCCCGCCGCTCGAGCCCAGCTGCGAAATCTCGATGACGGGCTCGACGGGTGACGCGTTCCGCGGAGAGCCCGAACCCGGCGAATCGGAGTGCGTTTTTATGTGCAGCTCCATCGTCTTCTTCGAATTGAAGGTCTCGTGACACAGCGTGCACTTGTATACCTTCTCGCCGTAGTGCGCAACCTGGTGCAGCTTCAGCACGTGGTTGTAGCCGAACGACTTTCCGCATATGTCGCAGGTGTAGGGCTTCTCGCCTGTGTGCGTCCGCGTGTGCACCTTCAGCTGTTTAGAGCAGGTGAAACCCTTACCGCACTCCTTACAGACGTACGGTTTTTCTCCCGTATGGGTACGCATGTGAATCACCAGCTGTCCACTCTGGATGAACGTCTTCGCGCATTCCGAACACTTGTGGGGCCGTTCGCCCGTATGTATCCGCATGTGGCGGTGGAGCTTGCCGCTGTGTTCGAAGGCCCGTTCGCAGACATCGCATTTGTAAGGCCTTTCCTTGGTGTGGATTCGCCGATGGACGCTGAGGTTTTCCTTCACCGAGAATGACTTGTTGCAGTATTCGCACTGGTACGGTTTCTCACCTGTGTGTGTCCGGAAGTGGCGTGTGAGGCGCGCTGGGACGGCGAATGTCTTGCTGCATATGTTGCACCGGTACGGATCCTCGCCCTCCTTACTGTGCGACCTTACGTGACTTTGATAAACGCTCTTTTGGCTGAACGTCTTGTGGCACATTAAACACTGGTACAGTTTGTCCTCCGTTATAGACTCTAGAGACTCTCCCGATGGTCCCGTAAACACCGTAACGTCCGGACTGCACACCAGATTCTTCACAGAGTTCATCGCCACTATATCTGTCACTCGACTCGCAATCGGCATCGGTGGAGCCTCCCGATTTGACAGCCCCTCAGCCGGGTAGAAGTTCACCATTTTCGGTACCCACTCCCAATGTTTACCTGGAAAACGAAACAAAAACGATGTTCACATACGTCGGTACCAGTTCTTCGTCATAAACCTATGTTTCACACAGTCGACATAAGACGTACTTGAAATTCTGAAATTCTGAAGTTTATTTGAATGAATAGATCGAACGGTTACTCCGAAATTCGCATGAAGAATAGATGAAATTGTCATTCAATTTGTGTCAGTTTGTAGAAAAACTTGCGACCGATAAGTTACTGTAATTTTCATTCAAATTATGATTTGGAGCTTCAGACGTATGAAAATAAAATTACGACACCAGTTCTTGAGAACATTTCGTACCCGTGTCTGTAGTTGATGTTCCTTTTGAGAGGTTCGTATTCTTGTAGGTCATTTTTTGGCTCGACCGAGAAACACAACAAAGCGACGTGTGTTCAGAGTTTTGGCTTATGACAAGAGAGTTGACCAATATCGAGGTAGGCAACATGAGGTAGTTTAGTTCGAGGTTGATTGAGGTAGGTATTTGTGTGACTACTGAAAGTTACACAACGGACGATGAGCACCGATTTTATTGCGTGTGCAAATCGCTAAGGCACGCTCCGGCCGCGCTCGCTCCTTACTCTAGAGATTCTAGTGTGCGTATGGCTTGATTGTACGGGCTTTCCCAAAGCCTCGCGTATTGCAGCGGAACCCCCACCATCGTTGCCACTATCTTTTCGGCCCAAAACACCCACTTATGCAGTGACACGCACGCGCGCATGCACGCCATGTACATACCTCCGAGCCTCCGTTCGACCTCTCTCGGCGCTGTATACATACCGTAGACGTGTACATGTGTGGATACAGGCGCAGATATCAATGAGCGCATGTCAAAATTTATAACACCAAAAAGTTAACCCGGTCAAAAAATTCCTTTTCTTAACAATTCAAAGAACAATCGCCTCACAAGTTTTCTTTGAAATTCTCTGAGCCATTTCGGAATTCTCTGGAGAATTTCACAATCAGTTATATTTCAAACGGTGTAATTTATCAGAAATTGAATCACCATTAATCCATTAAATACCCAGAAAGTACAGTTTCAGCAAAATTAATGAATATTCTTTAAGGTATAATATAAATTGTGCAAACTGAATATAAGGTATGATTGTTTATCTGAAAAGAGGAAATTCTAAAGTTGAAATCCACCTCTAACTTTACGTATGATGTCACATCTCTGGAAAGGATTCTTTAACATTTTGTAAAGAATCGAAACTTTTCAGAAGGAAACATAGAATATCATTAACATCAAATTTTTACTGTATAAGTTAAAAATGAGTACAGGTACTATTGCGTGCGTAAGGATGACATTATAATATGAACCCGAATTTTTTTTCGTACCCTGACATACTGAAATGTCGGGTGAGCCTGTGTTTATTGATCTTGCTCTGACGTCACCTTGAGTATAACGTAGCGAGAGACAAAATTTCCTCCGTCATTCAAACTCGCGCGTACATTTTTTGTTGCAGGTCATTGAATTACTGACGAATTTGAAAAATAGCCAAGATTATATCGCGGGGAAAGAATTAAATACATAGGTAGAAGAGATATGGAGGTTTTATTTCGAAAATAAAAAAAGACCATCTGATTGCTCTTTCTGTTTTGCCGCCATCGCTGCAGCTTCTCTAATAACACAGAAACTGTTTGAAACCTTTGAATGGAATGTACTTGTATTTCATATTATATACCCCTACTTTTAATTAAAATCAGACCGAAATCACCGTAAAGAATTTTCAGGACTCTCTTTGGAATCGTATTGAGTGAGTACAGTTTAGTTGTCTCATATCCGGTTCGGAACGTTGGATGTTTTTGTTTCCTGATGAAGCTTAAGGCGACAATTCCACAATCTAGTGAATCACTCTTGAACGAGACAATGAAATAGAATTTCTTTCCCCCATTCGGCAATTTAGACGTTGTAGAACAGTGCATGCTACCTACATCGATTATAACAAGTCAAAAGATTATTCACGATTTTACCGACAGAGCAAAAAGCTTTTCCAAAATTTCGTAAATTTTTGTCAGGTCTGGTTCCATTAGCTGTAAATTGTCGAATGCAAGACGGAAAATCCATTTCGCTACCCAGTTCCTAAGTAATCAGCAAAATTGCATCCAAAACCGTATAGCGGAACAGTAAATATAATAATTTGAATGACCAAGAAGAAAAAGTGCGGAGCACGAAGAGTGGCGTATTTTTGTTTTAAGCAGCACTCGTGTCTGGCCAAGTCATAGTGTTATCACACCGGGATAGCCAGTATCAATGTGGTAGGTTGCTGCACGCGCGTCGACCGAAAGCCGGAGGCAGTAGTCGAGGTTGGCTCTGCAGTCGGCCTGACGGGAAACCAATGGCCGCTGCCTCCACGTGTATCTACTACATTTTTTTATAGCGATCACCGACCTCGTGCAACGCGCTGCGCGCGATGTAAGGACGGTGCGTTACATCACGGATCTGTTAGTTACACTGTGAATAATGCGATAAAAAGTATAGTTATTTTTATTGCCATCCAGTACTCGTCGCTCCTGACATTCCCAAAACCGCAAGAAAAAATGCACGCGAATCAGCCCCGAAACTGAGGACCAGATTATTGATTCATCAAATCCCATGCCGCTCGAGAAAGGGACGGGAATATGATACTGACGAGTCGCAACCATCGCCACTCTAACGATGCGCGCTGCATTGCTGCGCAAAATGCTCGCACATACCATATTCTTTTTATTCAAAGAACACTGCGCAAAGTTGAAAATCAACGGCTACCCAGGAATTATTCGATTACTATGTGACACGACTCATCAAACAACCTAGCTTTCTCATACAATGTCATCCATAGACCATAGTTTAGTTTTTTGATCATTTGGACAATTTTACTGACATTATGAATTGTACTAACACTTGGTTCATGTTTGTACTCAAATATAAATCAAGCCATGAAATTTACCATTTGACACATGTGTAATATCTTACTCATCGGATGGTATGAAAATTAAAGGACAAAATCAAATTTTTAATTCAATCCGAAAGATCCTTCGTCTTAATCAGCAGAATCCTCGTGACGCCCTTCCAGATTTGCGACACCGTTTAGGCTCGTGACATTTCGGGAAAATAAACTATTGTAATACGGTACTCTGAGAAAAATATTTGCCGAAATAATTCAATTTGATGATATTTCATTTCTAGGGTAAATTGTAATCAGTTTCTTTTTAATAATTATTAGAATACCGTATTTTGCAATCGCACACTGTTCTGAATTAAAAATGACGATAATTTCGAGATAATAAGGATAATGAGATTGAAAAAATGAGTGTTACATACCTGATTGCCTTTCTAAGTCCTGTTGTCTTCATATGATGAAAATTAAATGATCATGTTCCAGAGTCACGAACCAGTTTTATCAATTATATGTCTTATTATTTCTCCGTTTCAAATGTCCCGCGGTATATTAATCCGCTTAGTTCGCAGAGTAACTGGCAACACTTTTGAGAAAACCACACAATAAAGAGGAGCCGATGTATCGTATAGTTGTATTTGATCTTTCGAATAAAACTTTGGCTCGTTCAGTGAATTATTCCTCTAAAACTGAGGGAAACCGAAGGACCCGCCTCGGAATGGCCAATCATACTGTGTAATGTTTACCTCCTACTCGAGCCGAAGAGCGGCGGAAAGGATCGACGCGTCCCGAAGCGAATTGCCGAAGCCAGGGACACCGTGCTCCGAGTTCCCCACCCGTTTCGCCCCCCTCCGCGTAGCCGAGACCCCTGAACGCCAGCGCGACGACGACCTACAATTTAGGACGGCAAAGTGTTTCTCTCAGCACGTGGAGGCAGTCGTCGTGGTTTCCCCCGAGAAACACGCGTGCGAGTCAGACAAAGACGGTGCGAACGACGCAGAGGACGCGGTGACCTGCGGCGCGTGCATCAACACACTCCACATCGCACAGAAACAAGCGCAAAATCCCACGTTCCTACGACTCGTCCTATATATACCGGCACGCACGGCGCTTTGTCATTGTTGATCGTCGTGTCCGTGGTCGCTACCGCTGGTGGAACGTTCGGCGCGATGGCGGCGATTCACCACAAACAAAACACCCCCAGCTTTCTTTCTTTCTTTCTTTCTTTCACTTTCAACCAGCCTCGATTTTTCCTTCGCACATCTCCGCCACTTCGAAACCCAGCCCGGATCTGACCTCTGCCAGGGTACCAGGACGCTGCATCATTCAGGACACCTATCGTCATCCCAATCCTTTCCGCTGCTCACCCAGGGAAATTGACTTAGGCCCCGAGGTTGGACCCGTTCCATTTATTCGGAGGGGGGGGGGGCAAAGATTATGAATATATTTTACAGTGCAAGAAATATTGCTACAATGTTACATTGCTACATTGTAGGAATAGCTCAAAGCTGCGTAAAATGACATGTTGAACTTCTGTACATTGCAATAAATATTGCTACAATGTTGACATTTAGAACTTTGCAGGAATATTGCAGCAATGTTACCAAGTTTTGTTGTATGTTGTGTTGTAAACTCTTGTACATCGAATGCTGTGTTTATGAAGTAATGTTATCGTAATCATGTATCCACATTTTACACCTGACGGTAAATGTTCCGATTATTCAGCATATTAGGTTGCAAATAGTCGCCTTCCTAATGTTCCTGAAAGAATGGCGACCGAAGCAATGGATGAGTGAAACAAACAAAATTGTTATTTAGTGATTTTAAAGGTATTTTATTCGATCATTACAGCACTATAGCAAGTGCACGTAATGTACAAGAGTGGGCATCAAAATGTTGTTGCGGGTTATATTGTACGTAACATTACAGGAACATCGCACAGCTTATACCAAATATTTTAAAACTTGCTCAGATAGGTTGCTGCAATGCTTCTGCGGTTTTGTGTGCTGTTTCCGATAAGTATAATTGAAATTTGTTCTTTCAGGTCATGAATATTTATATCCTGGTGAAGATTTCTTCACTGAAAGTCTAAACGATGTGCAAGTTGATTAAATTTCGCATTGTCACTATCTTTATCATCGTCTTGATCGTTATTATTTTTAAATGGTGTGAATTTTTAAATCGTGCTTTTATAATCGCCGTTCAGGTACTTGTGTAATTGTCAAACTTAGCTCAATTGTTTCCAAGCCGGGTGCTGTTTCACAATAGCAAAGAACTGTAGTTTTGAGTCGATTCGATAACCTTTAAATCAGTTCAGTTATGCCAAAGATGTGTTGTACAAGTATCTCTTCTTTACCGAACGTTCCTTTTATCTGTATAATACACATGCACACATACGACTTGGAAGAATCAGAAAATATACATCTTTCTTGAATTTTTTTCGATAACTACTAAAAATTTACTTAAAAATGAGTGACTCTTTGTTCGGAAACGCTCACTTTCCTCGAAATAGACGCACAGTTGCATTTGTGAAAAAGTACATTTTAATAAAACAGAAGTTATGCAGCTCTTGTAATGCGTTATTTATTCTATGGGCGGCCGAGGAGGGGGGGTCTGATTATATGCTACGCCTCAAATTCCTGCAAAGCAGTACTGATGGGCTTATAACCCAAGAGTTTAAGCTTAATGGCTGTGCTGCATGTTCCTCGCCCGTTGCCATATTTCGCCAAACGTACATACTCGAATAGTAACGTTCTTTCAAGGATAGTAGGATTTTGGTATTGGAATAGATTGCATATTCTAAATATTTGAAGTTGAAATAAGGTTTATATAATAAAGAAGGTAAGAGTATTCAATTTTTAAGAGCGCGATTGTCACAATATTTCAGATACGGACAATCTGACGCTCCGAATGGTGCGAAGGGTGAATCATTAAGCGTTTAGCTGCAGTTATGAACAATCATACCAGACGACGGAAGAGCAATCAGGATGGGGCCAAGGGCAGTGAAATCGAAACTCGTGCTGAACAATTATTCCTGAAAAATTGAACCTGGTGTTTTTGCACACATAAGGCCATCCCGGCCGTGATAATACTATTCAACAAAAAGCGTATAGAGCAATGACCCACTGTGAGCCCTGCACGTGTAGGACGGAAAACCACGACAACCGCCTCTGGAGGGGCAACGGACTGCGTGGTGGTTCGAGTTCCCCACGCCCAGCCATGCCATGGCGACAGATGTAACTATCGATGCCTCGTCGTGCCCCTAGCTCAACATATATCGGGGCTACAATACCGTCTGAAGTCAGAAATATTCGTGCCATTTATCCGCACCATTATCCTCCAGTTGGTGTGAAAAGAAAGACCCAGCATTCGGTCTAAATAGACAATTGCAAATTCGTACCCGGCATCTTCACACTAGCATCTCGAGGGCGCTGCGATCGTACTGAGCAGTGTGGATCCCCATTCTGACAGCTTGGAAACCTAGGTTGAGGTATTCGAAAACCGAGAGCCGATTCTCACCCCGCGATCTCGAGCACAGCTTTTTAGGCTGGCGCTCGACGCGACGGCTGCCTCATCGCGCCTCGTGGCCTGCCGGTTTGCTCCGGTCGATGCGGTCGCCAAGTCGCGGAGAGGCGCGGCAAGGGCAGCGGCTCGACGGCTCTGGTGGGGGCAAACTCTACAGTGGTGTCGTACCTTGACCAATCTCAACGCAACTTGTTTTAAGCTACACATCGGCAACGACCTTAGAACATCGCAATCGCGTTGAAACTGAAATGGCGAAGGGAATGCCCCCGCAAATTACGACCGCAGGCACACAGGCTGATGCCCATGCAAATGTTCTCACAATATGTCGACTTCATTTGACCAGTTCAGTCAATATCCTGGATGACAATTTATTCTGGAAATGTTAACTTGGAAATAAATGTACAGATGACACACTGATATTCTAAGTTACCACAAACATAAGATAAAGTTTTTCTTTATTTTTTCACAAATAAAAATAACATTCTTCTTCCTGCTTGTGCATCAAATTGTCGTTTCTAAAATGACTGAATATCTACGCGAGCGTGAAGGTCAACTTGATCCCGTCTCAGTTATTCTATGAGTTATTTATCACTCAGGGTTTTTTTACCACCTATGTGGCAACTGGTGACTGTTTTCAGTTCTTCAAGCTGTTACACATATTTTTTGTTGTAACCTTAGGAACTTGGCAAAATAAGTCGCAACAATTTTAACATCCTGTGACATTACACAAAAGTAACAGTCAAACGTAGCTAGCCTATTCTCTCAGCATTAATTATTCAGTTACTTTCGTAAGCTTGGGCGAGAAACAATTTAAAAAAGTGAAAACTGCAACTCGAAAAAAATGTTACAGATTTTTCAACACCGAAATCCGGTTATTGTGTTGAACATCACATTGCTTCATCCTTCTCTTGGACAACATAGTTTGATTAGTAACCCCTCTTTTCTTTGCAGAGTACAGTGTGCTAACTGTTCCAATGGTGCTTGGTCTACACTCGCAATTTCCAATTTACCAACAGGGCACTTGCAAATCCTCTCGACCGACCAAGTGCAGATGTTTACGCAAGTAGAGATCTGCAGAGTGCAGATTATGCACAGCAGTACTTTGAACCAAACTGTAATATTAGCTGCTGGTAATTTAGCGTAATTATCACTTTTTATGGCTACTTGCATCTTCTACTACTGCAATTCTGGTGTTGTGAACAGTTTCCATTAAAATACGATCCAACGTTGTTTAACAATGGACTTGTAATATCAACAATATAAAAATCGCCAATGGTTTATTCAAAAATATTTCAAACCAAATCGTACATAATATTGACGTTTTCACTGCTCAAATCATCGTCCTTGGAAGATCGAGTAATTCCGTGATTGAGGATGAAAATTGATGTGGACGTAATTATGAGCATATTCTCTTCGAGACCACAAATAAAGAAACTGGTATTGAGATAAGGTCCGTAGTATGCTATTTGGGCTCCATTTCCATTGGTGATTTTACGTAGGAAAGCACAAATCCTACTGAACGAAGTTCAGAGGTTCGAAGAACAGAGTGACTGATCTACAGAAAATGTCGTTCAGGTCCCTTTCCACAGAAATACTGTTCTACAAAATAAAACGGGCGTCAGGACCAATTTTACAGAACCGAGTCCTACAGAAATTAATTCTGTCAGCAGAGGACCGTTTCTACAAAGTTAGTTTCTACAAAAATTATATAAAATAAGTTCAGAATTATTTGTCCGGAAACTGCATTTAATTAATTTGTGGCTCCGTAAGGTTAGAATAAGTTAGGTATATCTGAAAATACAATACACAATTCCCTGATAAGAATGCGAGTGGTCACTGTGTCCTCCCAAAAACTAGAACAAATTAGGCTTCTATCTGTAAAACCAAACTCTGTAGATATGATTTCTGTAAAAACTATCCTCTCCTGTCAGAATTCATTTCCGTAGGACTGGATTCTGTAGAATCCGTCCTGACGTCCATATTATTTTGTAGGACATTATTTTTGTAGAGAAGAAACTGTAGCATATTTTGTGTAGAAAATTCGCTCTGTATATCTGATTTCTGTAAGATTGGGCCCCCTTTCAATATGCGAAACACGTTGTCTCTATGATCAAATTGAACCTTTTCCAAAGCCTTACAATACTGCTTTGAAAAAAAAATTCAATTTGATCCCAGAAATAACGTATTCACGTATTTGGAGTAGTAATTTATGTATCCAGAAGGAAGTCTGAAGACCATTACCATATTTCAGCTTGACGATCAGGATCAAGACGAACGAGCCTCTCGCTTTCCCAGTGTGTAGGTGGGGCGGAATTCACGGGGAAGGTCGCTGACCGAAGACACGTGTGCAACTGGTAGGCATCATGACGTTCGTAGATGCATGAAGTCACAAGGCCGTGAACAAATGCAGACGTGCCGCTTTCTCTTCCTACTTACTCTTCCTACAATCCATGCCTACGCTTACGTAACACCAAGTCTTCGGTTTTTGCTCCCCAAGCTACCTCTATGATAATATCCAGGTCGTTGGCCAGGCTCTGCGCGACTTTCAATCTTCGGTCTGACAGAGGGTCATGAATAAAGATTCCCTTTTTCCACCGCTCGAGTCAGTGACACAAACTTCAACAGATATTTTTTAATGACTCTTACACGTGGAATACGCGAATTCGTTATCTGAATTCACGGCCAAATGTAAACCAGTGTCAGATGTCTCGCCAGATTTTACTAAACGATGAATAAGTTCTGAGTTTAATGTAGCCGAATCAATAGCACGAATTTCGTTTGATTTGATCTATCCAGCTTCCAGTTACTGCTAGTCATCAAAATCTTTATTTTCGCAAATATCTCAGAAACGGTTCGACCAATTTTGGTCAAAATCGAATTAGTTCCAAAGAAATGATTAGTAGAACCGAATTGATTCATCCTTAAAATCATTAAAATCGTACGCAAAGCCGGACGGCCATATGAAAATGATCGGACGCAATTTTTCAAACCTCCAAAACGTGAATATGTATTAAAATTGTTTATAATATGCATGGTCATAACTTTGGAAGTATGTACATCATTTTAAAAAATGAGTACAAAATCAATGCAGAGAATTATTCAATTCCTACTTTTCGGTTTTGAGACATAATTATATCTTTTTTTGAAACCATGTACGTACTTCTAAAGTTCTGACTATACGATGTATATGATACTTTTTCTGAAGAAAGAAATTACCAATAAGAAAACTATGTAAGTACAATGCGGAACTAGAAGTGTATTTGAGAATTATAAATTGGTGTCAGTGTTGCTGAGTTGGAATCATCTGAATGTCGACATTACAACGACACATCCGTCTAGTGGAGTTGCGGAGAACCCGCGTGCAGGACCGTACTCTTAACATTTCCGACTCTCGTTTCTAGGCTTCAGAGTCTAAGGTCTCGGAATGCGTGAGTAAACTTTGTTGGGGGTTGCGTAACCCACCGAATACTGTTACCATCCACAACAATCTTGTCGCAACTAAGGATCCGGTAGGGTCCCTTATTGATCGTTGCTGCGCTTGGGTCAACGACTCCACGTGCAGCTTGTGAAAATAACACTGTGCTCCATGGTTCCACCAATTGAATTGGTCTCGATAAATATCATACGAGTTATTAGTCGAAGAGTATTCGTTGAATGTCTTGCAGCTTTGTGTATACATAATGAGTTAAAATTGTAGCTTGTGGATTGTCTCGACACTATTCCGGAAAAATGTTGGTACTCAATTCCCAGATATAACCCGCGCAACTATTGTATAGGGACCGTGCACACTAATACACTCTCACGGAAGTGAGAATGTGTAGCCAAATACATACATACTAGTTGCGACATCTAAAGTCCAGAACGAAACTTGTAATGAAAAATGTATGCATGTATACGACTACACATTCTCACGAAAGTGAGAATGTATTAGTGTGCACGGTCCCTATAGTTTTGGAAATCTTGGGTATCGTACTGCCAATGTTGAAGAGTTTTCTTGTGGGAGGAGGTGGCGAGCAGGCCTTCTGCTCGTCGATTGGGCCTACTTTGTGTTTACGATTCTCTTTGAAAATTTTCCAGCGAATATAAGTGCCTTGTTTTTTTAAAAAGACCAAATGGGCCAGCGCCCCAACTACGATATTGGAAACCCAGGAGACTCAAGGCGCATGATAAAACATTGCAAGATAAAGTAATTGAAAGGTACAACTGCACTTCTAGATTTTTTTGTTGTGCCTTCCTAACGCGTGACCCGATCCAAATGGGACTGATCGTAATAGTTTTCTCTCGCAGAATTTATATCGACATAGAGTATAATGCATCTGATTTTGATATTTTTCAAAATTGGTTGGATGTTTGACAATAATCAGATGAGTCATAAATCAGTTTATCAAAATGTAACGTGAAACCGACGAGATATTCTAAATACCTGGACTTTACTCAGTACATGAAAAACAGGATTTTTGCAAAATCGCTATCCTACCACGTTCTAAAATTAACCCTGAGCCATTTTGCATCTCTGTGAATATGTTTTGCCATTTGTTATCAGCACTGGCAGTAGTTTTATATCTCTCCTGCTCTACTAAACCGATTTTGAATGAATGTTACACTTCTAGGAACGTCTGAGCGTTGGACCACGGACCTCGCAATTATAACTTTTGGTTGGCAGACGATTGTGTAAATTTTCTTGTTACAGGACGATTGTGGTTAGTCAAAAGGCTGACTCACAAGAACATGAAGTTGCACGGAGCTCGTTAAAACCAGGAAGTAATATTAGAGTGGAGACCGAACTCCGACATCTAGCTCACGATAAAAGTGGGATCAATTTCGGTTACTGAAATTGGTAGTACCGAGAGCGCCGCGCGCTGCGTAGCGGTTCTGAGGCGGATTCAGGAGTTGTGATTAATAAGCAAAAGAAGTTGCGGGTACCGTAGTAGAGGAAGAAGGACCAGAGACTGAAGTACTGCAGTACTGGCGTTACTTAAAGCATGTTATTGCATGTACCTACGTATTGTAGTTCGATATATCGCGGCGCTGTGCTAGTTCAACAGACCATTACCCACAATTCCTCAATCCGCGTTTGCGACCACGGTCTCGTCTACAAGTCTCGTAACTCCACTCACTTTTCAGTGGTGTGGGGCTTCCCAACGCATGGTGACTACACAAAGAGACTGAACTCCATATAAATAAGTAGCTACCTGAAATAATATGGCACTGGTGTTCCGTATGTACCTACTGAACCATAATACAACTAGAACGCGCACTACATGGTTCGGTATACGGTTGCTTTAGAGCCGAGAGAGATAGCTCGGAGCTGAAGTGCTGTCTCTCTCGCACCGGCGCAAGTCTTTCAAAAAGCTCATACACCCCATTCACAGACGTTTACTCCACTTAAATCACTAACATACTATTTTGCTTATTGTCAGCCAAGCCGATGCAGAGTCAGACGGAGTACCCTAATTGTATATCTTTCCCATAACTTCGGCTGCATTTTTCGCGAGGTCGATGGGATGGGTAGCTCCCTTCAGTTGTATGTTGTACATGCTCTATGTCCATGGCTCTAAGGGTCTCAACCATAGATATGTCTATGGTCTAAACTATGGTCTCAACCTGTATACGAGATCGTGGTTGGAAGTTTGAAACCGCCACGCTACAAGCGGCAGTATCTGTAATACCGAACTCTGTTACCGAAATTAGGCCCACTTTTTTCGTGAATTAAGAGTAGGAGTTAGGTCGCCCTTCTAAAACCGCTTCCTAGTTTTAACCAACTCAGGCCCCTGATTCTAATTTATTTTTCATTCGTAAAAGCGGTGATGAGCGCTATCTAGACCAATCATAAGGCAGCGTTAAACGGAAAATTTCAGGCCCCTGGGGCTTGATTCTGATCACTCCCCGGGCAATCGTGGCTGTTCTACTACCAAAATATAGCCAAGAATCAAAGGCCGGCCCCTTGAGTAACTTCAGATTGTTACATAGCATCCGGCTTTGCTACACTCGTTATACACTGAGTGTGACTCTCCAAATTCTTAACCAATAATAAAAGCGAAAGCCTAGTAAATCCAAGTGTAGCCCGTCAAAAACCCTATTAAAGTCAGCCAATCGGCTGCAGCTCGTTCCGTTTCGCTCCTAGCGAACCTTTTGGTATTGGCTCATTCGGAACACAAATTTACTCCTACCGCAACTGCAACCACTTTATCACTTTGTGTACGCTATAATTTGTGTTCACCGGTGCAAATAAGTAAAGTAGCAACGTTGTGAGAAGTATAAACTGTAGACCGTTTATAGAGGATTTGGGAGTGTAGAAATCACCGATATTGTGTTTCATACAAAAAGGTGTAATCGCAATTCATCAAAATGGTAAGTTTCAATTTTTAAACAACGTATAAGCGTTTATTTCACGACGATCACCAATTCTAACCTGTGATGCGGCACGCCAAGTCGGTATAACCCCTGAGCTGCGAATTCAATCCTTCAAGCTGACATTAAAAATGAATTAAAATTTACACATCTCTTTCCAGACGATCGGAAAGAACAACAAAATGCTTCAGCATATAAACTTTAGAGTTAGAATAATACTACAAGACTCTAGAACGTTCATTGGTACCTTCAAAGCGTTCGATAAGCATATGAACCTGATCCTTGGTGATTGCGAAGAGTTCAGAAGAATAAAACCAAAGAATACCAAACAACCCGAACGCGAAGAGAAAAGAATTCTGGGCTTCGTCCTTCTACGAGGCGAGAACATTGTCTCTCTTACAGTAGAAGGTCCCCCTCCTCCAGAAGAAGGCTTACCTCGTGTTCCAATTCCCGGTGCTGCTCCAGGCCCAGGAATGGGGCGGGCAGCTGGTCGTGGCATGCCTGCCAACGTCTCAGGGGTACCTGCTGGCCTGCAAGGTCCGGTTCGAGGCGTTGGTGGCCCTTCCCAACAAATTATGACCCCAGGTGGTAGGGGTCAAGTATCTGCACCGCCCCAAATGCACCCTGGAGGCCCCCCTCGCATGCCAGTCGGCGGGCCGCCACCTGGTATGATGGGTCCACCGCCAGGAATGATGGGTAAAATGGAATTCTCTTTGTCCTCCACACTTTAAATCTACTGCCCAAATACGGTGGTTACTCGCTTGGAAAACTTTGAAAACTGACATATTTCAGGGAAGTTTGTTTAGTATGGGAAAGTTGATAAATATCTAGGAATTATAAGGTTTTTGAAGCATAGTGTCACTTGACAGATTTAAGAGTTCTTATAAAAATCTATCTCATTCTTTCACAAAACATTGATTTGACGCAAAAATTTTTGTGGTATGATCGTTTTGACGATTGGAATTGTACTCTGATCGGCTAGGTCTGATAAATTATCATATAAGTTAATCATCACGCAATTTGCAAAATATAACCTCAATGCCATATGATTTGTTTACTGAAGTTACAAAGTTTCATGAAAAAATGAGACTGCTTCCTGTAAAAACTTTTAAATCAGACACATGACACCTCGCTTAAAAATAGTGCCGAGCAATATGTTATTCCAACATTCACAGTACTTTTCCTATTTCTTATGAAACTACCTTCTTTAGTTCCCTTTCTCTACAAACCTTCTAAAACTGATGGTTTTCTCTGAATTTACCCTGCAGCACATAGTTTCCCTCCAAAAACCACCCATTTTTGACAGCCACGTTCTTTTAATTTTTATTTTTTGGATTCTGCTAGCTTGTTTCATCAAAATATCTATGTTCACAGATATCAAAGGCGAAAAAGGGAATAACTCACATTCTATATGCCATTATTATTTTAAACAAGTGCTAAAACATCTTGGTTTCAATCATAATTAAAGATGTGGCATGAAATCAACATAGGCACATCATGATTTTATGACATTTCTTTACTGTTCCATAACACGACAATGTGTTGGAATGTTTTTATTGCTTGCGTGTAGAGTCTGGCTGTTATACTGTTTTTTGCATTCAAGATCTGTAAACGTGGATATTTTGTGTTATCTACAGAAGTCCACATGGATATCAAGCATAGCATCCTCAAATTTGTTTTGTAAGTGCAGAAAGTTTAGAACCCTAGTACCCCCTCATTCTCCCGGAAATTACTTGAGTTGAGTGCTGTGAAGTGTACTATTGAATCCAATCTTTCAAATTTCCAACTAATTAGTAATTTAAACTAGATTTCCCTCATTTTTCTCACTCGTTACACTTGTTTGTAAGTTTATTGAACTTTATTTGCATTTGTTTATCAGTATTTATCTATAAAGATGGTAATGATAATGTTGATAACAATGTGAATGTGTATTCTTACGAATGAATCGGTTCCACTACCTGAATTAAAAGTTAGGTAAAAAGTAAATATTGTTTCAAAAATTTTCAGCGATGTGATTTGTGCCAATGATGGTGAACACAAGTAAAACAACAACACTATTATGTAGTATGGATGTTTCATTTATGTTCACCGTAATCGGTAATTATAACATTGCTGGAGATGACTACCCAGATAGTGTAGACCATTTATCTTGAAGAACAAAACTCCATATTAAACAATACTCATGAATTGCTTCACATTAATAAACTATCCAATTTCAACAGCTTCAAGCTTACAGCAAAGGTATTCTAAAATGTAACATGTTGAAGCAAAAAGTCAGTGAAAAACCGTGATTTCAGTCAGAGAAACACGGTAAAGCAAGCAAATTTTCAAAACCAAATTGAGTGGCCTTTCCTTTTTGAACTATTGTTGAAATATCAATTACATGAAAATGATCATGTTCTTTCTTAAGTTCTTCAGTCAAAGATACTTATTACAGGAATGCCTCCTGGAATGCCACCGATGGGTCGTGGCGGGCCGCCAATGGGCCCTCCTGGAATGCGGGGACCACCTCCTGGGATGATGCGAGGTGGCCCACCTCCACGTCCGTATTGAGATCATGTTTGAATCTATGATATTTGGATTCTTGGAAAAATATGATTATGATAAATAAAGAACTAATACCTTTCTACTATGGATATTTACCTGTTATCGGTCATCATTGATTATGATAGTTAGCTATTTACTATGTTGTTAATTTTTTTGAAACGCTGTTTTCAATAATGTTACTAGAAGGGGATTCCACCATACGGCACACCGATTGAAAGAGATTTTTTGACCAGACTCTGAGGCCAAACTAAAAAAATCATCTGTTGATGAATGGGCATTTAGTGGGAAAAAGAAGAATATTTCATAGTATACAGGAGGGATACCATTGCTCGTATATTTGGAAATTAGTGCGTACTTTGCACAGGATGATTGTAGCAGAGGTAATGGTAATAACAGTAGTAGTAATAATCATTAACAGATTTATATTTGTACCAACAGAATGACAAAATATTTATTCAAAGTAATAGTGTTTTTTATTAATTAAGGTTCGTATAAATATCAAACAATAATATCATTATTATGCCAGGAAACTTATAAAACTTATCAGACCTATATATAAAATATATATTAGTATTTTCATAATCCAATTGTGATAGCTAAAAAACTAAACTTTACGTTCACACTCCAATATTAACTATTTGACTTATCACTGATCGATTGCTGGCTGTCATACAGGTGTGTTAGATGATCTATGGCTAGAATCTGACTCCCGGCATCATCCAATAAGTTATTACTGTCGTTTTCATCAATGTACTGGAAACTTTCCAGATTTATATCTGCCGAACCCAATGCTGTGCTGAATATGTCTATCCCAGAATTCGATATGGATTCTCCTGTCTGAATATTGTTTATTGCATTTTCTGTGAACACACGCAGACTACAATGTTTTTCCGCTTTGCATATTCAAAGTATTAACATGACTATGACAAGATGGCGTCGCATGAGATTATCAGTTGATTGTTTTAGCCAAATCAAATTTATCTAAACGGACACAAAACTGTGCAAGTAGCTGCATTTTTTGTTTGTTACGTTATGTTGATGCAGAGTAAAATATGCGTCAAAAAATTACTTTTATAATTAAACACACTATCAGGATTTTGCATTTGCCATTTAGAGCTCAAAATATTTACCAAAAATTCGGAATTACCGATTCAAACAATCTTTCAGGATCAAGCGACTTGTGTGAAACATTTCTTCGTTCAATTTCATTACACATGAATTTATTCTGTTGTACAGACTGTAATTTCAGATACGTATTGATGATTTAAATCAATAGACTGAATTTCACTAAATGATGTCTCCTTCGTGAAAAATCATATGTATATATATATATAATTTTTTATATATATATTATATTATATATATATGTATTATATTATATTTTCACTTTACCTGATGTTTCAAAGCTGTAGACACCAGTTTGAGGATCTAGTGTTCCTTGTATTTCACTAGCGCAGTCTAAATTTCCGAGTGTTTCTACCGAAATGTTGCTTTTCTTAGATTCATCAGGAACTTCTGTTTTATCAAAATTTATACTATCTATAGTTTCTTTGTTTTTCCTGAAACAATTTACAGTATAAACATCCTACTATAATTTGCATCACCTCTTCTATAAACAGAATACACAATAATGACTGACCTATGTTCTTTCGAATCCATTACGAAACTAATGGTGGCACCACTCTTCACATATGATGATTTGCTAATAGGGCAAGTAGGAGTTTGAGCATCTTTGTTTTGTTCTTTTATCGACAAATGGGAATTAGTATTTAAAATAGCAGTCTTTGATTCTGAACTAAAAATGCCAGAAGCTTCAAGAATCTCGGAAAGGACTTTATTCTTCTTCATAGAATCCTGTCGCAGATCAAACACAATCATGTTTCCCGCCTGTAAGCATAATCACATTTCGAGAAGTTATTGTGTACTAGATTTGTATCAATTTGGGCTCATTGAAATCGTATCACTTTCGTATTTTCCGTGCAAAGATCGAGGCAAATTATAAGGTAATGCACAAATCAAATCAGACAATCAATCATAAGTAGATTAATTATTTTAAAACTAGTAAGCATTACCTTTGCGTTGATTTTGACTGGTTCTGGTTGAGAAGAATTCAATGGGGACAACACGGCTAAAGATTGTTCCTCACCAACGGTAATTCGATGTGGCAGCAAAGCTATTGTACCAGCTGACTGCGGATTTGATAAACATACATTTTTTCCACCGACAATAACTTTGCCTAATACTTCCTAAAATTTAGAATCAGGGTTGTTCATTGCGACAAAACAAGAAAAATCACTGCTCTCAATCCAACAATTACCTTTCCAGCATGAGATAATGTTACACCTCTTGCAGAACCTTTTTGCACAACGATTACATTAGCTTTGGCACCCGCCCTTGAGCCAATATCAGATGTTATACTTACACTTTTGCTAGAATTCAATGTGATACCCTGAAAACACATATTCACAATATGTTTAGATATTTTAAGGTGATCCATTATATACCGAATGTAATTGCTTTTATTAGCTGATTACCATATTGACTGGCCGGTGGCCAGTTTTCACAGGTGGAATATTTTTACATGTTAATACTGTTGTGGTACAACTGTTATGAGGAGGACCAGGTCCGCTCGATGCTACTTCAGTATTCAGAGTTACCATTCGAGGTCCGTTTTCTATTGAAAGAAATAAATCAAAATATTTATCCTCTATGTTCTTTTTTCGAGAAAATTTTTTTCAGTAGCTGAAACTAGTCTCAGAAGAAGTGTAGCTAGTTACTTGAACTACCCTGATGTAAATGATATAAATAATTGTTTCAGAAACCTCGCTTCCAGTACGAAAGAACTTTATCTATACATTTTGAGTTATAGTTACGTAATGTTATCGGCTTTACTCCAATAGCGGATCTTGTACTTGAGTTTGTGGTAGTCATTACCGCTTGCACACACGCGGAAGTTGTACTACTGCTAATTATGACTGCATTTTGTACACAATTCGTTAACTGCACCAATTTCGCACCTGATATTGAAGGAGAAAGAATTTGTTTTACATTATAATATATAAATTGCGTATTGTAGCATTTTTTTAACCATTTTTTTTCATGATATAAAAATATAGATGCTCAACTACTTAAGTTATCATATTTTTATCACCTTCGTTGCTCGTTTGAATATTAGAAACTTCTGACTGTTTAATGTTTGCATTGGCACCTTGAGAACCGCAAGTAGATATTACCAACGGTGTTGTTTTGGGCTGCACCATCTGCGTCGGTATAGGTTTTACTCGTACTTTGCTAGCTGCAGTAACAGTCACGTATCCAGATACAAACTTGGAAAGTGACTGCCCAGTTTGAAGCAGTGTTTGAGAGCACGACGCAATTGGAGTTATGATGCTCTTAGATGGAACTGAAAAATACGTCATACGTGTACCACAATACTACCCTAATATACCACGGTGCAAGGTGTTTTTTCTGACATAAAATGAAAACCCCTAAAGTTTTCTCTCAAATTTCACACTGGACTTTAATAACTTTTGTGAACTATTACTTATCAGAAGGAACCAGAAAATTTATCAATGGAATCTGTCTGAAATATTCTATTTTAGAGCTTTTCAGCAACTACTTCATTAGCAAAATGCTAATGATAATCATTTAACTGTAAAAAGGAATTCATAGTTTGGAAAAATGTTATCTGATAATCGATTGTGGAGAAAGTCAGGGTTATTACACACTTTCATTCTCGAAATTTCCTACGATTATCGAATTTTGAAAACCAAACAATCACTCTCATAAGAGTTTGAAAGTATTTCTGCATGCAATGTGCGATCAAATGTAAAATATAATGTAAGGATGTTTAGTAGGGCAATATGGCATGGTTTTAGGTGAATTTAGCAAACATTAAGGCGCAGAAAAAATGGCGCAAGCTTTTACATCGTGATACTAAGTCAATTTAGCGTTAAATGTGCGACAGGAAACCACTTTTATAATTAAATACGACGGCCACGACAGGTAGAATAATGCATTTACTACCAACAGATGGCGTCTTCCGAATTTCAGGTTCCCAACGGTCAGGTCCCCGGCACAGAGCCTCAGATATTTCCGTAGTGTAGCCAGTGTGGCGCTAGTAGTGTCGCGTGTGGTTGACGAGAGGGGACACAGCGGGTACATCTATTAGCGCCGCATAATGCGAAATACAAACTACATTAGGAGGGACACATAGGTATGCCTTTAAGAATTTAGTCGAGTGCCCCGGGGACCTGCCAACGGGACAAATATTTGAATGGATTCATATTGGAAAACATGTATAGAGAGTAGTTTAATTTACTTTGCCGATGAATTAGTTATTTTCTGTTCAATTTATGTATACGTATATTGAGTTGACGTTGGCTCATGAGCGTTTATATTATAATAGTTATTTGAAAAATTGAGAAACCTGTTAAATTTAATCTGCTGCAATTACTTCCACTAGGATGAACAGAAATATTTTGTTGAGATGTTGTGCTTGTTGAGCATGATGAATTAGCAGCATTTACCTCAACGTCATCGATAATGACGTTTCTTGACATAGCCACAGTCGCGCTTGTGGGTACTATAAACACCTGGTGAATATCAAAGAAAATCAATTATGTTTTTTCTCAAAATAACTACATTTTTTGCCTTTAGCTAATAATAGGCAAACGAAAAAACCACAGTAACAGCACTGATTTGATGTTTTTACCTTATTATGTAACGAAGTTGATACTGAAGACAATGATTCTGATCCTATGCAAGAAACAGATGTAACAACATCTCTCACAATTTTACCAGTGTCATCAAATGTATTCAAACCACCAGAGACATCTTGGAGCTGCAAATGAGGCAGTGCAATTACTTTTTTTTAATTCTTCACAAATTCTAACTATTTTTTTAAAAATACCATACGAAAGTATCATTAATATATTTTTGCCTTTCAGTTACAGTAAAATTGACTGTCCTTTTTACACTGGTTACAAAATTTCACACATCATTCAGGACAATTTGTAAATTTATAAATCACGTGTCTAATGTCACAATGATGATATCGAACACTGATTGAACTTTTGTTACCTCAACTGCTGATCTCCTTCGTTTTCTACCTACAGGATGCCTTTCTGGCTGTACGGCAATGGGACTAACGGGTGATTTCTTCTCTTCTAAATTCTCTAAGACAAAATCTGTCTGTAATTTGTCTGGAAAAATAATTTACAGAAAAATTTACTGAATATACTTTACTTATGAACTAACAACGATGAAGAAATTATTTAGAAATATATCACGCGAAGACTAATATAGAATAGCTAAGGTAAATAGATCTCACAATTATTTGTAAATGTTGCGGTTTTTCTTGATGTTATGATTATTTTAACAATTAGAAACAGTAATATAATTATTTGAACTCTGAACCTGAAACTGACTACCAAACCTAGCACCTGCTGAAAATGAAAGAACTTTTCGTAATGAAAGGATATAGAGAGATGTCAAACAGCGATATTAACCAACCTTTTATATCTGGTGTCTCTTGTTGAGATGTTACCCCCTTTTTAGCATTGGCAACGGAAGTTGCAAGTGACAAACTGTTGGCTAAGGTGGTGAAAATGTTTCCTGCTTTCAGCCTAGGCAAAAGGGGAATCATTCGTCGACCTTCGATGGCCCAATCTGTACCAGTATTCGGGCCATTTAATCTAACAAGGTAAAACTGATTGAGTGCAATACTTATTGGGTGTAATTGATGATAAAATATGCGAAAATTATGTATTGGGACGGATTTCAAAGAATGGGAAATCTTCTGTTTCTGACGTTTTGTTAATCCAACTACGCAGAGGTTCAATCAGGCAAACTCACTGCTCCGCAATAATGGTCAGTTTCTCATCATTAACTGCACGACGAACCTCGGCACGATGTCTTTCATTTGAAATATGAAGAGCTTTCGCTAGCTCTTGCAATAGCTTTTGTTTTTCACTGGTAAATGAGCCCTGCGCTCGCAATACTGAGACCGTATTGCCATAGGCTTCTAATTCTGAAACGAATTACAATCAATGTGAGAAAAAAGTTTCACCATACGCCTGAATACCATTCCTCAATAAAATCATGCGCATTGTTTCATCTATTCTTCTCCTGTTATGGCATATCCACGATATTTGACAAGTAAAACTTGACACATAGATTTTTCTATTGAAGTGTACTTGGCAATGTTGAAGGTGAATGGACGAAACTGTTTGAAATAAAAGTTGAGAAACAGAGAAAAAATGTTTGAATTGCAAAATCATCCATGCTATGTAACAAAAATCATTTTGAGCACATTTAAATAACACAAGTGTCTTTTTTTCTAACTCCTAATGCAGACGGTACGTCCATTCATCCTTGTGCCAATGCTATACTTGGGTAAACCATGTTTGTAAGTCTTTAAATTGTGTGTGAACTGAGGTTTAGCCTGGAATTTCCTTGTACCATACAACGATTTACGTATTATAGAACTGTGCTTGCTGTACATACATTGTATAAAATCAGCAGATTCCATTTTTTTCACTAATTTATCGACAGAGCAAGCGATCTTTTTTAAATTTCCACCGTTCCTTAACCAATTTCCGGTCACTCCGAGGGTTGTAAGTTATAGACTACCCAAAGGAAAATCTATCTTATTACTTCAATTAGAAGTAATTCGAAAACTTACATTGAGGTGTTTAATCGGTTGAACACAAGCACCCTATATCCCAAAACAGCTATAATATTTAATATACAAAAGATGAAGTTCTGACTTAAGCAAGTTCAAGCAAATGTAATCACAAGTAATATATGCTGCTTTCGTGATTTCATAACTACCCTTAGCAGCAACTTGATTTAGGAGTTGAGAGTTGGGAAGATGAGTACACTTAGAGTAAAATTGGAGTACGACGTCAAAAAAAGTTGAACAGCTCTAGCATGAAATTTGTTTCGAATAGTGTAGAATTAATCACATATTAAAGCACTGCTAAGTTTCCTTAAAGGAATAAATTATAGAAGTAAGTAAATAACTCAAAAATGAGTGATTTAATCATGCAAAATTCAAACGAACAATAAAATATTTAAATTAATATTGTACATAACCTTACCGAGATAACGTAAACACTTCTTACACTCATCACGAGACAAGTCTAGTCTGCCAGGCCACATTGTTACAGAATAAAAACTGATTACATTAAATACGAACGAGTTCCTACATTGTTTAAAAATAATTTTGGTATTTTAACAAACTGTCGACAACAATAATTTCAGTTGATAACGAAGTTGTCACATGGTCGATCGATACAGTCGAAGCACAGACAAAGGATGCGCTTCGATATAGGCTGGCAGTGCTGTCGCAGAAGTTTAATTTTTTTCTTTAACCAGGAAATGTTGGTATGCTTGTCTAATTCCTAGAGACTTTTTTGTGCTGATGGAGGTTTCTCTCTGCTGCTGGTGGATAATTATTTTACAGTATCCTTCGAAAAGAACCATGATCTATTCACTGATGACTGAAATATACGAGGGAGCCGGAGATAGAGAGATAGCATGGAAGAGAAGTGTTGTCTGCTTCTACTAGCTACTGCGCATGCATGACAGAGTCTAAGCCAAAATGTAATGTCAGAAATTTACAAAAGAAAACTCGTCTGAAAAGTGCATTGAGGCAGATCTCCGGTGTATGTAACAAGCTATTTGAAAGACTGTATCAGTGCAAGAGAGATAGCACCTCATCTCCGAGCTGTTTCTTTCTGTGAAAAGCCTGCCGTATACCGAGCCATCCAGTAAACGTTTCAGTCACGTTCCAGTATTATCATTAACTATCATATTTCAGTGAGTGAAACTTGAGTGAAATATGAAGAACATCGCCTAGGGATATACCATATTTCATAATATTCCAGTGCGCACCTACAATCGAGTACAGTAAATGCATAGATTCTCAAGTTATAATCAGTCAACGGATTCTATGAGTATATAAATGCGCATAACCTCTGAATATCTTACAACGGTAGCGTTGAATAAAAATTTCAAAAACGCGAAATGAGTGCCACTACGCTACACAAAGTAATTTTGATTATTGGTTTTATTTCCTTGCTGCATGCAGCATACTCAGCGGCTCAGCGTAAGTTCACCAAACTATAATAAGAAAATTTACTAATCTCATATAATTAACACGAAATAATGACATTCATTTTTACACAGCCATCAAATATTTGTAATCATTTTGTTCAACTAATGAATTTCTTATATGCTTTTAGATCGATCATATTTACGTATAACGGAGCAAGAATTTATAACATTACCTGTAGACGTGAGTAATTATTACCAATCAATAGCTGCGCAGAGTGCAATACATGATTATAACTAAATTTTCTTCTCAGCTTAAGCTTCTTGTTCTTATGTTCACAGTTCATGAATATCAATAAACAAATAAAAAGAATAATGATCGCTAATTTCAGATTATAACGCAAGGTATTGCAAGTCTCTTCCTAGTCATGTACGCAGTCATGTTTATAGCAGGCGATTTCAAAGAAATACGTGCTGCGGTTGACTTGGAAAGTAAATCATGGGAAACACTGAGGAACCTGCCATCTTTTCAGATGTATAATCACCGTGGTAGATCGCTATCCCCATACTATTTACCACAGGTTCAGAAATCATCTCTTGAAGATAACTTGCTGACAATGAATTGAGAACACACTGTTTGGCATAAATTATTTATGTATTTATTATGTAACATAACTGGGCACCATGTCAGTAAATATATGCTTGACAATATGGTTTAAATCACAATGCACAGAATTCCAAAAGATTAAAGCATCCAATAAGAATATTGGTCTACTCAATTTTCAAGTTCTATTGCTGCAGGTGTTACAATATTAGATCAGTATACCCTCGTCCAATTCACTATGTAACAGTATTTGTCTAACTTTATGTTCGCAAAGATTCTGGTGGTAGTGAATATATTATACAAACTGCAGGGTAATATTTCATTATGAAAGCAATTTTTGATCCAATATTTCACTTTACATTGACCTGATGTCACGAAATTAAAATCTGAAACGATATTTTCTCTGTATTTGTTTTCGGAAAAGTTATCCAGCATCTGGCGGAAATTGTTTACAAAATTCAGACACGCATACGTATCTACTCAGAAAGTAGACTTTACGATTAGACAGTTTCTCAGTTTTCCGATCTTTGATAAATTCTAATAATCCCTGAAAATTTTGTACAAGTGTCCGGATAATTGGGTTGGACAAATTTATGTAGAAGCATTGATATTTCTGCAGTTTCTATGAATAGTTTTCATAATTCTGGTTTGATTGAAAATATTCTCTCAGATACGTCCAGATGTTTCTAGCTGCATTTCGGAAAACTTAATTTTCAAATGTTTACCATGAATTTCTAATTTCTCTCAGAAATACATTCCAGTTTTTCAAATTTTCTCAGATCTGTGATTCGAAATAAAAATCTGCATAGTAGGACTTTCCTCTAGTGTTGACTTAAGATATACTACAAGGTTCTCTTGAAAGGACCTGCTCGACAATTACAAGCTATCCACACCATCCCGATTACTGACGAAAAACGCTCTCTCAGGCTCTTCTCTGAATCTGGTCATAGATTTTAGTGTTGGGTATAGGATTGAACCACCTATATTTCCTATACCGTAGCTTAATTACGCTGTGTAAAATTGAGTTATTCAAAAGCGTACACACGCCAAAAAAAGCTCGTGTAAAATACCGCATGTCGTTTGTGCGCATGCGCCACATTGTTTTACCGCAGTTTGAAAATAGCGCACTTTACGCACGCTCCACAGGCATCGAAAATCGAACTTTCCGAGCAGGTGTTGAAATTAAACGTTATCCCGCTATATTTGTTTCTGGTTTAAGACGAAAATATTGGAAATTGTATAAGTTGTTCATTAATTTAAGCTGGAGTGACGGTATTGTCACTTCACATTTATGTGAAAATTAGATCTCAGGATTATGTTTGTAATGTAATATGCACCCTCATTTCAGAAAATACACATTTCAGGCGTTGTACTCTCAACCATGATTTAAATGACCCACCTAAGTGTTGACAACTAATGGCGTTGTGTAGACATAACTTCTAATAAAAGGACCCCAAAAGATCCTAATAACAAGGGGATATTTTGGGATATGTTAGTTATTTTCCTGGAAAATTTGGAGAAACATCAAGAACAGTCGATTTATTTCATGATTGGTTTCTCATGTGTATTGCGGCACTCAATAGTTTTACGATTTATAAATACTACAATATAATGTATAGCAATGCTTTTTCAACACCGGTAAAAGACTATCATGGCAATAACTCGTGTTGATGTACCTAGTTGACACTAATATGGACATTTCATTATGAAGCAAATAAATAATACACGTACTCGATTTTCCTACACTAATTTGTACTGCTTCAAAGAAATGATTAAACACCAACTACCTAAGATTACAATATACACTCTCAAGCATCATAATATACAGACGCAAATGCTGATTACTGGTTTCATCTTGTTGCAATTACTTCAGAGATAGTATGTGCTGAATTCAATCTACACAAAGGTAGAAGCACCAGCACTGTTGGAATATATTTTTTTGTTTTTGTTTTTTTTCTTCGGAGTAACATTTCATGTTATAACTATAATTCTCAAAAATGCGTTGATGTTTCTGCAAAAAACATATTTATCCGAATTGCTTCACAATTTTAAAGACCATTGAACAATGGTCTTTTCGTAGTGCATGTAAACCAGAGTATTTAAATATCCTAATATTTGGTATGTTCTATGAGACAGATTGTCATTTTTACATGTAAATACAAAGACTCATTGTCAAATGAGAATCAGAACGCAAATTGAGAAGAATTTTACTCTGAAATGCAATAATCTACTACTTTCTCTTGTGATATGTGTAGTTGAATATTTTTGTTTCTAACTTTACTATGGTCGTATATTCGTAAGATCTATTAGTCGTAATATGCGTATAATAATTAATAGCTCAATAAGTAATTATCACGTTTTGACTGGTATTCATAAGTACGTCTTAAAAGTACATATGTAAAACTATTAAATATCGTCATTCGCATAGTAACTTATAATAATAATAAATATTATTGACGAGCCAATTTGCTAATTCAATTAAGAATGGTATAGTTTTTCGATGGACAAAAATTTCTATAAGCGAGACGCAGTTTCTATCTGTCAAGAATTTTAAAACATACTACGAATGTAGCATTCACAAAGGGAGAGACTGAGTATTTATCCTTATGTTCCAACAAAGACACCCTGAGCTGTACATCCTTATCAGTGTTGATGATCAGCAACTGAAAAAAGTATAGCTTTAAATTATGTACTAAGCTATTTTTCCCAGAATTAGAGTTGGATCAATTCATATAATGAACTCACCATAAGCCGTAAATTGATAGAACTACGTTTGGATGGATGGTTACTAAAATTGCGGTAGAGTTCAATACTGACTACAGGCGCTGGAACTCCGTTAGTCGACACTTTCGTAATCAATAACGTTTCAACTGTTCGTATGTTATGAAAAAAATTATATTCCAAGGACCCATCCTGAACCAGGTTGGAATAAAACCTTTGTACAGGGCAAAGAAACCTTCGTTCTTCACAGTCTGAAATTTTAGTTTTAACAATGTTAACTTTGTTTTTGCAATAATTCATGAAGCATCAATAATTTACACGCATTTATCATCGTACCTGAACAAAACAATCGATGCTACCAGAGTAAATACTGGCTGAAAGACCGCCACAAGCCAAACGAACCCTTCTTTGATTCATTAAACGTGTCTGGAATAAGAAACAGGTATTTTATTCAAGTTACCTAATAAAAATTATATTTTCAAAGGTGATAAGCGAACTTTACCATGCTTATACTTCTAGATGGCTAAAAAACATCAGTTTGATTCGGTCAGCTGATTCGAGTTCTTTTAAATTTCAATTCCCTTCATTTTGGAAGCGCAAAATTTGGGTACTACAGTATTTTTACACAGCATTGTATGATTAGTATTCTAAATAAGACGGTCAAAATTCAACTATCAATCATTTGATTATATGATATGATTGATGATAGATTCTATACACTTATAATCTGTTAAAAAAAAGTCCACGAGCAAGGGGTTAACCACTTATTAGTTGGTGTGTACCTCAGATTTTAAAAGCTTTCACATTACTTTAAATGATTTCATGTGATTTCATATATTTCAGAAATTTCACGGGATTTCAAATCATTTCATGAAATTCCTTGAGGTTCCTTGAGGAACACCAGGTTTCAAGGGTGGTCAACCCTTCGTCCATATGTTATTAAAAACTTTGTGTACATACTCGCACAACATCGATTGGAGTTGAAGCTACCGCACTGCCCATACTGGCAATAAAACTTGACCTGCAAGCAAATTTTGTTACACATTCAATATAAATTGTCCTGGTTTTCTGCTAAAGGCAAATTACTTTGAGATGAGTGCATCCCAAAAAAATGATCAACTTGCCAATAGCCTGGTTCCAATTTTCACACGATATTAAACATCCTTCATTACTCACACAAAGTGATTTGCCACGCTGTCTCCAAGGGTGTTCAATAACTTCTGTTTACTGTAGTCGTATATCGGCAATTCCACAGCTGCAATGATTGCTGCTCGTTGAGCAGTTGGTCCAACACCCTGCGCAAAAAGTAAAACCTCTGTTTTTAAGTACATTGTAAATTGACTAAAAGCTTTAATATAAACAACCCTTGGTATAAACTGAAAGGGGCAGATTGAGCTCAATTAATATTCTCGGAAATCTCTTTCACCTTCCACAAGCCGCGAACACCTTCGTTGTGGTAAACATCTTGAAAGCAACTGAACAAGGACACGTTTGCCTCAACGCCTCTGACTTGCATACGAACTTTTACCACATCTGTTGGGTTGGCAATTGCGCTCGAAAATGCACCTGCTACTGCTGCACAAACTATGTTTATCAGGACTATGTCATCAGCTCCCCATTTGTCTGTTGCTGCTCTCTTAAGCGAGTAGTAAGTCCCAAACTTAATTGTACCGTATGTGGCTTGTCTCAGAACAGCAGAGCTGATCCTGATTGTGAAAAATTAGATAAAGGCATATGTTATTCAATCAGTTATTGAAATTGCGTGAAGGATTTATGGCACTATAGTCAGCTAGAAAATATACCAAAACAAAAATTGAAGGATGAATAAACTGTACTGTCTAAACAAAAAAATGTAAAAAGAAAAAAAAAAAAGAGAAAACAAAACATTCAAAAAATTTCCAGTAGCGTTATTTATGCCAGTGATGGTAAAAACAAATGAAACAACATTTGTATCATGTAATAGAAATGAATCTGCTAAGATATCAACAATCTGAAAAACGTTTTTCAATTAGAACCTTTGAAATGATTACACTCGGATTACACATAGATTTGTGTACTACAGTCAGAATTTTTAAATATTTGTCAGAGTCTGGTCAGCGAGCAGAACGAGTTCGAAAATACTTGGACAAAATCAAAAAGACTAGACAGAGTTCAAGCATTGATCATTTTCATTACCAAACGTTTTCTCGAATTTTTCATATCTTAGCTTGTTATTCGAAATTGCACATGCTTATTTTATCCCACAGTTCGAATATTATTTCATTTATGTTCGCGTCATTTATCTTGAGTAAAAAGGTTTATTTCTCATCAGGTTCGGGCAACCAGTATGGAATTTCTGATGTCTGAACGAATTGTAGAATGACGTGATTTCTTCTCTAATGTTGTTAAAATAATTAAGTGTTTAAATTCAGTACTTAAACATTTTTTCCTGTGCCACAGATCTTTTTAGTTACTAGATTAACTTTGGCAATACTTTATAAACTTTTATTTCACTACTTTTGTGAGCTGACTGCAGTATATCGCGTACATGTTTAATCACAATATCGTAAACAAAAACCAGCTAACCCAGAATATAAAGCTCTGTATCCTTCCTGCCTTGATATTTGCACCAATGCATCTGTCATGCCAGAGTATTTTAAAGAGGCATGCTTCTGGTCCAGTTTTTGCCCCTGTACCTGAAGACGAGTCTTTGTTGTGTCCAATGGAAATGTACCTAGTAAAATAATTTGAATTTTTTACATGTAAACCAGGACTTTTTTTCATCCAGAGCTCCAATCTGTTGTTTTGTGCTTACTGACCAAATTCTGCAACAATTGATGCTAATCCCCCGTATACGAAAGGTCTCCAATCCTTCCAGTCTCTTGCTCCCATACCCATTCAAAGTTTCTAGAATGTACGAAAAACATTTTTAACGGCAGTTTATATAACGCCCAGAGAAAATCACCATTCTGCATTTCTAATTGTGATTATTAATTAATACTGGCTGATGAGCATAGAATGAAGTAGATTCTAATGCCTTTACAGTGTTTCATTATATTTACTATCATTTATAGAAATCCGGAATTACAATGAAATGTAAAATTATCTCTGTGAATTGTAAGACGAACAAAGTAATTGGTGTAAACGTTGAATACAGTTTTATTTTCGTAACTAGGTAATTTACTAACACCTTTCGAATAAAGAAGACATTCGAATAGTACTTACTCCTAGCTCATAGTAGATATTCCATTTCCAATTGTGCTTCATATCTAAACAAACAGCAAAAGGACCGTTAAGGAATATTGAATTGGTTGACCCAATACTAAATACTTGATAATGCATGCTTATATTTTGAGCATCAACATCTCTTTCATTTTATGCATAACAGCCATGTCCGTTTAAAAATTTGATGAATGCGATGAAATCATGAGTTTGAACTTCGTAGCTTTTAGCACAAAAAATGTAAATGTAAAACTCAGTTACTTTGGCATAAAAAACAAGATTTATGCTCATCTCAATTATTCTTTGCCAATCTATATTATTACTTCATAAGTTACAAACTTTAATCTCATGCAAAATTTTATTGATTGTCTGCGTCTAAATGTTTTCAAGGGTGATGCAAGCATATCACGCATTACATCATCCAAATGAAGACTATAATTTAATTCTAATGCTTGTAATTTCACTCGACTTCAAGGTGAGTGTCAGTGAACTCAAATGATGTGAAATAGAATCACATAATTCCAAGTAATTTCATACAAATGCTTTGACGTAAATTAACTTTAAATAAATTCACCTAATTTCAAGTGAATTCAGATGATTACAAATGACTTCAAGTGAATTTAAGTGATTTCACAAAGTCAAGACTTTGAAAAATCATTAAAGTTCAAGTGAATTCAAATGATTTTTGCCAGTGATTTGAAATTAATTTAGTCAACATCACTTGACCTCAATGAATTAATTCCCCTTTTTTTCAAATGAACGCTAACTGTAAGTACAATGTTTTAACGTTGAACATTGAATGGAATGCAATAAGTTCGTTATTATGTACATCAAAATCGATAAAGGACCCATTGCTTCATTTACCTTGTAAAATCCAACCTCAAGGTGAAATTCATGCACAAGTTAGAGAATTTTCTAAATATCTACTTTCGGTTTTCCTACATTCTTATACTCTAAAACATTAAAGCTTGATTTGCGATTAAGTTTTTACACAAATTCGAAAAATTGACCGAGTTATGATAATTTTTGTCAAGACGGTAAAATATATTATTTATCAAAAAATAAAGGAAAAAAAATACGATAAAATAACTTGCATATTTGTATTCTTTGTGCGCAAAAACATAAACTACCAGCAATATTGAGCAGACTTTAAAATTTATGAATATTTTCTTGACCTCGAAAGTGTTGAAATAAATAGTTTTCTTGGATATGAAGGTCATTGAACGGAACAAGTGAAAAAAATTTATATAATTTAAATTTATATTGAATATGAAAATGGAAAGTGTGAATATCCATGATGATTTTAAAAAACGTTTTTTTTTTCGTTAACAAACGATTAAGGTTGTTGAATATCTTTTTTTTATTCGCAATAAGATCGTTGCCAATTGAGATTTTTTAGTAAAAAAAAAAATTAAATTTCATAAAACTTTGTACTGTGTGTAAAAATCCGACCTTGACCTTCTAATACCTGCGTAAAAAAGTTGCAAAAATGTTGAAAATCGACACGTTTTTTGAACCAAATCCTCATGATATTATTAAGAGATTCACTCGCAATTTCCTGACTTACGAGTAATCGGTTTACCTGCAGGGTAAATTTTACGTAAAAGATGGGAAAAACTAGCATAAACTATAAAGAGGTTATGCCGAAATCATGAGGTATTAATGGAAAAAAAATGAAATAAAGTAACGTGAAAATATATGTTGAATTAACAAAAAAAAAAAAAATAATAATCGTTGAATGTTGTCGCGGAATCATCGTTATTTGTTTGCGCAATCAACCGAAATAGTTGCGGGATAACGTATCTGCGATGTTGATAACGAGCGATATTTAGAATTTAAATATAGACGTAACACTCACCGACAGTTTCAAAAATGTAGGTAATAACATCAGAAAAAGTTCGGCACTCACCTAAAATTATCCAACGACAATTAGTTACACCTCGTAATATAAATTGTATCATGCAACCCGAATTATGCGAACTTCATAACTCCTTACACTATGGCGATCTTTACGAGCGGTATGCCGCATGCAAATTATCTCATACATAGACGCTTTACAACACGCAATTCAGGCCGGTAAATCATGGATTTACCAACGAAATTAACTATTTATAACATCTGGAGTTCGCAAAAATCCGCCAATCCGAATGTTGCTAGAATAATCGCATGATTTCTAGGATTTAGCCACGAACGACAAGCAAAGAATACGAACTCGAACTCCCGCTAAAACCCCTAGAAATTTTCATCTGAACGTCATCTATCTCTGTGTTTTGATTGGCTCCGACAACAGATTTGTCACAAAACGGCCGTACGCGGTTAATCGAATTACCCAATTCAAAATTTTGTCAATGGCGATCGTTGGGCAGGGGGATGGCATTTCTACTCTGCATTTCAGTACCTGGGCGCAGCCCGCACTGATGCTGGATGTAATGAGAAACAATTACTACGCTCAGATAGCGTTCCCTATTGCATCAGATCGTACATGAGTATGATCGTCAATGCTTTACGGCAGAATTGGGCATGATCGTTGTGTGCTGCTGGAGCGTAGGTCGAACTGACGAAGAATTATGCATGATTGTTGCACGCTGCTGCAGCGTGGGTCGAAGTGGGGTGGAACATCTGGTCGAACGACAGACACGTACGAGCTGTTTATTGATTACTTCCACTTCTCACATACAGGTGGCGATTCAACTGTTCTTCCTTGCAACTTTCCCGCGAGTTATATTCAAACTATAATAATATGATTCGTAAATAAACTGGATTGATGCACAACTAATTATATCCAAATAGTAACCAGGGGAAGAGCTATGGAAAAACGGTCAGAGGTTGCCGATTGATTGCACGTTAATCAAAACATGTATAATGTAAATTCGCTCGGTTTTCGGACATGTAATTTTTTTTTCCAGCAAAGCATACGTGTCATCTGCCAAAAATCTACAGCAGGCCTGTTTGGAAAGTGCACATGCAAGGTATGAAGACTATTGTTTCAGGCACGAATTATTCGTCGGCTTGGACCAAACTGTAGCGAACACATATCAATGATTCCCACTAAGGATATTATAGAATATTTTACACTATCACTGAAGTAGTTGATAATACAGTATTTGTGTTGACGTTTGTGAAGTCAAGAAAGTATCGAAAAAAAAAGTTATGTTCTGTACCTTTGTCCCATTGTTGTGGTAACGCTTTGGTCCAAATTTTGTGAATTGATCGCGGTGGGGTTCATCAGTGGATCTCATTTCTATTGATATTCGCTTGCCGTTTGTGAGCTCGATCGACAACATTAACAGAAATGAGATCCACTGATGAGTCACGGGATTAACCCACGAGGGCGCTGGTTCGGCAGCCGTTGCGAACATATTTTCACGGACAGTTAGACAGTAGTGTGGCGCTGCTTGCTGCCGTAGCATCTTGCTGCCCGTGGAAATCTAGCCATAGGTGGATATCGTCTCCGTCGTCAGTATACTTTGTTTCTCGTTAGTCGATGCCGCATATGGCCTCTGTCAACAAATATGGCGTGTTAGTGTGTTGATTTTAATGTATTGATATTTTCAGTGCATTTTAGTGTAATCAGTGTCGGCTTGTGAGTTTGATTAACCTTAAATTGAATGACTTGACACAGAGGTGAGTGTATAGTACAAAAATAATTGTTTGACGTCGCGATGGATTATTCCGGCGAGCCGAAATCTAAGGGCTGTCAGGCTGTCACCGAGGAAACAGGCGACGTGTGTGGTGAAACTAGTACTTTACGGATTCTTGAGGATTTTCGAAAGCTCTACGAAGACCGTATTAGGAAAATTAGTGAAGGTACTGACGAAGGCTCGGATCACGTAAGTAATAAATAGTATTTCATGCCTTATTTATTTCTACGTCGATTTATCAACATTACATTTTTCCATCTGGTCTGCGTATTTTTTATTTTTCTTAGTTCATATGTTGATATAATCATGCTCTTCGTGTGCCCCGTTATTTAAAACTTTTGCACTATCCATATAATCTACTCGTGCGATAACTGAATCAGACAAATTGTCTGTGTTGTGATTGGTGTAAATGTAATTCAAAGCAACAGATAAATATGATTGTTTGTGTCAATGTTGAGCGATCAGTTCAGTTCTAATTTGAAGTTATCCTGGGCGACAAATTGAATCATTTGAGTCATCTACTATTGTAATCAATGTTAATGTATGTAATAACATCATAATATGATTGCTTGCATATTGTTCGATAATTGAGTTACTTCAAGTAACAAGATCAAAAGTTATTCGAGGCAATGAATTTAATCATATCGGTTGCTTGCTGTTGTAATTAAGACAATTGTAACTTATAACTACACATTACCAATATGATTATATGCTTGCGCAAGTTTTACCTTTAAGTTAAAAATTATTTTAGATAACAAGTCCTACCATTTGAGTCGTCTGCTGCTGCAATTTCTGTAAATGTAATTCGAATCAGAAATCATTCTAGACTATATATTGAATTATCATCTTCTATTGTAATTATTGTAAATGCAATTTGATTTCAATGTTTTCTGTGATAGAAAAAAAAATTATATGTTTTAGGCAAAGTTGAAAATAATGGAAGAATGGGTCAAAGATTTAGGTGAACAAAATGCAATGCTGGTACGAACTGTCGAAGAACTTGAGCGTGAAGCTGCAAACAGAGTTATACTATTAGAAGAAAAGCTTCGACAGTCAACTGCTGCAGTTGCTAATATCAATAAGCGGAGTACGGATGATGATGGGGTGAGTTATTGATGATAACTTATTACCGAAGTATCGTAGTATCAGCGTCATCTAAGATAGACGAAAACAACATTTGCTCAACTTTGAAATTGCTTTGTACGTGTTATGACTGTGGAATTAGTTTTCTCTGCCTTATTTTGATCCATATTTTGCAATTCATCACATTGCTGTAAATTTTTAAATTGCGTGGTTGTGATATTTAAAAACTTCTTAGTGTTATGTAAATATTACAAACTTCATACTTGTTAAAGTTGGAGAAATTCACATTAGTGTCTGCATATTGGAAATTCCAACATTTACACACGTACCCAATTCATAGAATCTCTATGTTTAATTACAAATTTTGATCAGCACAATTTCCCTCTTAATTTCACATTGACAACTGTTATTTTTATATCTGTATATGGGTAATTTATGTTCCTGTTGACAATTTTATAAGATATTTTCTGTTGGTTATATAATCGTTCGATTCCATTTCACATCTTTTCTTTTATTTAAAGTCGTTTCTTTCTCACCATCACTATTTTAAATACTTATCATCATCCAGTCTATGACCGCTCTTGCAAACCGCGTCACTCAACTTATGAAAGATGAAGAAACGCTGCAGCAAAGAGTAGAATTTCTCCAAAGCGATATCAGAGGGCTGCTCGAGCTGATAAGAAGGGCCCGAAGAGAAAATTGCTGGAGTCTGGATGGGATAACATTCTTTGAAATCCAGCCAAACGATATCCCAGCTCCTCTGGAGTAAGTTTCTTCCAAATCGTTGGCCTTTCTCAAATTATCTCTTTATCAGCACTTGGAGCAAAATGGAGAATATGATGAAAAGAAATTTGATAATATTTATAGTAGGTTCTGCTTTGCCCTGATAAAATAAAGTTTTATTTTGGCAACCTGAAAAGTGGAACATTTCCGTTATTAATGTCTAAATTAGTATAGAAAAATGTCATTTGAATAACCATAATCAGGTTCTTTCTGTACGTGGCCAACACTGCTCTGGTTTCATCTATAAATATCTTTTCTTCTCTCTTACATCATGAAATAACTGTGAACAATAACACTCATATTCGTGTGACGGTAAAAATTTTCACTTTTAAACTAACTTTTATAACAACAGGATTATTTTTTTTCTTTTTCGAAAATTCTTTTCTATTCAGGCACTCTATTTTTGTTTCAACTTGGTTTTTTCTTTTTTCAGCTGCACCTGCGGGCAGGTAAATTCCCGCACAATTGCGGACAAGAAAGTTAGGCTTATTCTAGAATTGGGACGGGGTCTTGCCAGAGGGCCAGGGTCTCCGGAAAATAGAAGTTTTTGCAACTGCCCAACCGCTCATCCAACAGTCTGTTTTCCATGCGATACGGATAACTTGCCTATTACTTTTCAGTAGATTATCAATATCTCTCTCATTTTTTCCAAATATTCATGTCAGCAATTTTGTGACAATGTTTCAGGTTTGAAAGAGACTTGAAATAACATTTATCAAACTATGAATTTGACTTGAAAAACCTTTCGTTGTCAATTTAAGCATGGTTTTTATTTACTTATTTTTTTTTTCTTAACTTTAGGTTAAATTTCATCTCAGTTCTCTCATCTGAGTATAACAAAATCATTATTATCTCATCAAAATTTTTATCTCGTTCCATTTTTCATGCGCTGTGTAACCAAAATTAGTTACTCAAATTCTCTTTTGTGCTTTGCTACTAACACTACAAATGTTGTGGTCAGTATTAGCAATCTTTATGCAAAACTTTGTTTTCGACGAACTTTATCATTTTGTAATGCTTTTGCTATGATAATTTTTTATTTTGCTATTATAATTTACACCGATTATTTTTATTTTCATCTCAACTACATTATAATTTATATGTAATACAAATATGTTGGAATAATTTATTAATTGAAGAACTAGACCGAGTTTGCTCAAGTCAATTGTAATTCAATTGGAAGAAAATCTTTTCACGACAATATATTGAATGTATAAACCGAAGAGTTTTCGCAACTTCTTTATTTTTTTTTCAATGAAGAGATTTTTGACATGTATACGAAATTTTTGAATAAAATCGCACGTGTATAGTTCTTAACGGGTACAAATTTTATAAAATGAAACGTTAGCTCGTTATTTCGTGACGCTATATTTGAATTTTTGTGTCTCAGTTATAATTAAAGAACTCGGAACCTCATTTTTCAATAATAATGTCAAAGACTGTATGTTTAGGCATGTTTATGCACTAAATTAAATTTTGCTGTAATCAGTGTAACAAACAATCTGGCTACTACAAAATTATCAGCGACTCGTGTAAAGCGATCTAAGTAAAAAATACACTGCTGAGAAAACTACATAGTAATTGATAATTGCCCTCAAATTAGGAAAAGGAAGATACAGCAGAGTACATCACTAGTCTAAAAGAGCAGGTTGATCAACTGAAGGAAAATGAAAAACAGGCCTTACTGTAAGTCATTGAAAATGAAGTATTACTGATTTACCGCTATTTAGAATTACACTTATTTTATTAACTTGACTTTTCTATCCCAAGATACTTACTATGCCAAAATAAATTTTAGAACAATTATAGATTCGGGCAACTTCAGCTTTTTCGGTTACAGCCAGACGAAGTAAAAGTGGTTGACGTAAGGTATTGATGACATTATACATTATAAAATCTTCAAATTTGACACAAGTCTTCCACAATCACACAATTTCGATATAAACAAATAATATTTGTAAATATCATCTTGTTTTTGTGTTTCTTGGTACAGGACACTTATTTTTCTTCACAAAAATTTTGCCAACTGTACTGAAAAAAGATGAATTATTCGAAATTAACAATGTCATTTGTACTCTATGCCCGCCACTTTAATTTTTGATGTGGTAAACGAAGCTACTCAAATCTACAATCCTGCTTATTTCTACATTGAAATACCCTCATAAAATATTATTTTTCAATGTGTGTGAACGCCCAAGATCACGTAATTGTCTGCAGAATTTGGAAAAGAAATTTGTCGATACTATTTACGCTGATAAGTGATTAAATCAAATCAAATTTCACAGGTATCAAACAAACCTGGAAGAAAAATTGGCTGAACAGAACAAACAAGTAGTTTTAAAAGAAGAGACAATTAGAAAATATATCTCCAAACTTCAAACTCTGAGAGATAATCTGAAAAACCGCTCGATATTGGCTAATCAAATTGTACTACAATCAAGTTCACCAGATATTGATCTTGATTCTGACGTAAGTCTCTCAGAAAATATGATTGCTCTCTCGGTACAAAAAGAAAACAATTATATTCCATTTGAACTATAAAACATGTTAAGTTGCATGCAGGGAATGTATTTGTAACGTATGTATTAGTCTGATATAGTAATGTAATAATTGTATTCACAATTACACGCACACAAACTTTCTCAATGAGCAGGAATTTAAGAATGGCCTACGCACCTTTCAAATGCCAAAATAACTTTTATTTTACAATCTATATCGTTTGTCTCAAAAACGTGTCTGCATTTATTGCCAGGATTTCAAGAATTCGTTTATTTATCGGATCATACATAAGTATATAAAACTGTGTATGTGAAATGGACAAAAATGTGTGTTAAAATGATCCAATCCCTCTATGAAGGGATATGAAATAGTCAAAAAGTTTTTAAGTTGTACAGCGCAAGCATTTGTTTTCTGCGCTTATTGCGCGTTGGATTTTATTCAGTTTATTTATTCTTACCATTACTGTATTTGAATATATATATTGAAGATATCTCTTACTGTTCAGATTGTCAGAATGGCTGACATTGTGGAAAATGCCTTAAAGACAAGTGAGCTAGAAATAGAAAAGTTGCGGTCGGATTTAAAGGAGAGTGAAACTAAATTAGAGAAATTATTGCACGAAAAGAGCATTGGAATGGAAACTCTGCAGTCTAAACTGGACGAAAAGTGCATGGAACTTGAGCAGCTTGAAAATCGAATGGCTTGTTTGAAAAAAGTTTGTTCACCATATTCTCACACATTCACATTATCAGATTATAATCTAAATATCTAAAAGCGATTCTCACCTTTAGGAATCTCTTGAAACTCGTGATGCCCTGACAGTGGAAGTAGCCGAAAAACATGACCTCGTTTTATCGCTACGCGAGGAACTTGCCATGCTCGAAGAACAATGCCGCCAATCTGACATGCAAACGCATTTCAAGGATGACATCATCAAAGAAATGAGAAGAGAGCTCAAGCAAGCCAAACTTAAAGTAATTACTTCGACCTAATTATTGGGGTGCTTCGTTTAAGAGCAACATTTTTTTTTTTTATTTTGCTTTTACCTGAAAAACTTATGTTTATAGCAAAAAAAAGGAAATCCTTCTGTAAGAATATCTCCCAATTTCAATTTTAATAGATTGCTCTTGAAATTCGAAGTTGTCTCATGGGAAGTTATCATTGTTTTTAATTGTTACTATTCAGCTGCATACAATTATATTAACTTGATCCCGGAAGTATTTTGTAGTGAATTAGATCTTGGGTAAAAATTTAATTTGAATGTTTACCGTAAAGTCGATAATTTAACCATCAAAAACGTTTGAATATGAATTTGTACATAAAATTGATTATTAAGACTTGTAATCTGTAATCAGTTGAAGCTGCAGACTTTGTTGGGTGGATATATTTATAGAAAATTGAATCACCCGTAGAGTTGTCGTTCGAATTTTTACATAAAATTATCATTTGAGCTGAGAATTATAAATTTTGCATAGTTTGAGTTGCAAGAGCGAAAAAAAATGTTCCCTTCAAACAGAACACCCTAAAATGTCCATTTTTTAGCACAAAATTTATACCTTACTCATGTAAATAACACCCAGGCTTGGATTTCTAGCGTTCAATACCGTCTCGTACCTCCTGCATGCAAAGTTCCTGTGACGGAAATGGTATTGACGTAACTGACCCACCTTACTGGGAATGTTATCATAAGTTCATCCCTTCCACACCCCTGCGATTTCCCCCCTGTTGCAAGAATAAAGCGCTGTCTTTGCGCCGTCATTCGAACCCTGAGCACAGGCTTGACGGTAGAGAAACTTCTGAAAAATTCATTGTTTCTGATCAGCAAACACAGAGCGACGTTGTTGTTAATAGAAATAAATATTTCCAAGATATCGATCATCAGATAATCAAATCCAGCAGAAAACTCTCCCCACCTTGCAAAGATTTTAACTCAAGAAATAACAATCAATTAACAGGCATTCAGGTGCACTACGTCTCTGGGAAAACACCTTCAAGTTGAAAATCAAATATATAAATATACATATATATTTAATTGAATAACTAAATATTGTAAGAACCATTTAATATTCTATTAGTAAATAAAATTTTGTTCAAACGGACAATGTATTCTTGATTGTCTACAAATTACTAAATCACTAATCACAAGTAGTTACAAAACTGGTTCAGAAGTTGTGATTGTTTTTGTTTGTTCGTGCAATTTATTTTATGTTAAAAGTGCATGAAACATTACCTAGTAATTCTTCAATTGAGCAATATATTTTTTGTATTTTCAGGACACTTGTTCGTCCACTCGGAGGGTGCGAATAAAAACTGACACATCAGTGGAGGTGAGTTTACATCTATGGGAAACCAAGAATTCAAAAAACACTAAGCAGTTACTCAAAAGCTCATTATTTCATCCATCACGATAATAAAAAGCGAGTCTGAAAACTGTTTTAACTTATTTTAAACAAATTTCTGAAAAGTAACAGCCATATAATTTGAACAGTTTCAGTGATTTGACAGAGATTTCGCAGTAAGTTTCTGGATGCCTTGAAAATTTCAGTTTAGAAATTGGAATTGGTCCAAAAGTTTCTCCAGAACCAATCGACAAGACTAATGATTGACGAGAACCATATTTTTAATGACCCTTTCTTTGTTTCAGGAAGAAGATGCAATAGACAGAAATAGTCCAAGTCAACATCAGGTATTGTGAATACGCTTGATACTTTGGTAAATTGCAACGACTCTGATCCTAGTTTGATTATTAATATCATTTTAATTAATATTTTAGGATGAGATTTTAGTCTATTTATCAAATACTAAAGTGTTGATGGAAAAGGAGAAAGAAGCGCTACTGGGATTAAGAATGGAACTGCAAAAGATCCTGGAAGAAGTCAGCACCAAGGAAAGTGAGGTTTGTTCAATTTTTTGAAAACTTATCACTATTAACCTGCAGGTAATGCTGAAGGTTTGCGGTTGAAGGAATTCAAAATTTCATTCACGAATAACTTGCATTCCCCGTTTTCACTCGGTTCAGGATTTATACCGAGATAATGGTGTGGCAAAAGTTCAGGAAAAATTACTCGACATAGAAAAATTGCTCGTGAATTACAGGACAGAAATAATTGTTCATGTAAGTGTTTAGCAATAAATTGTAATTTATTGCTAATAATGGTAATTTAACAGTCAAGTATTTCTAAAATCAGGAAAAAACTAGATCTCTCGTACTGTTCGAGAAAGGTCCTTAAGAAACACGCTCTTAAAATGTTATGTACACTTTTCTTTTATTCAATTTCCTAAAGCTGAATCAATCAACGAGTATCAATTTTCTTGAATACTTATTGCAGACCAAGTTTATGGAGACATTGAAAAGCGATAGGGATGCAGTTGAGGCAAAAATTACATCTCTTCTTGATTTACTTCAGTCTGCTTCATCTGCAGTATGTATTCCCACCCCTTACAAATTACCAGGTTTCAGAACATGTGAAACAAGTTTCTGGTTGTTAGTATTTCTCTTATATTTCATCTCGTGTGATGATTATTTTAGAGCACGAGCAACGAAGTGACATTGCAGAACATGAAAACACTACTTGCTGATTTACGGTGCAACAAATTATCGAAAGTAAATCAAGTTTTCTGATAAAACTTTTCAAGCATCCGTTAAGCTTTGTACTAAATCAATTTTGTACCCATTTCATCCAGGATACATGTTGCGGCAGCGCTAGAACATTGTTAAATAGCTTCGACGCTGTGCTGAAACGCTTATCGCATATCGTTGAGATCACTGCCAAATACGTTAGTTTTTACTGTTATGTCCAATTTAAAATACTTTCAGCTTCTCGCTTTTCTGTTTTCAGAGAAGTAAATAGTTTTATGTATGTGTATTTATGTAATCACTCCGAAAAGGAAAAGTTTAGTTTCTTCTAGATTCCTACGATTCGAGGCCCAGAGAATCGCATCAAACGATTTTCAGATGGACTCCTGGTTGTGTTTCTGATCAATTTTTGTCTGATATCTCTAAAACAGGTCAATGGATTTCAATGATTTGGAACTCAATTAATGAGTTTCCGTGTAGCTTAGAACTTTTCAGATTTTAAGCAAACTATTTCAGCTATTCCTAAGCAATTTGTAAAAATTAACTTTTTTCGTCTGTCAATTACTCAAAATGGATGAACCAATTTGGATGAAATTTGATCGATTGGCTTGGCTTCATTTCAGTCCAAACTTATAAAGTTTTCTACAAAATTGATTAAGCTGTTCACGATTTCTTGGAAATAATACATGTGATTTGTTTTACAGTCATGCATAGATGACAGTAACAGAACACAAATGCAGAATTTGAAAAAACGGACAACCAGCAGCATCGAAAGTATCTCTAAAATCTATAAGGATAAGGAAAAGGCGATAAACTTGATAAAAACAGCGGTAAGTGTATTTGTCAACCTTGATCACTGGGTATGTTTTCTAAAATAAGTTTTCACTTCAGGTAAAGAAGCGCAAGGACGATTGCATGCCTGTAAAAGGATCTTTGGTGGTAAGAGTTAACCACATTTTCCAGTTCTTAAAATGTAAAATACACTTAGGAAAAATTGCCGAGACGGTTATCTTGTAACTATTCTAACATAATCAGGTGAATAATGAAGCAATCCAACACTTTCGTATGATGGAAGAGTTCAGAATTTGTACAGTGGAAGCCCAGGCAGCTACTGAAGACTTACGCGAAGAAATGACAAATGTTATAAGTTCGTTGAATTGTCGACACGAAAAGGTTCGCTGAGTTACAAGAGTATTGTAAAATACATATAATAGCACAATCTCGCAAAATATAAGAACCCCCTATTCTTTTGCATAGTTTATAGAGCTAACCAAATTAGTGAAGCAAATACAGGAGCATTTGACAAAGACGAGGGAAAATTTTACGGATACTATAAACCAATTCAAGCTCCAAGTAAGAATACATAACAATTTAATTCGAAGCTGTCAATTTTGAAAGGAGGAAAACAGGAAATGAAACATCGCATCAATCTTTATAGGAACAAGAAAAACTGAGGCACGGCGAGCGAATAGCAAATGGTGCGATCAAGTTAAAGGATTTGAAGAATGAAATAAATCAGATGACAAGTGACTTGTCTCGGTGCATCGACAATGCCAGCGACAAACTTGATGCAAGTATTTGGCTTTTTTCAGATGTATTCAGATAAAAAATAAATTTATAACATTTTGTTACAATTAAATTAACTTTTTAATATTGTTTCATTTCATCAAAGGAATGCAATTCAATTGGAGCTGTGAAAGTCCACAAATGCGATGATTTATTGAGTATAGTGAACGACGAAATTCAACAAATTATCGTGAATGTACAGATTTGTCAAACTGGGGTAAAGTATTCGAATTCCATTAGCTAATTTATTATAGAAACAATTCACCTTGCACATATTATAATTTGTTCATCCGGTAACTTTTACTTTTATTTATTTTACAAAGTATGTAATACTGTTTATTATTAACAAATTGTTGCAAATTGTAGGAGTGCAATGCAGTCGCAACATTATTGGAAGTCAGAGGGCAGATAAGTTATCTGGAAGAATGCTTCAGAGATTTTCAAAAAAAAGCGGATGAAGTTGTAAGCATAACTTTTCCCCACTAAATGTGTGCACTAAAGTCGAATAGTAAACATTTTTAGTATTCAATAAGTGCTAGAATTCTTATATTTGAAAGGTACTTTTAGTGTTCTCTATGTAATTTTTTTTCTTTTTCCACTTTCCAATCATATTTATATGTTCGTGCAGCTACTCGACAATGAGATGGCGCAAAACGTTTTTTCTGAAAGGAGTAAGAAACTCAACAGACTTGAACACGAACTTGACAATACACATACGAAAATGCAGGATATGCTAGAAAACTTTTCTTCTGTTATGGAACAAGTGAGTTATCACTTATTTCAGTCTTTCAAGAGAAATTAGTCGCCTGAAATAAATTGTTTTGAACTACCTTTCAGATCTCAAATGGAAACTCCAACGCCTTAGCAAATCAAAGTGATTACCACGAAGATTTTCTTTGCAAGGTGAATGATTTTTTCATGCTTGTTATTCCTTTATTTTCGTTTTTTCATCTCAATTTTTGTCATTTCATGTACCCAACGACATGTCTAATCATCTATATTTCAGCTGAGTAAACATATTGGAGTCCCATTTCCTTTTTTTTCAATCTATACCAATGAATTTTAATTCATGAGTTTACGATTATTCATATCGTTTCTATTTCTAGACCAAGCAGGAGGACATTTTCAAAATAAAGGATGACCTTAGGAAAGTCCAAAAGGAATATGACGACTTCAGAGTAAAAACGTCATTGGTAAGGAATTGATAATTCTCTATTATAAAACTATGTTTTAAATAATACTCAATATTGAGAAACGTTTATAATTAGTGATTGAATAATCATTAAAGGAAATATGCGAAGCACAAAAACACGTGAAGCTGAATGAGTGGAAATACCGCGTTGCTGATTTGCAAGACCAAATAAGAGAACTTCAGAACGAGGTAAGAACGGTAACAAGAAACAAAAGCTTCACTAGTTCATTCGTTGTATGATTTTTTGTCATCTGTATATTTTAGGCAAGGAGACACAAAGAGAGGGAGGATGTATTGCGACGGGATCTTGACTGCAGTGAAATAGAGCTTAAAAAGTCGAAAGATCGCTTAGGTTGTTGTGTGAGTGTAATTCATTCGATAATGGATAATCGTTAACTTTGTCTTATTCCTTTCTGAACCTATCTTTCACATTTCCATCCCTACAGAGTCACTACAAACCAGATGGAATGCATACTACTTGCGGCCAAGACTTCAAATTCGAGGTGATTATTTTAATTTCAATATTTTCTGTTTATTAATGATATTAACAACTTCTTTATTATTATTTCAGACCATACCGCAGTCTTTCAAAGTTTTACAGGACACTATGCAATCAGCTAGGTGTGGCTTGGAAGAACTTTCAAACGAGCTAAAAAAATTGGTGCGTTGTTAACACATTCATGCGATATGTACTGGAGTCGTAACTGTCTATTAAACTAATATTTTACTCTCCTTGTAAAAAACATTTTCTCCGATTCATAATTTTTCTCAGAAATATTTGGTGTTTTCGAGCAGTTCTGAAAAAAATTCGAGAAAGTTTCTGGAAAGAATTATTTTTCTTTTGAAATTTTATGTTTCATTGAAAACTCAGTAAACCTTGAGTTGTTACGATTCTAACTATCTCTACAAAGTCGAGTTTTGAGGTCAAAAGCGGAACAATTTTTAGAAAAAACTCGAATCTTATCGTAACTTCAGTTTATATCACAAATCTGTGTGAAATCGAATTTTGGTACTTCTGCGTATTTTCTGACGGTACTGTGTTATAGCAAATTGGGATTAATTGTTGAAAAGATTTAGAAAATTTTTAGGAATCGATTGAAATTAATTTTTCGGAAATGCAAATGGATACGTCTGTGAACAAATATCTTCAACGAAACTAGAATTACTAAATTTCTTCAGAAATTTTCAAAAAATATCACTGGTTTTTTCCATGAATCTGCTCAATTCAATTTTCTGCATCAACAATGAGACATTTTTATAAACTTTGTAGAAAGTACCATAATTTATTGGAGAATCTTCGGAAAAACTGAGAAACATGTATAAACAATTCACATTCTGAGTAAATTTGTAAAAATCTCTCAGAGTTTCCAAAAACGATGTTCTCAATGGTTATTTTTAATTACTCATGAATTCCAGGTGTGCGAAGGATCTTCACATTCGTCATTGTCGTCCGGTTCTTTCTCAGCAGCGATGGATATACTAAGAAAATATGGTCACACAACAGAGCAATGTTTCGCCGATGTTGATAAGCTTAGGAATACTCTATGCTCTAAAGAAAAGCTGGTAAATACCATTATTGTATTCTTGCAATTATTTTCTTACCATTTCCTTATTCATAAAATTTCACTACCATAAAAAAAATTGTCTAATAATTTCACGTCGTATTGATGAAATCAAACTACAGTCTGTCATTTTTTCAAAATACTAATTATGTTCCCACTTTCAGCTTGAAAATAAGGAAGAAATTATACGTATACAGAAAGACTCGATTAAGATGACTCAAGCAGAATTGAAGGACTTACATCAGAAGATGCAGGAAAAGGTGGGATTATCATAAACTTTATTATATCTAACTATTCGGTAGCTAAATTTGGCATTATATTGTCACTGCTTTAACATTTAAAGTATCGAAATCTTTTCCTAATCTGTTAATGCAGTGAAAACCAACTTATTCTTCTTTCATTTCTTCGCCCATTCGTCACCAGAAATGAACATTTCCGGATTATAATCACCCTGAGCTTATTCTGCTTCAATTGCAATACTTTGGTCAATCTTGGAAACAAAGCAATTTCCACACTCCATGCAGAGAATTTAACTTTTTTTTTCAACTTTTGCTAAGAACTGCAAACTTGCGCAACGCTTTTGTACACATTTGTAAAACGTGTTTCGATAAACATTTTACTTCGTAACATTCATTGGTAATAAAAGCGTATGCAAAGATATCGGTAAACTATTTTAGCACACAGACAGAATATATGACAAGTGTTTACTTCAAAACAGTATAATACTTGGTGTTAAGTAAAAGGAATGATCATTGAAGTATGATTAGCAATATTAGGTATTTGTAAATGTCGTTAAATTTTACATAAAAAATTTGTATTCCCTATAAAAATGCACAAAATTTTTTTTTAACATTGTGTTTGTTTTCACGTATCCAAGGATCTACATAAAGAAAAAATGATAGAAAATTTGCAGCTAGTACAATCAGAGGTACGTCTTTCACTATTTACACCATGAAGATTCAGGCAGTGCTAGTTATGGGCTTCAATATATGGTGGAAACTAATAGTTATAGGTGCAAAAATCGATTATTTTCTTTCTACCATTAAAAATTCTGGACATTTTAGAAAAGCTGTGACTGATGTTTACTGTTTGACCAGCAAACACCATGTTTTAAATCATTATTTCACGTGTAGTACATATGTTCACATAAGTTCATATTTCAGTTGGTTACCACCAGGGTGAAGGTACACCGCTAGTCCAAGTTGACTTCATAAGCTACCGTAGTCTCCGGACAAACTACAATTTCTGTTTGAGTGTAGGAAATTTCTTGTTCTTCATTTTGGGATTAGTTATACTTGAAATAACGACGTATTAATCAAATATACTTCAAAAGACGATATTTTTGAATGTCCATACTCAAGTGGAAATGACATGTCCTGAAGTCAAATCGCACTAACAATGTAACTTCAACCTCACAATAACAAAATGGTTTTACTAAATATTGAACTTATGTTAGTAAGCTAAGTATTGCTTATGAATTAATCGTAGAAAACGTGGTTTTTAATGTTCAAACAGTGAAATTCAACTATACAATTTTCAACATCTGTAAAATTTACAGTACTCATGAGAAAAGTGCACATTTGTACCCTATAGTAATGAGTTTCTGCTACATACTGGTCCCCATTGAATCCTCTGCACCCTGTATCGACTTTTGAACAAAAAACGTGCCGAAAAATGCATTTAAATCAAATCTTTACTCGATTCAGGTTCAGCTGCAAGCTCAGACCATTACTGAACTTGAAAAAGAGAAAGCCCGGTTGGAAAAAGAGGTTTGCACCATATTACGATTTACAATTGTCATTCATATCCTTGTTTGAGTTATAGTTACGTATGAAGCTTTATTTTTAGAATGAACTACAAGTCCAAACTATCGGTAATCTCCAAGAAGCTGTGGTAGAAGCTAAGAGACGCTTAGATCAAATGGGAAACAGAGCGGCCAGCGAAGTGAGTGGACTAAGGAACTCTGCTTCATCGACTATGTACAACCATGGGAATGTGCATGATGTTTGATGCCAGAGATTTGTATAATTAACAATGAATTACATTAAGTCATCCCGTTTTCATCTAACACTACTAATTGTACAGAAAGAAAAATAACTTGTTATACATACAATGCATATCTTGTGTGTGTACAACATATGTGTATATAAATATATATATAGATATATATTCCCTTGTAAATACAGATTTAATTGTAATTCGATAATGCTAAACTTAGATGAGCCGATATTAAAAGACTTCAAACCTAAATTCGTTTTCATCCACTAGAAATTTATTTACAATTTTATTTCGTGAAAATGGTATGTTTCAAAATCTATTACATCATTATAATGTAAGTGTGGAATTTAATTAAATTCAATATTAAGAGCATGAGTTTGGTTTCTTTAGAGTATCTGTTAAATGCCATCCAATGATGTGTTGTTATAGCAGGCTATGCAATGCAATCCTTTGTATATCCATTTCTACTGTAATAATTTCGTGAAAAACTTACGTGAACTGTTCTTACCGCTAAGAATACCTGTTCTGAAATTCTATCGTTTCAGATGTATAACGGTCAGGAATCGTACAAGTTATTTGATTCGTGCTTGCGCATGTGAAAAATTCGCACGTTGCTCGGTTGAACTGTTGTTGAAGATGATAGATTTTGCAAATCTGTTGCTTTTTCTGAAAAACACCAATTTTTATTTACACAGTTGCGATTATTATGAAAATTTTTCATAATATTATAAATATTATGTATCTTGTGTTAATTACAGCTTAACGATAAAGACGAAGCAATTCAATTACTGACACTATATTTAAACGAAACTCAATATCAGTACAGCCAATGCTTTGAAGAGGTAAGATTTTTGAATAAATAACACTATCGACACAAAATTTAGCTCGTATACTCAGAATAGCACTATCTTATTACTTTAATATATCGTTTATTTGCGAGGCTGCCAAGCAAGACACAATCTTAGAGTTTCAACGGGAAGCAGTCCATCAGCTGAGACAGAAGATAGAGCAAATGGACAATTCTTTAATTGTCACTAATTTACACTCTGCATATTTTGCCGTATTGAGTACAATACAGGTAGTGTATTAAAGATTTCTACAGAATTCCATTATACTCCTGTAAGTGTAAAATAAAGATTTATCACATTACTATCAGCTCTGTTTATTTCGAGTATTGTCGATTGGTACTTTTTTATTTCCGTGTCAATGAAATATCGAATCCAAGCGTTTTAATAACTCTTTAAACATGATTGCAAAATATTCCAAAGTTGATGTATAATGTTAAATGTTAAGTATTCATTTGTAACCTGGGTGAATAATATACTTGTTCTAATACTCTGACAATATTCTAGGAACAGCTACAGAATCGCCGCAAAGAATACGAAACCATCTCAACTAAGGTAATTGTAGCGGATCAGTTAACTTAACAGTTAAAACAGTAACATCGCATACATAAAGTATCGTTCCAGATGGAAAATCTTGTGAAGTCGAAGAACTGTTTAGAAGAGAAATATAAAAATCTGAAAAGATTATGGCAAGAAGCAAGCGAAGAGTTGCAAGAACTGAAGTAATGTAAACTTGGAACAAAAAAAAACTCTCCATCGACTTCGAAACGAAATAATAGTTAGTTTTTCTTTTTCAGGTCGTTTTTAACGAAGAGAGAAAACGAGATAAAAGGTTATCAAACGGATATTAGTAATTGTAAAGCAAACATGAAGGAGAAGAATTGTGCGATGAAAGATTTGACCAGCAAACTGGCTTCAAAGGATGCCAGAATGAAAGAAATGGAAGAGATGCACAGCAGGAAGATAAAAGACTTGGAAGATTTATTGAAAAAGTCCGAAAACATTGAGAAGCAATTACGAAACAAAATATTGGTTTCAACTGAGAGAGATAAAGACATGAGAAAGCAGCTACAGAAGTATAAAATAGACTTGGAAATATTTGAAGAGGAATTGAAGTCCGAGAGAAAATCTAACGGTGATGTCGAGCAATTGCGGAGCGAAAATGAATCTTTGAAGCAGGAATTAGGCGATCATACAAGAGAAACTGAAGCTGTAGTGAACGAGCTGCAAATACTGAAGGAAAAAGAAATTCATTTGCAACAAGAATTGAAGGAAAATGAGGTAATCTTGTCACGCCTTCTATCTCTGTTTGCATTTCATTCGATACCCCGAGCTTATCGTTGTTTAATGTTATCAATCAGCAAGTCAAATCTGTCGTAGTAAAGGATGAACTTCAACAATGTAACTGTGACTTAGCGAAACTAGCCAACGAAGCTAAAATCAAAGAGGAGGAACTTAAGATTTTAAAGGAATTCAAGAAAGAATTAGAGGTACTTGGTTGAAACCATGAAATGCGCATCGAACTTTGCTACTTTGAGTAAACGCTGATTACGTGAACTGATCCAATTATTTTCTGTGCAACAGTAGGGCTTCATTGAGAAGCAAAATTTTTTTTCTCTTTAGGCCAAAAATCTTGTGTATAGCAAAAAACAAAATTCATGTCAAAGGATATGTCTCTAATACAATTTCGAGAGGTTGTTCTTGAAATTAAACGTTTTCCTATTAATTACATGGGGAATATGTAATCTTTTTTCTTTAATTTTTAACAGTTTAGTTGTATTTAGTTACGCAGTCTTGATCCTAGAATTATTTTGTAGATGATTAAAATTTTGTTCTAAAGTTCATAGTTTAGCCACCAATGATGTTTAAACATGAATTTTTACATAAAATTAACTTTCGAGGCTTATCTGCAGCTGAATTACGAATCTCGCTCACTGGACACTTTTGTGGACAATCTAATTTTATATAAAATTATTCCAGGTTCACGTTAACCGATATTATTTAACAATTAAAAACATATGACAGCTTCCACGTGTTATTTAGATGGAAACACTTTTAATCGTGAGAGTGACCTTTTCTAATTGGATTTAAGAAATATCCTTCCACGAGGATTTTGTTTTTGTTAAACACAAGTTTTTCAAGTGAAAGCAAAGAGAAAAAAACAATTTTGTTTCTAAACTAGACACCCTAGTATGCAGGACTTGTATTCATAATTATCACATCAACTTGGTATTTGGTCGTATTTCTAGAGGACCGAAGAATTGAAAAACTTGAACGAACGTCTGAGGAAGGATTTTGAGATTCTACAACTAGATAAAAAAAGTACTGAGTTTAAGCTCAAAAGATGCGCAGAAACAATTGCTCGCTTACACGATGAAGTCAATCTGAAGAACAAAGAAGTAAGTGTATATTTTTATGCAGTCATGCTTAATGTCAAATTATTGACATACTTCTATAGTGAGAGATCATTCAGACAGTGAAGAATAAATCTGCTCAATGTTGAGTCATAGTTAATTTTTTTGACTTTAGTGAAAATTAGATTTTTATTTTAAATTAATCCTGTTTCAAACTAAAATTTAACAAAATTTGAACTTTTTTTACTTTGAAGGAAAAGAAATATTGGGGAAATATTCCATTATGAGATCCTGAACTTTGTTAGAATAATATTGCAAGCCTTTTGCTTTTTGACTTCATAAGAGTTGAATACTATGGTAATATCTAATTCGCAAATCTTGTAACTGATTGCGGGACTGATGAAAATTGCATTATCCAGATGAAAGCGCTATCTGATCAGGTCAAGGATTTTGAGGAAACTAAAACAGAGAATTCTCGTTACATGGAACAGTTGGAGAAACAATTACAACTGAGTGAAGAGCAGACCGAAGAGTGTCTTGGCGAATTGAATGTTTCCAAGGAATTATTAGCCGTACTTCGCGACAGAGTTTCTTCACTAAAACTGATACTGCAAGAAAAATCAGATGACATGGTGAAGCTACAAGCCGACCATCAAATTCTCAAGGTATGATGGTAAAGAAGCGACAAGTATGATTAGCTTATTTCTGATTGTCTTAATTGTAATCTATACACGTTTTTTAGAATGCTAACTCTATACTGAAAGCGGAACAAGGTATATTCGAAAACAAAGCAAGTGAGGACATCAACGATTTGAAAAAAAGAGTAACTTGCGAATCATTGCATAAAAAAATTAGCCCGCTGTAAATGTTGAATCAAATCTCACTGAACATTTTATATTTCAGTTGAAAGGTGTTCAGACGCAGTTATCTCTAATGGAGAATAATTATCGCAAAGTAACCCAAGATTTCAACAAGAGTCAAGAGCTTTTGGTCGAGGCAACGAAGAGAGAGGTTGATTTACAACGCACACTTACATCGATGGTAATCGAGATTACTCGTCATAAGTTTTATCTAATACTGTGGAATAGTTCAATTCTAATGCCTGAGCGAACGTTCAACTTTCAGGAAAACAATTTGCTGTCAAAATTATCATTAGCAGAGCAGGAGGAAAATCGTCTGTCAGATATCGTTGACAAACTCAGCGAGGAACTGGAGGATGCCCACAACGAGCTTTTGACCAAAAGTTCTCAACTTTGTCAGGCTCAATGCCACAGTAAATGTTACGCCAATCAGCTGGAATCTGTCCAAAAAGAAGTGAGTTTCGATATTCAAAGTACACTAGCAAAATTAATATGGAAAATTTTTTTGACGATGTTCAATTTATACAGTGTCAAAAACACAAAGACGACAGCAACGCTCTGCGAATTACAGTTAATAAACTAGAAGCGAAACTGAACGAGCTGATGTGTTGTAACGATACTGAAAATACGCATTTGAGGACGCAAATTGACAATCACACAAGCTGTGTAAGTTGATTATTCAATAACTATTTTGTGCACAATAATTTTACGTTACATATGTACATATATCACCAGAATATTGAAGATGATATGCATGAAAGATTAAGTACAGAACTAGCAAAAGTTCATACGGATTTGAGAACAAACATGTGTAAAGAATCAGCAACCCAATTTGAGGTACATACCGAATAACGAATCTCAATTCAACAATTACTTTACATTCGGTATTTACTTTTACTTTTCTTAACTTTCAACAGTCTATTTATTCTTTTGACAATATACATAAATGACACACATAATTTGAAACCACTAATTTGACAGAAAATGTAAATAACGAATTTCCATTCTCCAATTATATTGAATCTCAGTTTTGATTCCCGGTTGCAGATCCGCTCTCTCCAAGAAAAATTATTGAAAATGGAAGAAGTTAAATGCTGCTTATCCAAACAGTTGCAACAATCTTTGGAAGAAAATTGCGATCTTTCTACTAAGAAAAGCGTACTTGAACAAAAAAATTTCAAATGTGTATCGGAGGTAATTCTTCATATATGCAAACGTAGTAAAAATTTATACAAATATTGAATCGCTTCGAAAATTGCACAGCAATACGTTACGGAACGATTCGCTGCTTCTTATTTAACTCTTTGGGGTTGAATCTCTTCCTTTTATTCGTAACAATTTATCGAACACAAAAATATTTGTTGTAGCTCCAAGATATGCATAGATCATTGCTTGAATTACGACAAGAGTATCAGGTGAAGGCAAAATCACTTGTCAGCATGTCAGCCGAATTGAGTCAAGTTGCAGTGAGTCGGTCAGAGTTGTGCACCGAGTCGCAACATGTGGTGTCATGTATTCGCGCCTGGATGGATGAGCAGAAGAATTTGGTTGAGACATTGGCATCTAAGCTCAATGTTAAACAACAGCAAGTGATGCAGCTTGCATTTGAAAAAAAGTAATGGATTCCGTTTTATAGATTTCAATTTATAAAATTTCTATATTAAGATTTAGGAGAAATAAGCAAACATCGTAATTTACTTGAGAATCATATCTGCTTAAGGATGCAGAGGCTTTATTTTTTATATCCAAAATTGGGAAAAAAGAAAAAAATCTCTTTGAAACATCGCCAGTCATTTTATTTGCACCGATGACGGTGAATGTCCATATTATGTAAAAAATGATTACAAGCAAATGCGAGTAACACAAGCTAAGAAATCAACAACTTGAGGCAAGGTTGACAAATTAGAACATTCGAAATGATTAAATTCTGGTATTTTTGATCCGATTGTAATATTTTGCAGCTTAATATGCCCATTGACCAAATCTCCACAAATTGACTGGGAAACATTGAATAAATTCTATCTTGTAGTTAATTACAACTGCAAATGTAATTATTGACAAACATCTGTTGTCCTGTACTCAAACAAATCTTATTTTTATCCACTCTGGCGACAACTATTTGTAAAATAGTAAGTAGCACCAAAAATAATCGATTGAGATCAAAAAGACCAGAGTTTAAATACTTCGAACGTTCTAATTATAAAACCTTCTCACGTTGATACCTCAACTTGTATTATTCAAATTTACCCAGGATTATTTCTATTACAGAATACATATGTCATGTGATTTGTGTTCACTATTATCAGTACAATTAACAGTACTAGAGCTTTCTTGAATGGTATTTTTTTCTCCTCCCATCATTTGATTCAGCTGATATACTCCATTGATACTAGAAAATGGAACAAAAACCTCTTATTTTATGTACAGAGCACTTCTGGCAACAGTCAGAGAACTGCGACGAGCTAATTGCGCACTGACACAGAGAATAAAGCGTCTCCACAAGCCTTCTGTGTGCAGCAGAGGAACGAAGAGTGTGTATAATGGATACAGAACATCCCAAACTTTCGTTTCAAATTTTCCCAACGGTCGAACCGATCCATCAAACTCCAACCATTCGCGTATAGGAAAAGTTAGTACAAGTCGAAAATAAATAGATAATTTATTTACGGTATATTTTACTCGCATACGAAGCATGAAAGTCACAATTTTACGTTTCAGAAATCTTGTCTTGGTCCAATAAGAAATGCTCGTCGTACTTCAGTGTGCGGTAATTCTTGGTGGTTTCCAAAAATGGAACATTTGACTCAAGAGTTGAGAAGGAACAACCAGTGGTGGAGTAAAAATGCAATCAACAAGGCTGAGAGCGATCCTGGGCTGGACGAAAGTCGCGACTGTGGTTATCAGTCGTCGACGAGTAAGTGAGGAAGCTCTGAAGGCTATCTGATAGAATCTGCGTCTGCCATGGGCAATGGTATTTTTACTTTTGTATCATTTATATATCAATGTGATGATATTTGTGCCAGCGAGGCCAAGAAGTTAGTCAAATTTGTAGTGAACATCTCGTTTTTACCTAACAACGAATGTTTTATAATAATACATTATATCATTGCAGCTAATTTTTTCTCAGACCAAAATATACCGATGCTGAATTTAACAGCAATACGTTACAATTTGTCCTTTTCTTTACCACGATAATGAGCAGACTCATTTTCCAGTCTCAGTATCAATCTATAATTTGGTAGACAAACAAGTCTCAGCAAAGGTAATTGTCGCATGTATATCGTCCAGAATAAATCAAGCACTTGCTTGCTTTCTGTCGGTGTAAATATTTCGATGCTTTTCGGTGGATGCTGAAAGAATGATTTGAAGCAGAATATTTGGTAGAATTTCACGTGCTATTATCAATTCTTTGATTTGTTTTCCGAATTGTTTGTAATGTACAGCTCATTCAGGCCACACGAATATGCAAACTGACCATAACAGAATGCAGCAGAACACTTTCCTTGAAAAATTCGTATGTATCATCAGCAGTGTGCCAAATTGTTGTTAGAAAATAACGATGCGTGAAGTAAAAAATTCCAATCAACGAGGAAATCGATATCTCGCTATATGCGTTATCTCTGTGAATTACAATTGGCATGGTTACTTTCCTGTACAATACTGTACAATATGTAACATTGTGTATTTATTGGCTGAAAGCTAGGCGCTGCTTTGTAAGTATTGTGTAAGTAAACCAATTTGCTATGCTAGAATTAGAATCTGAAAATCAAACACATACCTTGCAAATCTGAAAACTTCCCAGATCAATTGAAGGAAAATCTCTTTGTTAGTGCCAGTAAATATAATTGTATCCGGCAGCTTCTTTTCTGAAATTGATTAATTGGAATGTTATATGTATGAATTTATTAAAATCGCATAACTTTTACAACGATACAAAGTTATCAGTGAACACAACACGTGATTTGAGCAAAAATAAAATTTGTTGGTATAGGGAATGCATTACATTATTGATTAAAAATTTGTAAAACGTTTGTGAAGAACAAAATGGTGTTATGCATTCCGAAAAATAGAAAACGGGTAATATTTATAAATATTATCTATTTACAGTGAAATTACATTACTGTGGAAAATTCATAACAAGTTTCAAGTAATTCTAATCAGCAATGTATGTTGTAAAATACAACAATTAGTTTTACTTCTTTTAGCTGTAACTAAAAAAGAACATATAGCATGAAATTCGAATTTTGCTCAATTGTACTTTTGGATAAAAGTAATTTTTTGTAGAAATAATTTAAGGTGACAAAATATTTCGTTACGATACACCAGAACTTAGGTTTATGAATATTTAACCACAAAGCAAGCAGCTGTTTACTAATTAATGCTAAAACAGCTTGTTTGTCATCTTGAAATTGCCTCAAATAGAACATATCAGTTTCATCAATAAATTTCCAAGTGCATATCTGAGGAAACAAGGAAATATCGTATCTCCGATATGCAGGATTATCCGGAAATGACCATTTGCCGCATAAATCATCGTAAGATATCTCTATCCCAATATTAGGAGCCGAGGAAATTTTTCTAGCCAAAAATTGTTCATCCATCGAACAAATTAAAGGCTGTGATGCAAAATTTCTTTTTACACATTCAGCAGATCCTTTCTCTTGCAGCAAGATATTGCAGTCATATGCTGTCGGATTCACAGTATCTTTCTCTTTCACAATTTCACCTGAATCAGACATTGCGCAATTATCCTGATCCCAAATTAAATTTAAATTCAGAGGTTGGCATTCACGATTGTTTATGTTGTGTATCTTAACATGAAGACATGTCGTTTATATTTTGTTTTATGCAATTGAAAGCGATACGCCACCTTTCAAAGCATTTGCAAAGGCTAACAGTGATTAAAAACTGATCGAATGTAGATTATATTTCATAAACTCTGTGCGCATTTAATCGAAATACGGTTTCGTTAAACACTAAAGTTTAGGTGAAACAAGCCGATTTCTCGAGAGGGTTAAAAATCAAAAAGCATTTCTATACCATAACGTTGTATTGTCATTGTTGTTACACAATTCATGTTCTCGTAAACATGCAAGTAGCTGTAATATCGAATTACAATTTCAATCTCTTGATATCTTCAGGTCTTAAGTCTGTTCTCAGAGAAGCGATGCGTCTGACCTCAGCAGGAGTTAATCGCCAGGCGACAGCATCAGCGCCACAATAGTCAGCGAGTTCCTCAACCTTTTCGACACTGAGAACGGTTGCGATTTGAGTCAATCTTGCAAACTTGTCACGCACAGACCAAGAAGTTGCTGCGGCTAAGTAGCCTGCCAGAGCTCGTATTTCCTTGTCAAGTACAAGTCCGCCTGCCTGGGCAGCGAGAAAAAAAGCAAAAATAGTAATTACTCGTAGGCAGATGGAAAGAAAACCCATCAACACAGCCACTATTCGTCGTAATTGCCTGTTTTCACTGAAACCAGAGCTATTTGTGCTATTGTGAGTAGCTGTGCAGATGGTGAATAAGCCTGTTGGAAATATGTACCCTGTTGAAAGTTGATTTCAGAACGACTTTCTCGAAACGGGCGGTAACTTCCGCTGTGAGAATACCGATCAGTGCGTCATAGTTTGAAGGTGTGAGTCCGCCTTTAAACACCTGCAGCAACCCTTCCAAGTTCATCACGAGAGTCTGAACGAACGGTTCCTCGGTTTCATATCCCAGTAATTCATCCTGTAATGGAGTATTTCAATTTCATTTTTTGATCAGAGGCCATTTATTCGATCGTTTTTTACTGGCGGGTATTTTTGCAACTCTACCTCGTTTATGTGATGATTTAACGACAAAAATGAATCCACCCAAGGCGTTACTCTAGGTTTGACAGCGCTTGCACGTAACTGTTCTAACCCATAGTCGACAACCGCACGCAAAGTTGACGTCACGCCTCGTAATCCAGCCAAACAGCTGTCAAATTTACCCCTCTCTTTTTCTCGCATATTGGGAAATGCCGTTGCAATCTCTTCCCCAAGGCTCTTTGTCAATGTTTCGACATGTTCGATGCTGACGTCCGTATTGTTCAGGTACGCCTGAAATGAGTGTAAATTTGAAAACTTTGTAATGAATTTGTGTTTTGACGCATATTAGCGTGTTTTTAAAAACTTATGATAGCGACATGACCAAACGGAGGCAGACGACAGTCCAAAATCACATCTACTGAAAAGTTTTGAACCCTGAGAAGTAAATACTACCAAAAACATGAGCCGTGCAAGTTCTGTGTCCGATGCTTGTAAACGACCATGCTGTATGCTCGTCTGGAGAGCGTTGTAAGCTTGAGCCAAGTCTAAGTATCCTGCGGGATATCCTTGGCGCAGTCTGCTTCTTAGTTGGCTTGCAAATTCCCCTTCGAGAATGCCACAGGCCATATTAACAACGGCGCAAACACCATCAACGCTCCAGCTTGAGATAGCACGTCTGAAAAATATCTGATAGTCTGAAACCTTGCCTGAATTAAGGGGATATGAACAGGTGACTGAAAAAATGAGTGAATTTTGGGAAATCAAATTACCATTGCTAAACATGTCACCAAGCAAAATGGTTGCCGGTATCATTAACAGCAATGCTTCTTATTAATTAATGCTAATAAAATGATCATGTGAATGAAGCTCGAGTCTCGTACTTTTGAAGAAAACAAATCCTAATCTATTCGTACAGCTGGATGTAGAGATACAAATTCCCAAAATCAAACCACTTTTTCAGCTATCTACTTATATATACATCCTCAATGAATAAACCAGGGAGTTACGCGTTCAAACTACGAACACACCTTACACATTTCCGTACTATGAAGAAAACGTCATCGAGCATACTCGATGTTTGTTGATCTTGGTCCAGTGTGTCCATTCCAACCGCTTTGTTTACGCTTTCCTCCAAAAAATATCTCTCCAATGCCAGATAAGCACCTAGCAGCTCCTGCATCGCATGAGCTAGCTCACTTTTACCAATATACAATTCAAATTCCTGAAGTTGATCTTTTCGCTGATCAATGTTCGCTACACCTATCTCCAAGTCGTTCTGTTAATGCAGAAAGTCAAAGCTTTATAGCATACATTGGCATTATATATCATTTTGGGTACAAGTTCGTGGTTTTGAGGACCCATCACATGTTATTTGACATGTTACTTAACAATCATGAAATACAGTTGACTCACGCTTATTCTTCTTCGTAGAAATCTGATGTATAGTTCGGCACGAGAATGCATTATTGTTATTTCCCCAAGGAGTAAGTCAAGATCCTTTGGATCAATTTTGTCTGCACTCTGTTTGCGAAGCAGTTCATTTATTGCATGTACTTTTTTCGAAACATTTCTATGTACCATAAATTCTCTGATGATTTTTTTTATCTGCCTACAAATGAAGGCAACAGAATTAATCCTCAAACGGAAGATAGTTGAATACAAAAATCCCTCAATTATAAAATCAAATTTGTGAATGAAACTGTGCAACAATGTCACTAAACATTGAGACAAGTTTATTTTACCTATCACATTCTTTTTGCAAAATGACGACTGTAGGTAGCAACTTTCCAGGGCCGTAAAAAGTTTCTATAATTGGTTGATGAATTTCAATGACTCGTGCGATTCCTTCAAACAAGAGGGTCATTGTGTCCGCGTAAATGACTGATGCTCGCTTGTCTGTCTGTTTAGCGTCGAGTGCAGCTTTTAAGTTTTTTTGTGCAGTTTCTTGGAGCTTGAATGAAAAATTAGATAAGATAAAAAATGAATAGATCATACACACATTCATTTTATTTTGACAAACAGTTACCTTGGTGCACAGATACTGGCAAAATTTGCTGAGGCCTTCGTTGTGCATTCCCAATAGAGGGAATATTTTAAAAAATCGTTCGACAGACGCCAAGTCTTCGTCTTTTACCGCCTCGTCAAACTTGTGAGTTATGACTGTTCTGAGCTGGTGCGCAGCCTGCTGAAGTGTAACTAGTGAACTTGAAATGCTTGTGTGATCTCCAGAAACGTCTTGAGCTGTTCGCTCCAGGAGTTGCCTATCCATGGATAAATAGCGATGCACATGGGCAGCACCTTGTTCATAATCCTCATTCCGTAATGCTGTAGCAACACCTTGACTGCACAGCTGTAAATCGAGAACATCGTGCACTCGATTCTGGCACTCGGATACTCTGCTCTATAAACAAAAAATTATAATAATATTTAAAACTGTAGAAATACTAAGTAAGATTTAAGCATCTGAAAGAACTATGGAAGCGGAAAGGGTAAAAAAATGAAAGATTGAGGGAAGGGAAAAACGTATAAGAGAAGTTTTGGGCTCACTGAATGTTTATGACATTCTTTGCTAAAGAGAGCAGTCTTACGAGCTCTGAAATTCAATTCAAAATTGTATTCACTTAAACTAATGAAATAATTCAATCTATGAATTTCTTTATTGCTGATTTTTAAACTGAATATCTTTAATGGTTTCAATTTTTTCAATTATGAGAAAATTCTGAGAAAATAATTTTGGCGAGGGTATGTAAGATTAATTTAACAAATATTAGTAAGGCAAAAACAGTAACAATTGCAAAAGGTTTCAGCCGATGATACTGAGTAATTGAATGAATAAGTAAATATATAAATGAATGATCGAATAGATGGGTTACAGCTGAGTAGATAATGTTTAAATAAAACAGTAAATCTTAAAAGAATGAACAAATGAGATGCATATAAAATTAAGTGTATATCATACACGTGCTAAATCCAGTCGTCTAACTTTGGCGCTAACATTTTCAGCAAGCCTGTTGGTAAACGTGATCATTTCTCCCAGTTTGTCAGCTTCGGAATGGATTATTGTAAGATTAGGAAGAACTTTACTGATATTCTGCAATTTCGCTTCGACATGGCAATATCTGGACAAAATAAGATCCAATTCATTGTTTACAGCGACCTGAAAAATAATGAAATCAAACATTTATCTTTGACTTTCCAATGCATCATACAGTGTGAAAGGTTTAGGAATATTGATTTAACTTGTACCTCCGTGTCAGATAATTTCGCGCATATCTGTTGCAAATTTTCTTCAGTCACTGTCTGATCCATCTCTTTATATTTACATTTACTTCTCCATTAATACTGATACATGGCTGATACCCTCAACCACACGTCGATCAGGGAACTTTTTTACCTAAATATATATATATATATATATATATATATGCGTGCCACGGTGTAAGCTGGTGTGTATACATATACTTACGTGTGATTCATTATTTTTTATGTCACTTCACATTCTGTACACCCTAGTACACGGAATTGGTCGTATTCCTAGGGTGAAATTCTATCATTGATTGTCTGCACTGACAAAAATTTTGGGTACGTCTCTCCTTCTCCTGAAAATTGTAAACTGCAAACTATATCTCACTTTCAGGAAATTTTTAATGTTATGCTTCATTATTGGTAAACTTTCTCTGACTCGTAAAGAATTGTTCAAACTACTGCGTACTACCGAGGAGGACGGGATTCCTAGAGAATCTAATCCAGTTTTTACCACTACACCCTAGCACTATACTAAATTCCTTCAGAGTGAGATAGAGGCTTGTCAACGATGCAGAGCGCAAAAAAGACACAAACTGGTTTCAGTGCTGCCAATCCATTATAGGTATATGGATACAGTTTTGCAATCTCATGTATTGTGTATGCCACGTATACGCATTTATATGCCATCTACACACATGCTACACACCATTTAACAACCAAATTCATCCAGATTGTTTGTATACAAGAAATATGAATCACCAAACCCTATCATATAGTATATAAATTGAAAGATTACATAGTTTACTATTGATATATGAATTTCACATGAAGTATCTTTGAAAGTTAGGCCTATTCATCTTTACAATAATTTATTATCATGATGTTCCTATAAGGAATAAAATTTCCTATTATCAACATAACCTCAAGAAGATTGATAATTTCTCGAACGTTCAGAATCACCAGTATTTTACAGAGTTCAGTAAAAATGGGTGACATTTTTGAAGGCTATGAAGAATTAAGCATCACAAAGCTGGCTAGCTACGTTGCTTCTGGAGCGATGATATTTGGTGGTGTTGTGCCATACATTCCTCAGTATCGAGAGATTAAACGTAAAGAGGATTCTGAAGGGTTTTCACTCTATGTATGTCTCGCGTTGCTTATTGCCAATACTTTACGCATCTTATTCTGGTTAGTATCTGTCGCTAAGACTTGATACCAACATACTCGTATTATTCATTTTACTTCTTTCATTCTTTATATTGTCAGGTTTGGAAAGCATTTCGAAACTCCTCTTTTACTTCAAAGCATACTGATGAATATAACCATGTTAGTCATGATAAAACTATGCATTAGCGTAAAGAACAAAAACCAGATCATCAAAGCAAAGGAGAGAGTCTTCACAGGTATGTGTAAATCGAAAATAAATGAATATATTTACATATTTGCAATTATTGTATTCATATATGTACAATTTTTGTGCTATTGAAGGATTGATTGAAATTCTTACACATCTTTATATCGATATACATATTTATTTACACAATCTAAACAAAGCATAGTTATAGGTAACTCACTTAAAAACAGATAATTTGAATAGATTTGGACATTAAATTCTTTTGGCAATGGACAGACTTTCAATCCTACCTGGATTTTATACTGCTATTTGGAGCAGTGGGTGCTGTGATCACGTATCTTTTTGTGGATGTGTTAATATTTGTTGAGATGGTTGGACTGCTCGCAGTTCTAACAGAAGCAATGCTTGGTGTTCCTCAATTGCTTCACAACTTCCGTAATCAGTCAACGGATGGAATGAGGTGAGGCTTTGTATAATTGATTCTTTCTTATAAACAACCAACACATACACAACAAACCATAGGCTTTCTTCGATATTTTCTGCTTGTCCTTGAAATAATGATGCAAAACAATTGCGTATTCATCTCCATATGTTTGAGTATTTGACATGTTTTATTTTATATGCTGGAAGTATGTATATTAGGGTTTTCCGAAATTTTTTTTTCTCCTACCTCAAAACTTGTTATATTTAGCAAATTGAAAATTGTTATAAGTGGTTATTACTTAAGGCCAATTTCAAAATGCTTGTCTTGGAATTTGAAGCTTTCCTATTTAAGTAACATGGGAAAGATGTTACTTCTGTTTTATGATGTTACCACCGAACTTGACTACGTTTGAAATTTGTAATTTGAATTTTTACGGTAAAGGGAATAATTTATCTAGTACAGACATGTATAAACGAAATTAAACAAAAATCCTTTTAGATTTAAAACTTTTGAACCGTTTGAGCTGCTGATTTCGCTCAATGGACTCTTTCGCAGAGAATTTAATTTGCTATAAAACGCTGCCAGGATCAATTCTGTACAATTAAATGTGCCTCAGTGGTAACAATTTAAAAGAAAACAACTCCTTCTCTGTGTAAGGTTAATGAGAACCTTTGAATTTCGAGAACGACCTTTTAAAATTGAATTTAAGAGATATTCTCCAGTTAGGTATTTTTTTTCCTTTTTACTGTGTAAAAACCGTTTTTAGTTTCAGGTCAAAAATAAAATATTGCTTCCAAACGATATACCCGTAAAAATTTACATCGCTGGTGTCTTTCTGTTTTATCTAACGCATTGATTATGTTCCCAGTATTACAATGGTGGCCATGTGGACCATGGGCGACACGTTCAAAACATGCTACTTCATTGCGCGCGAAGCTCCTGTGCAATTTGGAATATGTGGAGCTCTTCAAGTGATGGTAGACCTTTCCATTCTTAGTCAAGTGTATTTGTATAGAGATTCAACGATTTCCAGTAAAACACAAACACGTTCTGATTAAATATCAGTAATACGTTTGCAATTTGTAAATAACTACAGACTACAAGAATAATTTTTTACATCTACCTTTGTAAATAATATATATTATAATATTATAATTTTATTATATATTATACGTTAAGATCCCATTAGTACAATTGCATATTTCCAATTTATTATAAATATTATCGATACATAATCACATAATCATTCATGTAATCGGTTCATCTTTTACTATGTAAATACTTATGTATATCTGATTAACATGCAATTAAGAATTCCAACATGGCGCCGAGACTGGCAAACAGTTAACCGTTTTAAATTAATTCAAGAAATTACAAGGCACAAAAAACGTCGTGCAAACTGTTGAACTTTCGTTTTAAGACATTGAGTCGATGTGAATTAAACTATACAGTAAAAAATACTTTTATTGTTAGGTAGATTCGAGCGGAAAAAATGAACACTGCATGCGACACCCAGCGCCATCTTCAGATTAGAAAAATTAAGGGGACAGCTTTCTAGCCTCGTGTGTACTTTATTTTCCACAGTTTACGACAGTTGCCTAAGCAACCAGAAGCGGCAACATGCCGGTGGTTGATATATTTTCCGAGTGCGTGCAATATAAATATAAATCAAATTTACGCTCTCGCGGAACGCTCGTTGTTCTACTTGTTACATTGTCAATACTATTAATTCCAATTATTGTAATTCATTTGACAGGAGGCGAGTTTCCAACTTTAAGCAATACTTGTGTGCAATTGTAAATTGAATTCCATTAATTGTTTACCCAACTTTGTCTATCGAATTCCAGGCTTTTCGGTCCGGAATTACGCGTACACAGAAAAACCGAATATAATATTTACACGTAAATATTTATTGATAGCCGAGAGTAACGACGATGTCGGCCCAATTATTTGTTCTACTTTTCGTAGTTACAAGGGTAACAGCATTACGGACAGTTGTACAATAACAAAGGTGGCACATTATTATTAATAAATTATTAATACATTAATCATTACTTTAAGTTGATACAGGTGTGATCTTCCAGTATTGTAAATATGAACAGTGTCAATATTGTTTCATTTATTCAATATTGTTATTTTGAACGTTCAGGTAAAGGAATTTGACTACAATAACGATGGGCTAAACGATGCTTTGAAATTCGAATTGTGTTTCTTTGCAAAAATCCCGATAAATTCCGTCAGGCTTTTACTATTCTTCAACTACGAGTTGAGGGTTTGTTTACTTACCATTAAATTTATTTAGATATACATAATCATCACATGAATGATATAAAAATAATCTGACAGTGACAAAATGAAATTACATTTTATTACTTATGAATTTTAGGAGAGAAATAAACTGGCAATGGAAACAATGGCTGCTCTTCAATACACAATACCTACAAATGTTCAGAGAATCTCGATCGTTGGTGATTTGCGATTGGATCAGAAAATTCTATTGCACAATCAGGGCATCCATGATATTTACAATTATTCTACAGATATAAATGATTTTACACTGTTCGAATTGCTCACAGAAAATGCAAGAAGGAAATGTAAGTTGAACTGATCATTGGATTATAATTTGAAATTTACAGAAAATTATTATTAATATTTGAATATTGTATTTGAATTTAAGTCGCGATTCAAATTGCAAATGACAAATTGACGTGGGAGAGAGGATTTTCCGTCGAAAAAGAAACTGTCGTACAAACGGAAATATTTTATTCCGAGGAAATGATTCACTATCGGCCTGGACTATGGGAAGAATTGAAGTGGACATGGATTCAATACTTCGCAATTTTTTTCCTCTTTGCTTCCATAGGAAAATATATAATTAAGATTATATTCGTTAAGGGGTATGTTCGTAGTTATGTTATTCCACCATGGAAAGAGAAGTGAATGTGAGATTAATAAACAATGTGACAACATGTACGTAAAATTAGATACCTGTATAAATCAATGATTACGAATGTTGTACATGCATACTGATCTAATGTTGCGTGGTAAAATGTTCTGATAAACATCGATAATCACGTACTATGTACTATACCTGAATTACAAGACATGGCATGGATCATGTAAGAGAAAATTTTGCAGCTGTTGGTTCCACGATATTCTAGTTATCGTTTTGGAAAGCCGGAAGCCTTTTTTCCAACTAGTAAAACATGTTCCTCAAAATAAATTCTGAGATTAAAAATATTTTTTTGATTATTGTGCAAAGTTTTAGATGGTTTAAGGATTGTTAGAATGAAGACATGCAGACATATCGACGTAGTTTCGCTAGAATAAACGGTTGCGGGTAGTCCGAAATCTCTAACATTATAACTCTTCGAAAGTTACTGCAGAAAAACGGACAAATTTCATTGCATTTTTGCTGCTTTTGATGCTGCGATATTCTGGTTGCCTTATGTATTTGAATTTGTGAGGGTACATTTCATAGAAAAAGTTCATGGAAATCGAGACAAAAATTCTGAGACAAAATATTTTTCGTCCCCAAAAACCGCAGCGACATTCACTCCTTTGAATTTTCATAAATAAACCTGGCTGATTTTGAAAGATTCGTTCAGATGCTGTATAGACGTCATTTCGAGAGAAATAATGATTGCACGTAGTCGACTTACAATTAGTCTAAAGTCGTGTTTGGTGACTAAAGGTCGTTGGATATCGCGCCATCGTAGTTTCTCGAAATCGCCGTGCTCTATCGACTGGTGGCAGCACTGGTGTTTGATTTTCGCGGATGAGCAGACGCGTACGCGAATTTGTACCAGTCATCAGAACGACTCGCTTCGGAAAACATGTTCACGATGACGCCTAAGGCCAATACACATCTAACGTAACGAGGTTGACGAAAACAGTTCTTGTCATAGAGATCGAGAGAACGGCAACGGCTCAAGATTCTCCGATCCTTTGACAGTGAACTTCTGACCGAGGGGACGACGACGGCTCAAGATCGCCCGGTACAGAACACGAAAATAACGCAAAAACCAACGTATCATATACGCGAGATTGCTATGGTGTGATTCAAACGGGCGACGTACGTTTCATTAAGCCGATCTGATATCATGTAATGATAGGATGTACACATAACGATAATACATGTAAAATAAGACGTTATATTGTCATGGGTTTTTATGCCTCAGGCTTTTCCCATATGAGCTAATAAATGATATTACGATTTGACAGCTCAATCATTCTGAGTTATCATTCAAAGTCATAATAGACCTAGAACTCCCATCCCAGATCATTGAAACCAATACGAAAATCCGAAGTAACTTCGAATTGAAGAAGCTTCGACCATGCAAGTCGCTTGCCAAGGATTGATGTGCAATTAGTGGTGTAAACAAACCCAAGACGGAGAAATAGCTAAGATATACCTATGATATCAGATAATCGCTTGTTCGACAAAAAGCTACTGCCTCAAAAGTAAAAAAATTAGCATTTGCATGAATGTCAAAAATTTTCATTTATGAAATGGAATACAAAAACTCGAAATTTAAACATTGAGGGAGAGCGACGAATCATATAAACCGTGATCCCGCTAATGCGAGCGACATCGAAACTAGACTATTTTAAACAGTACTGTGGAAGTCAAACTGGATTGTCACCTATCCGCGACTTGATTACAAATGTGTATGCCAGTGTTATTAGTTGATAGTTTTGTATTGGAAAAATGTAAAGACTAGAAAGTGGTGAAAAATTCGAAGAAATTGACGAAAATCACAAAAATGACAGACCTCCTCCAAAGTACAAGGCTGCCAACGTAGTAACGCGAGACCCTTTCTCAAAACGTTACCAGCATGGCCGATACTACCGACGGTGAAAAAGTTTCAAAAAAGTGAGTAATTTTGTAAGTTTTTTGTTAACAATTCTACCAGGATGATTTTCATTTCCCAGAAAACGCGTGACCATATATTCACTCAGTTTAGTCACGGGACTCTTGATAATAACCTGAAATAAACGCGTGCCGTCCGTCGCTCTAGGCTCCCACGTTGTCAATCACGATCTCCTGTGTTTTGACATGTTAATCTTGTATTAATTATCAGACTGTACCGTTTTCGATCTCGTACATGAACGTAATTATATTGACAGTTTGAATGGTGTCAAATTGTGTCTAGGTTAGGAACTTCCACGGTATATTCATCATGCTTCGTATCCTAACCAACAAATGCTCTCGCAATATTGGCTCTTCTCTCACAGAACTTTCCTTGTTAAGCCTAGATTCAGTATTTCGACGAATATCCATCCAACAACCTCTTTCGAGGTGGGTAATTGAAATTGAACTTTAGGTCTCATTTCCCACTTAAAAACAAATCAAAAATCATGGGGCCGAACATAACATAACCTAAATTAACCTAACAATCATTTCTGTCCACCTCAGCGAGCTGAAAAGACGTCTAAAGGCCGAACAGAAGGCTAAAGAAAAAGCTGAAAAAGAGACGGCAGCGGCTGAGGTCAAAGCGGCATCCGTTAAGGATAAGAAACCATCCCTAAAGGAAGAGGAGGAAATTAGCCCAAATGTAAGTTAATTACGAAGTTTTCACTTTCAACTGATTGTCATTTTTTAAAAAATTACTTGTCATGTGTTCTTTAATCGATCAAGATCTTTGACTCAAATTATAAATACCCATAATTATTTTTAAATGTTTTACAAAATATTTTTTAGCCTAAATATAATGTTTGTGTAACTGTTGAACCTAGTAACTTGAGGTTTCAGAAAGGTTCATAGACCTTTATAGGTATGGATATATAATATCGTAACATTCCCTTAAAAATGTAACTGAAAAAGATTTATGTGGCATAGTTTCTACAGGTATTCAAAACATTGTTTTTGTCTGTATTTATAGAGATTGTATATCAAGTACTGCGTGAGTTGCAATTATTTTATTCTTTAGATTTAACTCAGTAAAATCATGATAATAAATTCTAATATATTAAGGGCAATACTATATAAATATAATAATACTGACCACTTAATTATATCACATTGATGTTCTAAACATTTCTTTTCGAAAACACTACACTGAAAACATTTTCTTGAAAATATTTGTACGATTTTTGTAACCTCCCTTGTGTGGTCTAGGTACAAAGAATTTCTAAGATCCAAGGTCATAACGTGACGGCCATATTTACCTACCTTAAAAAAAAAAAAGCTATTCATATTGGTGCTAAAATTTTGCATAATTCGTACATCTTTTGTTTTACATTACAAAATATATCATCGATGAACTAAGAACAATTCAGAAGTTGTAATCTGCCTTATGTTTTTTCCAAACTTCCATCTGAATATGCACACAAATTTTTAGATTTGTATATTGACTCTTATGAGAGGTAATCCACTATTAACATTTGCATATTCAATAAATGAGCAATTACACATGAAAAAAATCATCATGTTAGTGGGTATGGGTAAAACTTCCGATTTCTCAAAGTTTAAATATAATGAAATTTGTTTCCAGCAGTAAGTAAGTAAAAGTGTGCCCCTGATGCAACAGTGCATTTTCAGAAAAAAATTATATTTCCAATTCTAATTTTGCTCACATCATTTCTATTGTATAGTAGTGATGTTTCATTCATGTTCACAATATTTGGTGCAAATAACATTGCTCTATATTTGAAAAATCGTCACTTTTCTTTATTTAACTTTTAATTCAGAGGGTGCGGTCCATTTGTCTTCAACATTACTTAGTTCGACCTTTCAACAATTTGATGTGGTTTTAAGTGAGTTATCTTTTCCGTTATATGCTTTAGAATCGGTTTTTAGTCAGTCTTTTAAGACCATTTCTCCACAGTTTCTGATAGTCTTGTTTCTTTATTTTTTCTACTAGGAATATTTCAAGTTGCGAACACAGGCAGTTAGCCAGCTTAAGGCAGCTGGGCAGCATCCTTATCCGCATAAGTTCCATGTTTCGACATCCTTGGAAATATTCATAGAGAGCTTTAGTCACATTAAGGAAGGTGAGGTCCTAGAGAATGAAACTCATAGCATTGCGGGTCGTGTTCACGCTATTCGTGAGTCGGGGGCAAAGCTGATCTTCTATGATCTGCGAGGCGAGGGTGTAAAAATCCAGGTGATGGCCAATGCGAGGCACTACGAGGATGAGGAGAAATTCTTCTCCGATACAGCTAAGATAAGGAGGGGCGACATAATCGGAATCGTCGGTAATCCGGGAAAAACAAAAAAGGGAGAGTTCTCGATCATGCCGAGAAGCATAACTCTGCTCAGTCCGTGTTTGCATATGCTACCCCATCTCCACTTCGGCCTTAAAGACAAGGTAGATAATTTTACTAACTGTTTTACAATAGTTTCTATGGTTATCCTCAAGATTTTAAACGAAATTTTACCTACCAGGAAACGAGATTCCGTCAACGATATCTAGATCTTATTTTGAACAATAAGGTCAGGCAGGTCTTTCACGTTCGCGCAAAAATAATCGCCTATGTACGCCGATTCCTTGATAACATTGGATTCCTAGAAGTTGAAACACCCATGATGAACATGATAGCAGGCGGTGCAACTGCTAAACCATTCATTACACATCACAACGATCTCAACATGGATCTCTTCATGCGAGTCGCTCCTGAACTTTACCACAAAGTATGTACAACCCAGATGTTCTATCTCTCGAAAACGAATACATACTCAATTCGCAGGAGAAACGATTTGTATTTATCGAACTTCACAGAAAGTTACATGTAGCCATTTTTCTGGGAGAAATCAACTGAGATTTTTATCATGTTCCCCAACACTCCAATTCATTGTTTTAGTTTATTATTGCAAAAACAAAACCTAACTAACTTCTTTTCAGTGTAATATGCAGTAAAAAAAATATCGTTTTCACCCAGATGCTCGTTGTTGGGGGAATAGATCGAGTTTACGAGATAGGAAGACAGTTCAGAAATGAGGGAATAGACATGACCCACAACCCAGAGTTCACGACGTGTGAATTTTACATGGCATATGCGGACTACAACGATCTGATGACAATAACCGAAGACATGTTGTCTGGCATGGTGAAGAGCATTCACGGGACGTATAAGGTAGTTTTTCACCCTGACGGCCCAGATACCGAAGGAGTGGAAATCGACTTCACACCTCCTTTCAAGCGGATCCCAATGCTCAAAACACTTGAAACAATGTTGAACGTCAAGCTGCCCGAACCCGATAAATTGAACACGCCTGAAGCTGCAAAATTTCTCAGCGATTTGTGCGAAAAACACAATGTTGAGTGTCCTCCACCGCGGACTACTGCCAGGCTTCTAGACAAGGTGAGTTTAGGTGTTTGAAACACGGCATTGACTTTCCCAAAAACTTGGAATCTCCTTGGAATTTCACAACAAATTGTATTGTTTTCATTTTGGTTCCCAAGACCCTTGAAATGGTAAAAGTTCGGAATATACTTCTTAAATTTTTTTTATTTCTTAGATAAAACACTAACCGTCAGCTGCATAAATATTATGTTATTAGCCAACCTTAGTAGCATCGCGCTAACGTACAAAACTATCGAAGGGGGGGACTTTGGTTCAAATTCCCAGTGTGTCGAAGAAGGTTTGAGTAGCAACTTGCAAAAATTGTAATGCGAGTTACATTATTCGGGCTATGAATCGGCAAAGTGAAGTTTCAACTCGGTCCGCCTACACTTGGGCAAACTTTTTTTCTGCAATTTTTCATGCTCTCTATGAGAATGTAGGTGTTTCTATTGAACAAATTAAGGTGGCTGCAGAAGCATAGTGATGATTACTGACCACTTCCTTTCATACCCCACACAAACTATAGCTTCTAGGGGCAATGATTATTACTATTATTATTATTATCATTATTATAACATTTAATACAAATCTAATCACTCATCAGAATAAAATCACTTTCTTTCATGTCCGAATAACCCTTTACAGCTTGTTGGTGAGTTCATAGAGGAAACATGTGTTGATCCAACATTTATTTTGGACCACCCCCAAATCATGTCACCATTGGCAAAGTGGCACAGATCAGCAAAAGGACTAACCGAGAGGTTCGAGCTTTTCGTTATGAAAAAAGAAGTCTGCAATGCTTATACAGAGTTGAACGATCCGCTTGTTCAGAGAGAAAGGTAATATCTGGAACTTTCTCTACGGTCTTCTAATTCATCGTGTCATTTTTAATCTACAAAACCTTGAAATTAACCCAAATCTTTTAAATCGAATCCCTATTCCAGAAAATATAAAATACACCTACTTCTGAAAGTTTAGTACTATCTGTAAATTGTTCTCAGATTTGAGCAACAGGCAAGCGACAAAGCAGCAGGAGATGACGAGGCGCAGTTAGTTGATGAAAACTTCTGCACTGCTTTGGAATACGGCTTACCCCCAACGGCTGGATGGGGACTCGGAATTGACAGACTCACAATGTTCCTCACGGACTCTAATAACATCAAGGTACCGTATTCTCTGAGTTACCCATACTTGAAAAGACTGAGTAAGTTTAATAACAACCTGTTTCTTCTACAGGAGGTATTATTTTTCCCTGCTATGAAACCAGACGACCCAAACAAAAACCGAGAGACGAATCAGGAAGCTGAAAACAAAAGTGATTAACATCTAGGGTCGATATAAAGAATAGTGACTTTATCTAAAATCGAGTGTTACCGGTGACTATTTACGAGCATCATCTCAATTTTAAATCATCATTCTTTTGATTGCAAATAAAGAATCAAACTCGTATTATTGGGATAAATATTTTCTTTTAATCGATTGAATCCATTTATGGAACAGAATACACCAGTGAGACTTAAGTCATAACAACGAAAACTGATTCAATTTCAGATTCCGAATGCTTGAATAAATGATGTTAAATGATTCATCATTAGTTTGTTCACAAATTTTTTTTTCATTCGTCACTGCGCAAAAAATTTCATGACAATTGTGATGAATGATTGAGGAAATTAACTCGATACGTCGATCAACTTTCTTCGTTTATGGCAAATTTCGTTACAGAATTATAGTGAGCACCGAGTCCGTACATGTGCCGGTGATAAGTCAAGGTGACCTTTTTTCCTTCGTCCTTATATTCCTCGCCTATAACATACGGGGCTCCAGTTGCTTGTATCACTTCAATCGGACACTTCAGAACTTGGGAGAGAACTTGTAGCTGTTAAAATGAAGCATTCAAGCCATCAGTATCGCTTTTATGAGCAAATTATTCAGCATATCTATAAGTGTGTTTCATTTAAAAGCAAAATTTTGTCCCACCTTTACCTGAAAAATTTATAGCACATAACAAAACAAATATTTCCCGGAAGGATGTATCTTAAATCCTATTTTAAAATGTCTTCTCGGAATTCGAAGTTATCTCATTTAAACTTCGTCGGAAAAATGTAATTTTTTAAAAACTTGTCGTTCAAAATCAGTCACACTTATACTGACTTGATCCTGGATTTTGTAAAGAATTAAATTCCTTACAAAATTGTAATTTCCACCAACGACGTTTCAAGCTAAATTTTTTCATAATATGCAATTTTGTGGTTTATAATTTTTGAACCATAAGGACTACCAATTTTTCTCAAGGGACACATTTAGAAAATTTCAATTATCACAAAATGCTTCCAGGATCGTGTTCGTATCACCAAATGAATATAAGTAGTAGCAACTTAAGAAATGACACCGTCTCTATGTTATTTAAATAGGCAAACTTTCAATTCAATAAGTGGTCTTTCGAAATTGGATTCAAAATGTTCTTTCACAAGGATTATTGTTTGCTATAGACAAGCCTTACAACTAGACGAAAAAAAAAGTTGCTTTCAAATAAAACTGTAATTTCTACTCAAAAGTGAGAAAAAAATTTACTGAACATTCAAATATGACTAAATTTATTCCAGTACTATTTAATACCTCAACAGCACCGCCCCATGCAGTTGTCCCTGCAACATCGTCGCAATACTTTGTGTATTGTTCAGGAGATAAGGTTTCTTCTGATTCAGCATTGTGTAAAAATGGTACAAAGTCGTTCATATTGGCTTTGAGGTACTCCGAAGTTTTCACCCTAAGAGTCTTGAAGCCCAATGGGATATCTCCTATTTCTCTTAGCTGATGAGAAACCGCGTTGTACAAACTGAAAGTGAAGTTTATGACCATTCTAATGATGATTGTAGCTTGACACAAGTTCAAGTAATCTCATTAAAAAAACTTATCAGAATTCTGGAATATAAAATAATTCGTTGCACAATTTCAACTGCTGTCCAAGAACGTGGTACTTCAGATCAATGAACAGGAAAAAGCGTCCATAATTCTTTTTTTTCGACATAGGAACAATCCATGAGTAAGAATTTACCAATGGCCATCGCTGGGAATTTCATGAATCCGGAGGTGACGTTCTTGGAGTATTTTTATTATGGCTTGTGTCTCGACGTTTCTTTTCCCATTAACATTTTCTGCCTCCTGCTCAATGATCCTCTGATATCTTTCCTTTTCTGCATTGCTTTTCTTGTCTCTTCGCTTCTGCGCTTTTGATATACGTTGTTGCGTCTGTTCTGGCTGGTTATCATCGGCTGAGAAATGTTCGTTCTCAACTGGGGCTTCTTTCAATCTTGAGTTTATTATCTCTTGCTCCTGCTTTTTATCCAGATCGATCTCCAGCTGTGCTATTTCCTCAGTTATTTCTTTTTTCCGTTTTTTATCACCCTTGCAGATAGATTTTTTCAAATTCTGTATTTGAGCTGGTCAAAACCGAATAAGAATAATAAAATTAATAGTAATATTAAGAATAGTTATCTAAATTAGAAACAACTTGTGTAATTTGTTACATCTTTTGCCTCATCTTAAATTTTTTTATATTGATTGATGGTTCATTACAGTAAATTTATCATTAATCATGAATATTGTAAACCTTTATAAATAATGAACAGTAATCTTAAGGGGGTATTTTAGTCTTAAACAAAGATTTTTGACCTGTTTTCAGGAATTTTTTATGCCGAACTGATAAATATTTTGCCACATATTTTTTATAGTCATTTATTGATATTTAGAGGTACTCTGTAAATATTTTTATTTAAAAATTATGTTGATTACGGCCGCTACTCCGTAACGCGTGGGAAGAGATAAAAAAAAACGGTACAGCGTGCTCTGCTTTTCTGAAACTGAAAAATCAAAAAGGGTAGCAATTAGTGAGTGTAACTATGGTTGGGACTAAAGAATACGAACGGAAATTGAAAGTTATTGAATGCCGGTCTCATAAAAATGAAGTTTTAATTTCAGATATTTTTTTTGTCTTTTAATAACAATAATTGTTCTGAATATAAATGAAGGTAATTAAAATAAATTATTTAATAAAATTTAAAATCATCAATATAAATAATTCTTCTTAGATTTATGGTTAATTAATTTTTTCAAAATTTTAAATAATGTAGTGAAATAATTTATAATTAATATATTTTTGTGTTTTCTTTAATTCATTCGATAGGCTGAAATGTTAATTGGATTGCGATGAAAATTCTTACTTGAAAAATAAAAATGGTTGCAAAAATTGTACATTTTTATAGAAATTTTCTATTTTCTACATCAATTCAATTTTAAGATACGAACCATTAATCGGCAATTCCTGAGCCATAAAGGGTTTCTTCTTGCTTCTGCATGTCATGGCATTTCTCAGTTCTGCATTTCTTGCCTGAGAGTAATCTGACCTTTTGTTTTTGCTAATAACACCTGTCTCTCAAATCAGCGAACCTGTTATTAGTCTCGTTATCGGCATACACTTTTGTTCGCTGACCAATAGCTATTCCCATGACAGAAAAAATATGTAGAGTACTGCTGGACTCTTTGTTAAAAATGGAAACTTCTAGGTAGGTGACAATTTCGATCGTGGCAAGTCCACAATATATGTCCTTTGGGCAAAAATCCAAATCAGTGAGTTCAGAGATACTTTACTATTTTGGATGTTCCCTCCCAAGCATCTTTCCAGTAAATTATCTGTCAGGTTGTCGTAAATCGATTCAACCACTTTTAGAACTTTGTTGTTCAAAGGTGGCCTATGCATAATCTTATCAAGGACTTGTTCAGCCTCTGCATTACGTAATATGTGGTACATTCGTCCATTATTTAATACCCATGTTGGCTTTCTTAGCATTGCAATCTTGTATTCATTCACTTCGACACGTGTCCCATACACTCTTCTTGATAAGGGTTTCATCGCCATATGGTTTGTCATCTGAAATGCCTCTGAAGGGCTTGTTGTCACTACCTCTGATATACGTTGTGTATTTGACACCATTCTTCTACATTGATCCTAGAAATATCATCTTCATTTGACTGGTGTGCCTGAGATTTATAAATCAGTTGTCTTTATGTTCCTCAGACCACTCATTATATGCATGCTATTCGTTAAATTTTTTTTGCATTCCACAGGTTACACCCTTGACAATAACTTGATTTGACAATTGCATCAAACACTTTTTTTTTATTGGATTTTCCAATGAGTGTAGAGGTTCCAAATGAAGAACTATAACCTTGTTTCTCCTAGGTTTCATCTTCATTGACAATGAATTCTCTGTCTGGATTTTAAGCTTCAGAATTTAGTATTCTCGCTTCTTCGATTATACTTTTTAGGGCATTATTAAAAACAGCTCTGGATGCGGTATGTAAATTTTTGAGATAGGTGTAATATATGTTGATGAAAGTAGATGTTGTAGAAAGTGCTTGTCCCAAGTTCATATGCCACAAAATAAATTTACACCTTGGTCAAGTCATAATAACTACAATGTAGTGACGATTCAACAATTTACCTCGTATAATTTGACAATAAATCGACATGAATTGATATGTTGTGGAGGGCAATCACAGTTAACTGTAATTTTGAAACCTAATCCACAGCCATGGGTTTGGTCAAAGTACAATTTTTTTTTTTAATATATTTTATACAAATAGGAACTGCCAGCAATTGGCTAAAAATAAAATCTGAAAAAGTACAGTATGCAAGATGCGTGCATCCTTAGTTTTTGTGATTTCTTCAACTTTACGGCTAATGCACCAGTGGAATTTGTTCATTGTTCCGTGCTACATCAATTCCGTGAAATTTCGTCTTCTTGGCTCGATCTGCGTAAAGGGCCTGATATTTTGTACTGCCCTGACCATTCTTTAGTGACTACACTCTGCCTGACAAGACAGAAATCAGCACTACAAACTGTCATTACCATGTGTCTGCTTAACTCGAAAGTAGAGAAAAATATAAACTTACTATAGGTCTTGCGCAGATTATGTAGGTACGTATGTGAACGTTGATTTAGGTTTTTGCTTCTATATCTGACCGTGTTGTCAAACCTTCCAAGATCCGAAAATTTGCAACAATTTCGAAAAACTCTATGGCGAAATATATACCTATACGCCACTTACAATAGACTTCCTGCAGAGAAGGAGCACACAGTTGTTTCCATGCTATGCAGTCGAGTTGTGAGAATTGTTATAGCATCACCAATTTTGAGAATTTCAAAAAAATTATTTGACCATTTATTCTTCAGAGCTTATACAGTAACACAGATACTACGCTCATTGACAGGCACGAGCAAAATAGGTTCTCTATGTAAATCAAGCAAACGTTAGGTAAAAGAAATAATAGCAGAAAAGTATATTTGATAAAATTGGTATAATCATATGTGCTCCCATGTTGAAATCCTTATAAAGAACGATTGTTTTTACAATGACAAAAATTGGCCAGTGGTTTGACTGAAGCAACCGACATGTAGACAAATGAATAACTCCGTATACAGCATACGGATATTAACGGTATCACCTGTGCCAGGAGTTTTAAGGGTTAAGAAAACAATTTCGTTGAAAAACGGTGAAAAGGTTTAGACTAGAATACCCCCTTAGATGAGATAAAGCGGTAAAGCATGTGATTCATGTATTCCAAGTCATATTTACATCATACCTTGGAGTTCTTTTCGTTCTTTTTTATGTTTCAGAGACAATGCTTCTCCATTTATCACTTCGTCAGCCATTGTAATCTATGGGAAAATCTTGAAAAATGTTGAGTCCAAATTTCTCAGCCTTCACTAATCGGAATTTACCTCACTCACGACCAAAGTTGAAAACACAGATGATGCATGTCGAAGAATTTGGTGGAATCTGCAGTATTCTAATACCACGAAGTGGTAATACTGCCATAAGTTCGGCAGCACTCTTAAAGCATATACTACTGCAGGTAGCGACCCATGCCGTCAACTTCGAGAAAACTGTGTCCGTCGTGATGAGTAGGCGAGATATATATCGCTGGGTTACCCTGCATACTCCATCTCTCTCACTCTGCGTTTGATCGTCGGAAAGAAAACATATCGGCCAACTAGGTTGTAGAGAGACGAGGACTGGTTATGCGTCGCATGTATGCTCTATCTCACTCTTCCTCCGTACTTTTTTACCGCCACTAGTAGTATATACACTAGCACGCGCTTCTACAGGATTCTAGGGATATTCGGGATTTGTGGGTAATTCGCTTTGTGAACAGGCAACATGCCAGAAAAAATTGTTCCCCATCCAGCGCGGTACCATCGAGCTTATAGACATAACGGTAGCATCCCAAGGCTAGATTTTCACTCGCAGCAAAATTCTGTGGCAATATTTAGCGCTGTTTTTTTCTTCATTTTTGGAGCCAAAAATTTTTCGTCTCAGACTCGATTTGTGTAACCCTTTCCTGACTAATGAACCACCAGGAACTCAGAAAACGCAGCGAAAAAAGCGTGGGATCAACAGGTGAGAAATTACGAAGGAAAAAGCACCAGCTGAAATATGTTGAAAAGACGGGTCTCGTTTTTTGGCTGTAACTTTTGATCCGTTTATCGCAGCGTATTGGGACTGCGCCCAATCGATTTCTCTCGCAAAATGACGTCGGACTAGTGCATGGAAGTATTCATTCCGGCACTTTTCAAAATTGCGAAAATTTTTGAGAAAAATGCAAAGGGGTTAGCCTTACATTTTCTTCATTTTTGGAGCCGAAAATTTGTGGTCTCAGAATCGATTTAAATGACCCTCTCCCGACTAATTGGACCCCTAGGAACTCAGAAAACGCAGCGAAAAGAGCGTGGGATCAACAGGAGAGAAATTACGAAGGAAAAAGCACCAGCTGAAATATGTCGAAAACACAGGTCTCGTTTTTTGGCTGTAACTTTTGATCCGTTTATCGCAGCGTATTGGGATTGCGCACAATCGATTTCTCTCGCAAAATTACGTCGGAATGGTGCATGTAAGTATTCATTCCGGCACTTTTCAAAGTTGCGAAAATTTTTGAGAAAAATGCAAAGGGGTTAGCCTTACATTTTCTTCATTTTTGGGGCCGAAAATTTGTGGTCTCAGAATCGATTTAAATGACCCTCTCCCGACTAATTGGACCCCTAGGAACTCAGAAAACGCAGCGAAAAGAGCGTGGGATCAACAGGAGAGAAATTACGAAGGAAAACGCACCAGCTGAAATATGTCGAAAACACAGGTTCTTGTTTTTTGGCTGTAACTTTTGATCCGTTTATCGCAGCGTATTGGGACTGCGCCCAATAGGTTTCTCTCGCAAAATGACGTCGAAATAGTGTATGGAAGTATTCATTCCGGCACTTTTCAAAATTGCGAAAATTTTTGAGAAAAATGCAAAGGGGTTAGCCTTACATTTTCTTCATTTTTGAAGCCGAAAATTTGTGGTTTAAGATTCGATTTGAATGACCCTCTCCCAACTAATTGGACCCCTAGAAACTCAGAAAACGCAGCGAAAAGAGCGTGGGATCAACAGGAGAGAAATTACGAAGGAAAAAGCACCGGCTGAAATATGTCGAAAACACAGGTTCTTGTTTTTTGGCTGTAACTTTTGATCCGTTTATCGCAGCGTATTGGGACTGCGCCCAATAGGTTTCTCTCGCAAAATGACGTCGGAATAGTGCATGGAAGTATTCATTCCGGCACTTTTCAAAGTTGCGAAAATTTTTGAGAAAAATGCAAAGGGGTTAGCCTTACATTTTCTTCATTTTTGGGGCCGAAAATTTGTGGTTTCAGATTCGATTTAAATGACCCCCTCCCGACTAATTGGACCCCTAGGAACTCAGAAAACGCAGCGAAAAGAGCGTGGGATCAACAGGAGAGAAATTACGAAGGAAAAAGCACCAGCTGAAATATGTCGAAAACACAGGTCTCGTTTTTTGGCTGTAACTTTTGATCCGTTTATCGCAGCGTATTGGGATTGCGCACAATCGATTTCTCTCGCAAAATTACGTAGCAATGGTGCATGCAAGTATTCATTCCGGCACTTTGAAAGTTGCGAAAATTTTTGAGAAAAATGCAAAGGGGTTAGCCTTACATTTTCTTCATTTTTGGAGCCGAAAATTTGTGGTCTCAGAATCGATTTAAATGACCCTCTCCCGACTAATTGGACCCCTAGGAACTCAGAAAACGCAGCGAAAAGAGCGTGGGATCAACAGGAGAGAAATTACGAAGGAAAAAGCACCAGCTCAAATATGTCGAAAACACAGGTCTCGTTTTTTGGCTGTAACTTTTGATCCGTTTATCGCAGCGTATTGGGACTGCGCCCAATCGATTACTCTCGCAAAATGACGTCGGAATAGTGCATGGAAGTATTCATTCCGGCACTTTTCAAAATTGCGAGAATTTTTGAGAAAAATGCAAAGGGGTTAGCCTTACATTTTCTTCATTTTTGGGGCCGAAAATTTGTGGTTTGAGATTCGATTTAAATGACCCTCTCCCGACTAATTGGACCCCTAGGAACTCAGAAAACGCAGCGAAAAGAGCGTGGGATCAACAGGAGAGAAATTACGAAGGAAAAAGCATCAGCTGAAATATGTCGAAAACACAGGTCTCGTTTTTTGGCTGTAACTTTTGATCCGTTTATCGCAGCGTATTGGGAATGTGCCCAATCGATTACTCTCGCAAAATGACGTCGGAATAGGGCATGGAAGTATTCATTCCGGCACTTTTCAAAATTGCGAAAATTTTTGAGAAAAATGCAAAGGGGTTAGCCTTACATTTTCTTCATTTTTGGAGCCGAAAATTTGTGGTCTCAGAATCGATTTAAATGACCCTCTCCCGACTAATTGGACCCCTAGGAACTCAGAAAACGCAGCGAAAAGAGCGTGGGATCAACAGGAGAGAAATTACGAAGGAAAAAGCACCAGCTGAAATATGTCGAAAACACAGGTCTCGTTTTTTGGCTGTAACTTTTGATCCGTTTATCGCAGCGTATTGGGATTGCGCACAATCGATTTCTCTCGCAAAATTACGTCGGAATGGTGCATGTAAGTATTCATTCCGGCACTTTTCAAAGTTGCGAAAATTTTTGAGAAAAATGCAAAGGGGTTAGCCTTACATTTTCTTCATTTTTGGGGCCGAAAATTTGTGGTCTCAGAATCGATTTAAATGACCCTCTCCCGACTAATTGGACCCCTAGGAACTCAGAAAACGCAGCGAAAAGAGCGTGGGATCAACAGGAGAGAAATTACGAAGGAAAAAGCACCAGCTGAAATATGTCGAAAACACAGGTCTCGTTTTTTGGCTGTAACTTTTGATCCGTTTATCGCAGCGTATTGGGATTGCGCACAATCGATTTCTCTCGCAAAATTACGTCGGAATGGTGCATGTAAGTATTCATTCCGGCACTTTTCAAAGTTGCGAAAATTTTTGAGAAAAATGCAAAGGGGTTAGCCTTACATTTTCTTCATTTTTGGGGCCGAAAATTTGTGGTTTCAGATTCGATTTAAATGACCCCCTCCCGACTAATTGGACCCCTAGGAAATCAGAAAACGCAGCGAAAAGAGCGTGGGATCAACAGGAGAGAAATTACGAAGGAAAAAGCACCAGCTGAAATATGTCGAAAACACAGGTCTCGTTTTTTGGCTGTAACTTTTGATCCGTTTATCGCAGCGTATTGGGATTGCGCACAATCGATTTCTCTCGCAAAATTACGTCGGAATGGTGCATGTAAGTATTCATTCCGGCACTTTTCAAAGTTGCGAAAATTTTTGAGAAAAATGCAAAGGGGTTAGCCTTACATTTTCTTCATTTTTGGGGCCGAAAATTTGTGGTTTCAGATTCGATTTAAATGACCCCCTCCCGACTAATTGGACCCCTAGGAACTCAGAAAACGCAGCGAAAAGAGCGTGGGATCAACAGGAGAGAAATTACGAAGGAAAAAGCACCAGCTGAAATATGTCGAAAACACAGGTCTCGTTTTTTGGCTGTAACTTTTGATCCGTTTATCGCAGCGTATTGGGATTGCGCACAATCGATTTCTCTCGCAAAATTACGTAGCAATGGTGCATGCAAGTATTCATTCCGGCACTTTGAAAGTTGCGAAAATTTTTGAGAAAAATGCAAAGGGGTTAGCCTTACATTTTCTTCATTTTTGGAGCCGAAAATTTGTGGTCTCAGAATCGATTTAAATGACCCTCTCCCGACTAATTGGACCCCTAGGAACTCAGAAAACGCAGCGAAAAGAGCGTGGGATCAACAGGAGAGAAATTACGAAGGAAAAAGCACCAGCTCAAATATGTCGAAAACACAGGTCTCGTTTTTTGGCTGTAACTTTTGATCCGTTTATCGCAGCGTATTGGGACTGCGCCCAATCGATTACTCTCGCAAAATGACGTCGGAATAGTGCATGGAAGTATTCATTCCGGCACTTTTCAAAATTGCGAGAATTTTTGAGAAAAATGCAAAGGGGTTAGCCTTACATTTTCTTCATTTTTGGGGCCGAAAATTTGTGGTTTGAGATTCGATTTAAATGACCCTCTCCCGACTAATTGGACCCCTAGGAACTCAGAAAACGCAGCGAAAAGAGCGTGGGATCAACAGGAGAGAAATTACGAAGGAAAAAGCATCAGCTGAAATATGTCGAAAACACAGGTCTCGTTTTTTGGCTGTAACTTTTGATCCGTTTATCGCAGCGTATTGAGACTGCGCCCAATCGATTTCTCTCGCAAAATGACGTCGGACTAGTGCATGGAAGTATTCATTCCGGCACTTTTCAAAATTGCGAAAATTTTTGAGAAAAATGCAAAGGGGTTAGCCTTACATTTTCTTCATTTTTGGAGCCGAAAATTTGTGGTCTCAGAACCGATTTAAATGACCCTCTCCCGACTAATTGGACCCCTAGGAACTCAGAAAACGCAGCGAAAAGAGCGTGGGATCAACAGGAGAGAAATCACGAAGGAAAAAGCACCAGCTCAAATATGTCGAAAACACAGGTCTCGTTTTTTGGCTGTAACTTTTGATCCGTTTATCGCAGCGTATTGGGAATGTGCCCAATCGATTACTCTCGCAAAATGACGTCGGAATAGGGCATGGAAGTATTCATTCCGGCACTTTTCAAAATTGCGAAAATTTTTGAGAAAAATGCAAAGGGGTTAGCCTTACATTTTCTTCATTTTTGGAGCCGAAAATTTGTGGTCTCAGAATCGATTTAAATGACCCTCTCCCGACTAATTGGACCCCTAGGAACTCAGAAAACGCAGCGAAAAGAGCGTGGGATCAACAGGAGAGAAATTACGAAGGAAAAAGCACCAGCTGAAATATGTCGAAAACACAGGTCTCGTTTTTTGGCTGTAACTTTTGATCCGTTTATCGCAGCGTATTGGGATTGCGCACAATCGATTTCTCTCGCAAAATTACGTCGGAATGGTGCATGTAAGTATTCATTCCGGCACTTTTCAAAGTTGCGAAAATTTTTGAGAAAAATGCAAAGGGGTTAGCCTTACATTTTCTTCATTTTTGGAGCCAAAAATTTGTGGTTTAAGATTCGATTTAAATGACCCTCTCCCGACTAATTGGACCCCTAGGAACTCAGAAAACGCAGCGAAAAGAGCGTGGGATCAACAGGAGAGAAATTACGAAGGAAAAAGCACCAGCTGAAATATGTCGAAAACACAGGTCTCGTTTTTTGGCTGTAACTTTTGATCCGTTTATCGCAGCGTATTGGGATTGCGCACAATCGATTTCTCTCGCAAAATTACGTCGGAATGGTGCATGTAAGTATTCATTCCGGCACTTTTCAAAGTTGCGAAAATTTTTGAGAAAAATGCAAAGGGGTTAGCCTTACATTTTCTTCATTTTTGGGGCCGAAAATTTGTGGTCTCAGAATCGATTTAAATGACCCTCTCCCGACTAATTGGACCCCTAGGAACTCAGAAAACGCAGCGAAAAGAGCGTGGGATCAACAGGAGAGAAATTACGAAGGAAAAAGCACCAGCTGAAATATGTCGAAAACACAGGTCTCGTTTTTTGGCTGTAACTTTTGATCCGTTTATCGCAGCGTATTGGGATTGCGCACAATCGATTTCTCTCGCAAAATTACGTCGGAATGGTGCATGTAAGTATTCATTCCGGCACTTTTCAAAGTTGCGAAAATTTTTGAGAAAAATGCAAAGGGGTTAGCCTTACATTTTCTTCATTTTTGGGGCCGAAAATTTGTGGTTTCAGATTCGATTTAAATGACCCCCTCCCGACTAATTGGACCCCTAGGAAATCAGAAAACGCAGCGAAAAGAGCGTGGGATCAACAGGAGAGAAATTACGAAGGAAAAAGCACCAGCTGAAATATGTCGAAAACACAGGTCTCGTTTTTTGGCTGTAACTTTTGATCCGTTTATCGCAGCGTATTGGGAATGCGCCCAATCGATTTCTCTCGCAAAATGACGTCGGAATAGTGCATGGAAGTATTCATTCCGGCACTTTTCAAAATTGCGAAAATTTTTGAGAAAAATGCAAAGGGGTTAGCCTTACATTTTCTTCATTTTTGGAGCCGAAAATTTGTGATCTCAGATTCGATTCACATGACCCTTCCCCGACTAATTGGACCCCTAGGAACTCAGAAAACGCAGCGGAAAGAGCGTGGGATCAACAGGAGAGAAATTATGAAGCAGAAAGCACCAGCTGAAATATGTTGAAAACACAGGTCTCGTTTTTCGGCTGTAACTTTTGATCCGTTTATCGCAGCGTATTGGGACTGCACCCAATCGATTTCTCTCGCAAAATGACGTCGGAATAGTGCATGGAAGAATTCATTCCGGCACTTTTCAAAATCGGGAAAATTTTCGCCAAAAATGCAAAAGGGATAGCCTTACTTTTTTTTCATTTTTTGACCGAAAGATATTAGTCTCAGATTCGATTAGTATGATCGTTACACTAATTGGACCCACAGGAACTCAAAAATAGCACAAAAAATAGCCAGCAAAAAAAAGGTCAGCAGCGGGGGAACTACTAACGGAATCTTCTATCCTTTGTAGGCTACTCTTGGTGCGTTCCTCGCAGCGTATTGGAACTGCGTTGAATCGACTTCTCTCAGTTGAGTACGTCTATGTACCGTATGAATAGATTGATTTCAGCATTGTCTAAAATTCACAAACAACGGATAGAAAAAAACTGACGAGGTCTACCTTCCTTTTTTTTCGAGCGGATAATTTTTCGTCATAGAATCAATTCGGACGACCCCTTTCCAGACTTATTGGAACTCTAGTATTACAAAAAGGTATTTGGAGCGTCGTGGGACCAATACCTGAGAAGATACGAAAAAATGACGAAGAAATTCCAGTAGGTGTTATTCAATTTATTCATTGTTACGTATAATAGTAATACAACATTACACATCTCGAATCCTGCAGAGGTGCATTGTAGCTTTTAGCATTGTAGGTACTCAGACTGGACCCCAAACTACGCTTACAAACAACATTAATAACTATTTTATACAACATTGTTCATATTCTGCTCAATGCAATATATAACGCAGTATCTATTCTATATAGAAATAACGTACTGATTATATCAATGAGAATATTATTATAGTAATTATTGGTATAAAATCATTAGTATAATGCACTAGTATAACATAATAGATTTATAGTATTTGGAAACTTGGTAAAGTAGTATACACTGACACCTGAACACTTGTACTACATTGAATAAACTGGAACTGGAACTTTGTCCCTACGAGTTTCTGATTTTTCTTTCCCACCTCGTTAAAAATCCAGTGCAAATTTGATGTTTTTCAGCCGTAAGTTTTGATTCGTTGCAAAATTATGTTGATACTGATTGTGAATAAATCGATATCAGCATATCCCAAAATCAGCCAAAAATTTGCGACTCTCGGAGTTTGGAACCTTTTTGTCGTAAAATCGTTTTGCAGGACTTTTTTTAAATCACATAATTCTAACCCTCAAAAATGCCGAAAAGACATTCAATAAAGCGTATACAGGGTGTCCCTAAATTGCCTCCCACGGACTAGCCAGCATAATACCTCGTTAAAATCAAACCGAGAATTTCTTTTCCGGAAGATCGTCCGACGTATAGTTTTTGAACTATAAGCGATAGCGCTAGGCCAATCAGAGTGCACCATTTCATCTAGATTTGCCGCCACGGAAATTGCTGTTTTGTTCGTCTGGGTGAATTATTATTATTTGTTTACGAATTAAATATCGGCACCTCCCCTCTTTCGCTGCTGTACCCCTTATGCTTGAGGATGCGCTTCTGTTTACACACACAAGTGTGCGCCCATGGATGTGCGGCCGGCAGCGTATGCCGCGGCAACAATACCGAGGTCAGCGCTCGAGAAGGGGTACAACAGGGAGAGAGGGGAGGTGCCGATATTTAATTTGTAAACGAATAATAATAATTCACCCAGACGAACAAAACAGCAATATCCGTGGCGGCAAATCTAGATGAAATGGTGCACTCTGATTGGCCTAGCGCTATCGCTTATAATTCAAAAACTACGCGTCGGACGAGCTTCCGGAAAAAAAATTCTCGGTTGGATTTTAACGAGGTATCATGCTGGCTAGTCCGTGGGAGGCAATTTAGGGACACCCTGAGGACCAACAGCAGATGAATTACGAACAAAATCTTACGTTTTCGGCTGTACTTTTAATACTTCGCTCGCAGCGTATTCCACAAAACTTTTCTATAAGCTCTATGAGTAGCTGTTAGAGATATAAGAAAAAAAATCTAATTCATTCTCATTATTCTAGAATCGTCATACATGTAATGCAGTGAAATGAATAAAGTGTTAATATCTTTTTTATTTTTGTTTACTAGGGGCTGCGCCCCTGCGCGCTTCGCGCGCCAACCCCACCTCGGCGCTCGCTTCGCTCGCCGCCGAGGTCTCGGCGGTACGCGCCTCACTATTTCCTTATACAGTGTCTGTTAGACAGGTGAATTTATTTGTGCTGATTTGATGACAGGTCTGCAACTGTTGATCGGTTGTTTCCGATCAACCCGACATTGCTATTGGCTCCCTATGCAGGTCTGCTCAGATTGTTTTCGTAAACGAATCCGCTCACATGTACAAAACCCCCGATGCCATGCGTCCCCAATTGCATTTGGCGACTTATTTTGCTATAGTTATTATTTTCCCCACAGTAGAAGAAATTCATAGCTTTGCTGTAAGTAGAATTTCTATAGCTTCAGACAAATTAAAAACTCGTTATAATATTCGAGCCAGGGATATAAAATTTAATCCCGGAGATTCTGTCTGGCTCTTTCAACCTCGAAGGCAGAAAGGATGGTGTCCGAAACTACAAAGAAATTGGGAAGGCCCTTACTTAGTGGTTAACCGGATCAAGGATTTACAGGATCCGAAAAAACCTATTTCTTCTCTGATATAACTCTCCTCGAGTTCTGTTTCATTACTTCTACTGACATGTTTGCCAGTATATATTTGAAACGATACTCAGTCTCACCTCTGCGTGTCGCGATCTCGAGTGCCGTTATACACAATACGCCAGTGCGCGAAAAAGACAATTCCCGTCGGGAATCATCTTAATAATTCTCATTTGCATGTTTATTTTTTGGGTCTCAGAAACAGATACCTATAAAAATATTTGTCTAAGACTGTCATAAACAGCCGATGACAGCTGTCAAAGGGAGTTTTGTTTGCTAGATGCTTTTTGTTTTGTTTTCGGCATCTCATCCCACAGTCAACTATACTATTACAACATATACTATTGTTATTATAATCTTTTTTACCTGTTCATTTGTTCAGAACTTTTTTATTAAATAGAGCGATTGTTCAGAAGAAAGGCTCTGGACACACCACAATGTTTTCAGTGTAGACCATGCGGTAATAAACGTATGAAAAGGCATGATAATTATGCACGAGTGCACGATTCTGGATTAATGAGAATGAGTTGGATTATTTTCTCCCCTCAAAAAACTGCTAACGTTTAAATTGATTTCCTTTTTGCTGCTTCATTATCTACATTTGTTCAAATTTCGAATTATCAATCCTAGATTTTTCAATTCTTAGGATAAAAACGCAACAGTACCACTGACTCAATCACAGTTTTGACATGCGATATTTTACTGTTGCGTCAGTGCTCATTTTCATGAGAGTCGTTTTGCCGCCGACAGCTTGGCACTGTTGCCATAGCGCCAATTTGACGCCTGTGGAAATCTATGCTAAGGGGCGTGTTCGAAAATTGACTGAAAGTACTGTCAGTACTGAAAATCTACAGTATACGTCACATTGACTATACTATTGTACTGACAGTATTTTCAGTCAATTTCCGAACACGCCCCTTAAGGTAGTGCTTTCCTGCTTTAACTTTTTTTGGCATTTTCTATTGGTCAAAAACTCAGCAGTAAAATACTGCGACATTTTTTGCTGCCCGTGAAAATCCAGCCTACATTGGCGGAGTGGACTTTGCAGAAAAAGTATCAAACGTGCGCGTGAGTGAGCAATGATCTCAAACGAATTGAAATGAATTTGAGCACCGCATTTAAACTAATCGGTACGACGTCTTAGGTTAGGTTAGGATAGGTTGAATCGAAAAATGGGAATTCAAGAAGCGTTGAATTACGCGTTGTATACTAATCCCCTTAGTTCTAACGCATTTGACATCGCCAAGAGCACAATCACCGGCGTAAGTGTTAATCGATATACCAGCGCACTGGATGACAACGCATTATTTATTTTCATATTATTTCTTCGTATTTTTCCACTTAGAACAGACATAAGTAAAAGTCATGCCCTGTATATTTACATTTTATCAATTAATAATTATCTGTATATATCTAGTATACTTAATTAAGTGAATAAATAAATTCACAGATCGTTCAGTTTTCAGAATTTTTTTTTTTTTGTGCAACTTTTTCGCATATTTTCAATTCCAGAATGTTCATCATAGTAATCCATAGTGCTGGTAGTTCTTTGTCTTCCATAAATTTTCATCCTTTAGTACTAAAACAAAGTTGATCACAGTGAAAATCAATTTGATTGCTATTTTGTTTTTTTTGCAATTTCAGTTAGTGAGTTACGTAGGATTAACTCCACAGACAGATATTAAAATGGTTGTACCATCTCCTGTGCCGTTATGGAAGCTTGCAGCCGCTACCGGACCGTACGTGAGACTTGCAGCATTCAGTGGAGCATTAGCAGTAGTCCTTGGTGCATATGGATCTCACCGTAAGTTGAAACATGTTGACTTGATCTTTCTTTCAATCTGAATGGTCCTTGCCATCTGAATCAAAAGATAGAAATCAAAAAAAAAAACTGGGGAAAAATCTCAGCAACGATATTTGTGCTAATGACTGAACACAAATGAACAATATAAATATAAATATAAATGAATGAATGAAATGATATTCATACTGCGATTAGGAATAATTCTGAGCAGATTCGAATAACACAAGTTAAGATATTAACAATTTGAGAAAAGGTATTATAATTAGAACATTTGAAATAATTAAACTCTGGTGTTGTTTTGTCCGCTTCTAATGTTTATTGGGTTATTTTGCTAAGCATAGGGATTGCAAGAGATAGAGTAAAAAAAATTTTACACTTACTTATCTCTAGACTGTATACAAATGGATTTGTGCGAGTTTCATCCAAAAGATGTTTGTGAATATTACATTTGCGCATTATAAACATTTTATACGGTAAGTTTTCTTGATTTTTGTTCTAAATATTTGTGGAGATTTGGACAGTGAGCAAAATGTGCCCAAAAACAGTAAAATTGGCTGACAAATAGCAGAGTATAATCATTTTGATCCTTTTAATTATAAAAATAAAAATCCAAAAAAATCTGCATAAAAAAGATGCAATTATATATAAAAATTATGGTAACTCGTACGCTTCAAATTTGCACAGAATCATTTCCATGCAATGGGCTCATTGTTTTTAGGTACCTTGAATTGTTTTTAACACTTGTCTCACCTCCACTTCTAATCAAAATGTACACGACACTTTGTAGAAATAATACTATTAACAGTATGAATTAATTCAGGACAATATCCGAAAGAGACTGCTAGAGATAGTATGAGGATTTTTGAAACGGCCAATAGATACCACTTTATTCACACTTTGGCCTTGCTTGGCCTGCCGCTTTGCAGGGCGTCAAATGTGGTAAGAACCTTTGCTAGCTTCTGTACAGAATTTAGACGCATGAAGTATACAGGTCTTGATAAGGTTGCATGTTTCAGGCTGGTGTCTTCATGGTTTCTGGTATTCTGATGTTCTGCGGTCCATGCTACTACTTTGCATTTACCTCTGACAAACGATTTAGCAAAGTGACACCATTCGGAGGCACTTGCTTCATCCTCGGCTGGCTAGCAATGCTCTATTGAATACTTCGGCAAATGAAGATATACGATAAGCCGGTACATTATCCCACATTTTACTGTAACTTATGGTAATAATGTTTCAAGTTTTAGTTCAGTGACTGTTGATCAACTGCTGCTGCTGTGTTTTTTTCCTATTGACCAAACTGCAATAAACATTTATTTGTGCAATAATTACTGTCGCCAAACGTTCATTCGTTAATCCCTCTGTTAGTCAAAAATTTCCTGAAAAACTGAAGTTTAAATAAACGTGTAAGACAAATTTCACTGGAATTTTAGAAATCACCCTGAGAAATATCAAATCAGACAATTTCCCGAAGCTTTGTTTTCTTTAATTTCAGAAATATTCTATGGGTTTTAATAAAAAATTTTATAGCTGCTGAAATAATAATGAAACAAAAAATGTTGAGTTGACATTGAGCCGAAATTTTTTCTATTCAAGCGTGACTTCTGTAATTATAGTAAATTAAGATTGAAATGTACATATAATATATGATTCTGGAAATCGTTCTCTTTTCTTCACGTCCTTTTTTCCTTCATATCCAATCCATAATAAGTGCACGATATCCTTTTTATTAACGTGAATCACAGTAATACATCGACGCAGCGGAATACGGTCTGATGATGTTGGCGATATACTCCTTACGCAACTAAGTAATATAATCAGACTATCTTAACTTACAGTAATTAAAAAAATCGAAGGAAAATAATAATAATAATCATCGAATAATATTAATTAACAATATATATGAATTAAAATTAAATATAATAACGTATAAATATCGAATATTTATATACATACGTATGCATATAAAATATAACACAGATGTGAATATAGTACGTACATACATATGTCTATAACCATACATGTATGTTCATGTTTATTGGGTTGCATAACTCCTAATTTGGTCGGCATTCTTTGCCTCGACATAATCAGCAACATAATCAAACACAAGAGATCGATAAGAAAAGAATACACACACACACACACGCTTGCACAGATTTAAAATTTTAATTATTAGATATTACTCCATTACTCTATATATATGTATACAAAATATATATATGTGTGTATATATATATATAAGTATAATTGCGCCTGACGTGATACCAATAATAAAACGTGTGTGATTACTGTTACAGATATGGACAAAAAAAAAAAATTAGGTATACGAGACAAAATTGGAAAAAAAATACTGAAACAAAAGAATAATTACCTTCTGATGTTACTATCATTACTTGTTCTCATAGTATTTTTCGGGGGAGGAAGGAACTTGAAGAGAGGTGTACAATATGTGTCATTAGAGGCGAAACGACAGAGGCAGATACAACCGATGACGGCATTCGACATACCGCAAATATAAAACTTTACATGATCCTAATTTAAATCCTCCTTCACCTGACATTCGATAGTTCATTATTATAATTATTTTGTTTGTATGGTAGCTATATATTTTTTTTAATCGTTTCTATTTATGGTACTTTTCTTTTTCTGTTTTTCTTCTTCTTGAACTGTTTTTTTTAATCAAATCTGCGCGTCAATCAGATCGAGTCTCGCATTGTTCGTCTCGTAGTTTTGTTGACGCTTTGTGTACATGTATATTGTATAAATCATTGTCAATATTTCTGTTATATTTCTACTTTACTATAGTAACTAGTTGAACATACTCTAGATGCAGACAGGATAAAAATCGGTTCAAATTTCTTAAATAAATTACTAATTTCACAACCTACTCTGGACTCGGTCCTCATAACGCGCAGAAAATTAATCGGTATATTATCCGACATTAGCAGTAGAATATTATTGTTGTAGTAATAATAATAATAATGATGATAATAATAATTCTATAAATTATTTGTATTGATTTGCACGTAACAAACCATAGTATGTGGAGAATAATAGTTATATTTACAACTTTTTTCTTTCTCTTCTTTGTTGTTTTCATCTTCATTTTCATTATATCATCATTGTAATGTGCCAGAGACAAGACAGGCGAGATTGGCCATAACACTGTGAGGTGCTCAACTTTTTTTTTTGTTTTTCTTTTCGGAAGAGAGAGCCTTGCAGTTTGCTCACTCGTTATTGAATCCATTAAAATTATGGTAATATTGTTAAATTTGAAACAGGACACAAATGTTCGAAAAAAAAAACTGCAAGTATGTACATAAAATTAAAAAAACAGAAAAAACCAGAACCAACGATAAACATGAAACTGGAATATTTATTAAAAATTGACCTAATCATTCAGAAGATGAGAGAAAAATAGAAGAGGGGGGAAAGATACAGAAAAAAATAACATGAAACTCGCGAATGTCTCTTCAGCAATGGACAAAAAATCACAATAATAATAATAATAATAATAATAATTGCTAGGTATACGCGTGTGTGTATTATATAAAGTGTAATAAAACTTATCTTTCTCATTGTTTCTCATTAAACCCTTGACTACGAACATTATTTTATTTTATTTTATTATTTATTTTTTTGCGTTTTCATAGTGGAAAATTTGTTTGAATTCAGTAAATCGGCAAAATTGGGGCAAAGAAAAGGGGGTAAATATAACAGAAAAAATCAACAAGTGAATATTCCATTTCTATGACAGATGGAACGAGTGTTGACCCTCTTGCGCAGCCATCCTTAGTTTCTCCCTCATTATTTCCAGCGTTGTGTAATCGGGCAGTTTTAAATAATTTACGCACGTCATTACAGAGGGTAGGAAATCGTCGGTTTTCATTGACGGGTCAAATGTTTTGCGTACTATCGTTAATGGCGGCGTTAGACTTTTGAAGCCTGGAATAAAAAGAAAATAGGTTTTTAAACTATGTGTGGAAACACATTCAACTGTGTTTGTGCAATGCAATGAACTAACGACTCTTGTTTTGAATTTCGGTGGAACTCGTGACTCATCTAGCAATTTCTCACAATAGTCAATATCACGAAGATTTCAGTAGTATATTGTGTTGCAAGTGCGGATAGTAGGCAATTTGCGAAGATTGTGCAGTTTGCAGCATGAGCCAAATCGAGCGCTGTAATTACACAAGTCAGATATCGCCTACCCGCACATATGACACCACGCTATAGTTTGCAACACCTATGAAGGAAAGTTTAATTTGAGAAGCTACGAAAGTGCGACTGACAGCGTCTAAAATCAGAGTCAGAGGTATACGTTGAATAACACACTGCGTAAAATTCAATTATTCGAAAGTGCGCCTACGCCGAAGGAAGACCTAGTGTGTAAAATATAGCTTTTAATTGTGCAATAGCTTTGTTTTACCGCAGTGTTCGAAAATGGAAATTTTTGAGCTGGTGTTGGAAAAAATAAGTTTTATTCACATTGATAAAAATCTCTAAGTTCCATTCACCGTACCGAGGTTTGCCTTACATTCGATTTTTCAATGTGCGTCATACAAACAAAAGAGTAAAAATGAAGAACATCTAATGTAGGATAAATGAAAGAACTTACCTCCGACCGGTAATCTAGGAGAGCCAGTGACGAACTGAACGAATTGCCGTTGTTCTTCGCTCTTGTATTCCGACATGACTTCGAACAAGAATCGAATCGCGCGAGAGTCCGGAGTGTAGCCGTGATCCGTTCGGCAGCATTCCAGCAAAGTTTTTATATCCCAGTTGCCGCCGGTCTGAGCGTGGCCACAAAAAACAGCTTCAAGCTCCTCAGGAAAGAACAAACGAAGCTGCGAAGGCGGGAACACCGATTCAAATCCCTCCCTGAATGCCTCCATTTGTCTGAATACTCCTTCGTACAGGAACCAGTGAACCACTAACTGTGAAATCAAATTGTATCAGGTCAATTTTTCCTAACACTATTACACCTTCTGTAAGATTTACACAATTTTAAAAAAATCTAGAATCGAAATTCAGCACGAAACTGGCAAATTTAATAAAAACCGGAGTGTTTTGTATCAAAGCCAATTCTTGTGAATTCTCAATTCCCCATTCAAAATCTTGTACATAATACATAAGCAAAATAAAATCTTTACTGAAGAATAACCTCTTGATTCCAATTTTCAAAAGTTGTTGGCAGAACTCGAAGTTTTCTTATTGAAGTAACACGAAGAAAATGTTCATTTTCTTCTCAGATTGTTACTGCACAGTCGCATTTTGCAGAGATTTAAATTCTCAACCAATCAGAACAAGAAAAAAAATGTCGTCTTTCCTATGTAATTTCAAATAGGAAAATGTTTTATTCCAGAGGAAACTTAAGGTTTGAATTTTTTTTTTAGCAATGTGCCAGTTTGTAAGGATGAAGTAAAAAAACATATTTATTGAAAACGAAACACACTAATACACACCTTGATATATTGATCTAGGTTTTGTACATCAACGGGAAGCTCGCTACCACCTTTTCTCAATTCGACATTATCGTATCCCGGAAGTTCGAAGACTAGACCCAAATCAACGATGGGACATCCATCCAAAGATAGAGATTCGATCAGTTGATTCCGTTCGGCAGGTCTCAAGGTTTGATCCCTTTCAATCGCCTCTTTTCGCCTAACGATATCTTGGAGTTTGCAGAGAGTGCGATACACATCAGGGCAAACGTAGCACAAGTCGTTTAAAGTTAGGGTGTGCTCCTCTCCCAATAACCAACGATAGAAAGTTAAACTGAATGGCAAATCCAGCTGAAAAAAAGAAAATTTTCACTACTTTCTACCGTAATAATTATAGAAGTTATCCGAGGTATATAATTGGTTCAATTCTATAATTTACAAGCCTCGGACTTCTTCAATTCGTCCATGTTGCGATTTTAGGATTTTTTTTTGTAATTCGTCTGAAGGAAGGAAAAATTCGTCTGAGACTGATAACTACGTAGAAAATGTGTCACTTACCATTCTAGAATCGTAAATTGCCTTGGCCATGAACTTTCCAAGAAACTTGAACTTAGTTTTCTGCTTAGCCAGGTGTGAAACCTTTGTATTCCATGGAATGGGAGTCGGAAAGAGGCCGTGAGGGCTATTTACATATCCTCCCAGAGTTGGTGTTGAACTTCCATGCCATAATTCAAGGTCTGCACGTTGCAGCTCTCTTGAAACCAGAGCATAAAATTCAAGTGTGGGACCCAAGCCTGTACCGACCTATAAGGAGATTAGTTCCAAAATTACAAATTGATGATTATGAATAAATAGTTTTAAATACCCTGTTCAGTTATTGAATTTGTTAAAATAGTAACAGGAAGCAACGGTCATAGGCTATTTAAATAAAAAATCAAGTGTATACCCCAGCCAAAATTATTTTTAAAAACTTTCAATACTTTCTACGAATGTACTGAGAATCTGAATTCCCAACTGTTTCCTAATTTTTCTAATTGAAATTCTATTTAATTTCTAGAAAGTTTGTAGAAATGTTTAATTTTCAATACAGGGAATAAATTTTACGAAATTTCTCGAAAAACGTTGATATTTCTTGAAAATACTATAAGATTTTCATAATTTTAATTTTTCTGCAGATATGGCCATATTGTTTCGAATATAAGCCGAGGCTTTTTGTCGTTGGCAGCACCAGCCAAAATCATCCTCACCTAATATGCCGTCTTATGTGCGGGTAACTAAGAAAACCACCTGAAATGCTGTCTTAGAATTGGGGATTGTCTTATATGTGAGTCGACTTATACATAGAACAATACGGTATATTACAGATATGTTCAAATTACTTCAGCGACATTTCACAGAAATTATTATCGAACTACTTCCTAAATATGTTCAATTTCTCTTGGAACTGTGCTCCAATTTTTCATCATATCGTACCGTTAAAACTTACTAAATGAAAAAGAAGTTCGGGAAACGTGAGTTGTTTTTAGAAATTTATTCCGTTTTAACCTCGAACTCAATTAGGTCAGGAGTACTTGAAAATTTAAAATTGTCAGTAGAAACTGGAATTCCGAAGGAATAAAAGTTCTTTCATAAAACTTGATAGAATTTCTCAAAACCGTTCAAACACTATTAAAAATAATCAAAAGCCATCTTGAGAAGATACAAAATTTATATATGGATATGTATCACTGAAAAATAACAGAAACGAATGTGAATCTCTGAATTTCTTCAATACAGTGAGTATCTAAAATCTCTTAAATACGGAAAATCAGATGTAATACGAACAGCGAAATAAACTTTAGGGATTTGAAACACAGAGATGATATGCATATTGCAAAAAGAAAATGGATTAATGATGGCATTATTACCTCATTAACATACTGTACTTCAAGCAGCGCTTTGCTCGAGGCCAAGTCCTGAATGACTTGTTCAGCTTGCTTTAGGATGTCTGTCCTTGATATGGTTCGCTTCCTCCTCTCTAAACGTGGCGTTACTCGCTCCTGACTGTCCGAGCCTGAGAGCTCAGGAGCGGAATCAAGAAGTCGCTGCAGTGCACGATCTCGGTCAAATGATGTGGCGTAGAGGAGCAATTGTCGTGTTTCAAATGGAAATAAGAATGGGCTGAAAAGCAATTTCGATATCATCATATTTCCAAAAAAACATAAAAGCCAGCAGAAAAATCAACTGGCTTAAAAGAAAGTGACCTGAAACTTAATACTATTCCCTTTAATCGCGAGGGTAAAAATATTTGATGAGCAGATTTTCATTTTTACTAATAATTCAAGGATGGTTTGACCGATCTTACTCAAAACCTCATCTGTTCCAAGTTAAATGAAGTTAAATTTCATTTAAATTGATTAATCCGTTAATAGAGTTATTAACGAATCGAAAAATTTTCGTTCATGCAAATAACTCAGGAATATTTGAGCCGACTTTAGTAAAAATTAGATCAGTACTAAACTTAGAAGAACCGTATCAATTAAGACCAATATTGTAAAAATCTATTTATATATTAGTTCTCAAATATCATTGGAATAAAAATTGATCTCGGATAAATACTCAGCTTTCTATTTGAAATATGAGGTTCAAGTTCATAAGTTGATATGACGACGTAATTGTAAAAAAGTATCGTTACTATATTACATATAATAAGGTGTATTAATAGTACAAAATTACGTTAATGTTACAAACTTCAACCTGGTAATTTAACGTATGTAATGAGCATAACTTACCAAACTGCAGCAATTTGTTGCAGCCAAGAAGGAAGATTTCCAGTCATAATGACAAGCGGATCTTGGAGTTGTCTATTCGCTTTGGCAGCAATTTTATTATTAACAAAATCTTGGGCGGATAGAAGTCTGATGCTTTTAAGATGAGGAAATAAAACACCCCAGTGACGATTCAACGAATGTAACAAACGGAGTAAACAAAGACCGTCCAGAGAAGCGTCTGCTATTGTTACGGAGAGAGGGAGTGTCGGGGTGAGATAAGGTGCCAGTGGACATCGTGGCGGTGGAATCGTTCCCTCTAACCAAAGGCTGTCTTCCTTTCTCTTAGAGCTTATTTTCGTACTCTTTCCTTTTCCTTTCCGGCTGCTACTGCTCTGAGAACTTGACCCAGGTTTTGAGGATACCATTGTTTCATCCTCAGGTACAGGCCTGAATTTCGGAAGACAAAACCGTTGAGAATGCACACCGTATTATTGACTAAACTGTTTCGATCGAAATTTACGGTTTTCAATTCTTTTTTCCATTCAAACGGGTTAAGTTTCCGATAAAATGTATCAGTGAACAGAAAAAAAATTTGAATACGCACCTGTAGTAAATTGTGTGTGTTTGTACCCAAACAGCATCGTGACCCAGAGGTGCTTCTCCGTCAGTTTCAGCCTCCGAATGATCAACTCCCACGCAGCCAAACTGTCTCACCGCTTGATAAACTGTCATATTGAACGGCAGGACTTGATCGCCGATCAGAAATTGAAGTTTATGTTTAGCCGAGCCCTGGCTTATCACAACTGCAGCCTATTTCATGGTATCAAAAATAATGACCTTTTAAGACAACAAATACATCAAGGAAGAACAGACATTTGGGAAGTAACAAGAAAAAATAAAGGTACAAAACATTAAAAGAATTTTCCCAAACTACATTGTCAATGAAAAAATCAGGTGAGGAATCCTACCAAAGTATCATCGATGTCATCTTCACTATTGTCGTCATCACTGACCATTGATTCAGCATCCCTAATTCTGCCATATCCTCGCACCATCAGATAACGTTCAATGGCCTGAACAAGCGCAAGGGGATCTATTTTGACGGTACCTCCCTTCCATTGCTTCAGATTATTGCAGTCTGGATGTCGTTGAAGATTGCACTGAAACAAGATTCAGTCATTTTAATTCTTTGTCAAGCTGATGAAAATAATTTCTGCCACAAAAACTTTGTGCAATCTTAAAATACGGCAAGAAAAATTATTTTCCGTTTCAAATACCTTGAGTTGGTGAGTGTTGAAGAATTTCAAAGCGCTCGTCCCGCCTCGTCCGGCTCCAGATCCGGCCGGTAAATCATGTACTTTTACTGGGAATTGTTCCAATTGAGCAACGCAGCTATTCAATTTGGCAACGAGTGCACCAAAAGCCCTGGCATTTAGGTCGACCAACACTCCATTGTCTTGTTCAATCTGGATAGTAGAGCAAGTAACAAAAAAGCACTTGAAAGAAATAGTTAGCAAACGAGAAATGAAATGACCAACAATATAATAATTAGAATATTTTCGTTTATACATGGCATGTTATTCATTAATGGACACGAAACTTACGGTGGAATCGGCGAAGAGCTTCCAGAACATCCGTAAGCGATCGTATCGATGCCCTGGCGCGTCTGTGGTAGTGAGGTAGTTGAGAAGAGCTTTTATTAATCCGCTGTAGTTCATCTCGAATGGCGATATATCACTTTCTAACACAATGTCTCGGAGCTCGGTTAATGCTGACAGCATTTCATCCATTTCCTGCGTGTACGAAGTTGAAAAACTCATCATTTATAAAAAGAAAATTGAATATTACACTATGATCTTCTTTAAACTATCATGAAATTTCATCTAAAATTTAATGTACGACTTCTTCTCCTTATCAGTATACAACATATGGAAATTGATTCAACGACAGCTAATTTTACTCCCTAGTCAATTACGTTGGCAATGGAGGACTTCAGCCCACATTAATATCCGTATGTGTTCACAGATTTTTCAAGTTTGTCATCAATTTTCCATAGGCAAAATACCAAACCGCAAACTAACTTTGGTGATTCAGATGTAATTACAACGAAAAATCAAGCAGAATGTAAATATGTGATATAGAATTTTTCAAACCTAAGATACTTTACAGTTTAATAAAAAACTGAATCTGAAATTCCCTGACTTTTCCAGGTATTCCAGCCTCAAAATACGATTTTTGCAGGAAAACTTAAAAAAACATATGCTTCTGATTGATGACAATTTCTTTACACATTAATATTAATACCTTCAGTATTATCTAGTAGCTATCTTAACGACTGACTATCAGTTTACAAACAACAGCCTGCGATTTTCACTATGAATGAAGAATTTCATATTTTGTTTAAGAACGAGTTTTATTTCTTCGAAATTTAAAATTCGAGTCTTATTTTCGAAATTCCCTGAGTTATCCCGGTTTTCCCTGTGCGTGTGAACTCTAAAAAACTGCGTCGTAAATTGCGTCTGGTGGCACATTATAGGGGTATCTGCAAATACACGGTTGAACAAGTGATAAATTTTTTTTAATTTAACTTGACAACAAATTATTCTCATCAATTATGGATTGTTTTGTTCGAATGTATGTCGATCGAATTTCAGTGACATATTCTTCTTATCAGAATCAATTATTAAGAAGCATTGTTACTGCAACAACGTCAAACATTCTACTTGGCCACATGCTTCGCATTGCTCATGATGTTTGAAGAACAGCTCAAGTTATTTACTTTAAATTTAGAGATAGTATTTTTAGACATTTTATCCTCTGCCACGATATGTAATTCTTCTTTGAGCATCATATTACTTTTTTGTTAATTGAAGAAAGGCGTAAATTTTAGATGAAGTCTGAAATTTCAACTTCACACGATATCCAAAAAAATTAATAAATAAATCAACTGAGTCGCGATAGAAGATAAAGTGTTCAAAAATAATATTGCAAACTTTTAAACAAATCGATTAAGTCATTTTTGAAATATAGTGGACACTGCAAAACATCTCATCAAGCGAAATTGTTGACGTTATTAATCTTACTGTCAATAACAATGCTTCGTATTGACAATGGGAGAAAAAAAAATAAATAAATAAAAAACACAAATGACGTTCATTTTGCGCACATTTGAATTAAAAAAACTCCAAAAGTCATCTACTTCTTTACCTGGCTACTCATATATATCCCCTTAAATTAATTCGAGTCACGAATACAGGATTATTTTTAATTCTTCATTATCACAGGAAATTTTAGGTACAGAATATACAATTTCAATAAATTTCCCAGGCCTCCTGAATGGCATCAATATTTTAGAATTATTTGCTCTAGACAAAAAGTTCCCTTGTCAAAAACTTACGTTTGACTGCAGTCGCTGTATTGCTGCTGTTAGCCTGGAAAGTACAGTGAGCGCCGGATGTGTACAAGGAGCATCATCTTGATACCTGGCCAAGAACTGAGCAGCCTGTTCTCTGACCCAAGCCTTAGCTTTGTCACGATTCCCCCCAGTTAAACTAGGATTGCTCGGTGGTTTGGCTAAACTCGTTGAAGAGCTGGAGTCACGTTTGTCGCTTGTGGCGCTTGACGAAGAAGATTTCCGACCCCATCGAGCCGGGTTCAAATTACCCAAGAAGCGGCTATTCTTCGGTGTGAAACCGGTGAATAATGACTCTTGCTGTTGGGCTTGTTGAGGCATCGCATTTGACAGTCTTGAGAATCGGCCTTTTTTGTTCTGTCGTTTTCTTTTTAGAACATCTCCGATTCTTCTGAAAAAAACCAGCATGAAGTCATTTTCCACGACAAGAGGAATGTCTGAATATTCAGAAAGATCTGCAGAGTTGGCATAAACAACAAGAATTTAATTTGAGGATGGAGCGACCAAGTAGTATGTACCAAAAGTTACGAAGAAAAAAGTATTCTTACTGAATTTACGTAGTTCTTAATCTATCCAAACTGTTAATTAATTGTTTGTGTAAAACCTACTGACCATTTGCAGAACAACTTATCATCATGCTTTAGCAATTGTAATTTGATCAAAGGGACAAATGGAAGTGATGATAACTTACAAATGAGCATTCTGTGGAGTGCTGCTGTCATCAGTGGCGCTGGTGTTTAAATCAGTTCTACTGCGAGTCTCCATAGTGGCAGTGAGATTTGGTTTTAATTGGCTAGTAGCTATAGCTCCTATCAATATATTTCCATTGGTTGTCGGTGACGCGATGGGAGACGTTGCGCTGCTTGACGACAATGTCGTTGTGGAAGAAAGCGGAGTGTTCGATGGACCGGGTTGAGGACTTGGCAAGGAAATTCCTGTGAAATCGTAAGAGAAAGAAGGAGATAATAATTAAATAGGTGAAAACGTTAGCGTATTTTTTGATTGAGGATCTGTCCAGCATAGGTATATTGAAGAAAGTTTAAAAGTAGCAATATTAAGAATCAGAGTTTGCTGTTTTAATCTACTTGCGCACTGACCCGAAGGACATTTAGGTGGTGACACGCCAAGCGGTATTTCAGGGTCTGCCAGTTGCCTAACCTGATGCAATACCCCCTCGCGATGAAAATGTACACCGAATACTTGTGGCAGCCTTTTCATCAATATGCTTGCCATCTGCAGAGCTCCAATTACAATTCTGAGATCCTGGGAAGCCAACATTCCTGCTATATGCGACGAGACCACCTGATTTTTCAGCACATCCTTTAAAGTAAAGAGACAAGGACATGATAATTTATTGCATTCACGCAGCATACTCTCGAATTTACAATTTATTGGCACTTGTCAGTTCATTTCTGATCAGTTGTTAAAATTTCAAATCACTTTTTGTCGAAGTATCACGGAATAATGAAAAAAAATATGCAGGAAAATCCAATGACTTGGAAAGAAGAGGCCATCCACTACTTCAGTTATTTGCAAAATTACAAATGTTCAAATATACAAATTATGTCCTTAGATCTTGATCAGGTCTATGCTAAACGAAGCCAAGCCAGTAGATCAAATTTCATCTATATGAGTATGCAGATTTTCGAACTTTCGACGAATAAACAAATTATCATTTTTGCACATTAACCAAGAATACCTCAATCGATTTTTTCTTTTTTAAATCCCGCAACGATTGAGACAGAAATCATTAGAATGCATTAATTTTTTTTCGATATATCAGGGGACAAAAAATTAATCACGCACACACTCAGTTGTCAATTTAAAAATGGTTAGACTTTTTTGGTTCTGATCTGAAAAACGTGGAGATTTACCGAAAACTAAATTTCTCATTATCGGGGTGATTTTAATAACTTCTCTTCTTCTCTGACTACAGAGAAGTAAAAAGTTACAAATGTTTGAGGTGACTACAAGTAATTCTCACCCTGAGTAGATCAGTAGAAGCATAATAAACCATGCGTAGAAGCGCTCGAAGACATTTGCATTTGACAGCAGGCCCGGCAGAACTGCTGTATACTTCATACAAAACGGAGAATAACGTCCGAATGAATGAAACTAACCATTCATTGGTTTCGATAACAGGAGGCACTACGTCCATACTGGAAAATAAGAGTTTGTGAGTTAAATATAATGCCAAAGCCAGGTTTTGGAGAAATGTAAGTAAATCAATTAAGCATCTTTGCTTACCTTGACAAACAGTTGGGAGTCTTCCCTTCCGCAGGGTTAGTGTTAACCCTACGAAATATACTCCTTGCCATTCCAATGTCCTCATTAATCTGCTTCATGACAGTCAAGTCTATTGTGTAAGTGCGGCCCAATGTTGATAAGCATATTTCATCTTCGCCATTTTGGAAGGCCATCTGAATGATTACAAAATGAAAATTTGCTAACATTCGTCAAAACGGGGAAAACAGAGTGGAGTCGTACCTAACGAATCAAAAGTTCAGGGGGAAAAAAGGTTTAAAAAATTTACCAGCAGTGTTATTTATGGCAACGATGATGAATGAAACTACATTCTGATTATGTAATAATAGAAGTGACTTTGAAGCAATTTGGATATTACAAACTAAGTTATCTACAATGTAAGAGTTACATAATTGGAATATTCAAAATGATTGATCTCTTGATTCTTTTGTTTTAATGAGATTTTAATGTTTTCCGACTTAATTTGTTCACGATAGAGGTCTTCAGAGAGCGACAATAAAAAAAAATCTACAAATCGTTATTTCTGAAGCAGACTAAGATAGATTTATGTAAGTATGGTGCAACAAATCTTTGCCAAAAATTACAGTAACCCGTTATAACACTACTACAATGTTTTTCAGATAATTCGTGGCAATCTGTACAGTGAAGAAAATACGCCGAAAAAATGAGAATCAAATGAAAAATATCAAAGTTTAATCATTTTGTATGATCTAATTATAAAACCTTTTTTCAAGTTATTTATATCTTAGTTTGTTATTAGAATTTGTCCAAAATTATTCTTATTACATATTAGGGGTGTTTCACAATAATTGATGTAAATAACGTTGGTGGAGAGTTTTGAAAAGGTTTTTCTCTTTCTTCAATTTTCGATTTAGGTGGCACAGACACACATACCTCGATGATTCTTGAATCTATGGTGCTGAAAGGATGACAACAATGTCTCTCGTCTCTCCATTCCCAGTGCACAGTTTCTTGTTGATTATTGGTCCTCTCAAGTAGACTATTTACACTAAATATACCGTCGGTAGGTAGCGGCGGCATCAGTTCTTCTATTAGACAAGTTATCTCGTACCACTCTTGTGGAGATCGTGGCACCAGTTCCACATCTTCAGTCTTAACCTCCAGGGACCCGGTAAGGAGATAACTGAGTGTGAAAGCTATGTTTTGTTGGAGAAGCAGCTGCGCCAGGTCAGGACAGCGATTTGATATCACAGAAAGCATTCGTAGTACAGTTATAAAATTGCCAATACTGTTTACTGGCGGTGTAATCATCAGCTGAAAATTTAAAATACAGGATGTATTGGTGTGGAAACTTAGAAGCAGATTGTATTAGTTTTATGAATGAAAAATGAGTTCGGATTTTAAGATATTTCTAAAAAAAGTTTAGGACTCTTTTTGTAACAGAATGCACAATCTTAGGATATTCTTTGCAATGAACGGAAATAATCATTCGCAATTACAGCAGACTTACTAATTGTTGTAAGTTTTGTAAAAGTTCGGCATTGATGATTTTGTGAAGCATAGTTGGATCGTGTTGAAAACTGTCGACTAATCGACTGAACGCCTGACAAACGCACTCGACGCTCTTTTTATCCTGATTGGCCAGTCTGCTGGTTAGCAAAGGTAAACTGTCGGTGACTAGATGAAAATCGTCAGGATGTAAGTTTTGACAACAGTTGGCGGTTATTGTCAGAGCCGCCCGCTGAGCAGTAATATTGAAAAAGTCTACAAATTTCAGGCACGCCGAGACACCTCCCTGTAATTATAAAATTGTTCAAGAATTTTAGGTATATTAATATCAAGTCCGATTGTCGAACTTAGGCAGTATAAATTATGAGCCTTCATTAGATTATTCAATATTTGTAGGACATATGATACATGATATTTAGGAAATGTAGGAACATTTCCAAGCCCATATTTTAGGGTGTGAATCAAAATTCCAATTGCAGGGCTGTGCTATGCTGTAAATGCTTCACGGCATATGTGAAAGTTCTCAACACTCGAAGTTATAACCATTCGCAATTTTGACTCATACCCAAAACTATATTTCATTTCCGTCAATAAACGGATAAAAATGAATTTGTAGCAAATTGAAATGGATTATCAAAATGTAGTATGTACAATAAAGTACTTTAATGCCTTGCCAAAAGATTGAGAAATTGAGTTATTCCATATTCAAACAGGAATGGAAAATAAAAAATGACACGTACCGCGTGTAAAATTGTTTTGCTGTGTCTACGCGATAACATAGCCAGAGCAGTAAGGCATTGTTCAGCGACATCCATGCACTCGATGGATTCCAACTTCTGCAAAAAAACAGGGACGGCATCCACAACGACTGTCGATGAACGAGGCAAGGCTTCCATCATGTAAGTCAGAGCACGACAGGCGTGTGTCATTATAACAAAGTTGTGCTCCATTCCAAGTAAGTTGATTAAAGCTGCGACAACTTGTTTCACTGGAAAACCTGTCAGCGTGTCCTCATTTCCCATTACTAATATTTCTCCCATTCCTATCACAGCCTGCAGCTGCTCGCCCTCGTCGTCGACTGCCTGTAAGCCTGCCAATAACTGTTGCGCTTTGGCAGCTGGAATTGCAACATGAAGAATTAAACCCTAAATCAGGATAACTGTAAATAATAAATTATTAATTGCAGATAAATGAGGTGAACTGTAAATCAAAAGTCATGAAGGGAGAAAAATTTGTTCAAATAATCTCCAGCCAGTATTATTTGTGCCAATGATGGTGCAGAAGAATAAAGCAAAACCCTAATACATGATAGGAATCAATTGGAGCAGAATCAAATAACACAATGTTGAGATATCAACAGTTTCGGGAGTGCTTCAAAACAGTAAAAATTAAACCACTATTTAAAAGTGGTGATCGTAAGTGTCTTAATAATTACAGGCGAATTTCTGTGACTTCGAACATTGCCAAAGATTTTGAGACTTGCCTGGAGGACAGAATGGACTACTTAACTAAAAATAATTTCTTTGAAAAAACTCTGTTCGGTTTCCTACAAGGAAAGTCCATGGGGGATGCGATAGCAGAAGTTACGAAATTTGTTTATGAGGTAATAGGGAAGAGCAGACCGTGTATGGGTGTATTTGTTGACCTAAAAATGACATTTGATACTCTAAGCCACGAAATTTTACCTGACAAGCTAAATGACGTGGGAATCAAAGGTAGAGCTCAGGAAATACTCAAGTCATACCTAATAGAAAGACCGCAGTTTGTGGAAATTGAAAACATCAAAGGGGGGGAGGGGGGGATAAATGTTTCAAGGTATGGGATTACACAAGGCACAGTCGTTGGCCCCCTCTTATTTATTATTTACCTGAATGATCTATGTAAAGTTAAATGTAAGGGAAAAATATATTCATTCACAGATGATACTGCAATTCTCTATGAGGGTGCTCCTCAGGAAGAATTTGTAACCACAGTTTCAAAGGATCTATAGATGGTTCAAAGAAAAAAAAACTAACGGTAAACTTTGATAAAACAAATTATATCACTTTTGGATGCTATTGCGACAGCATTCGAGACGTAGATGGACTAGTAGTGTATGGTGAAGAGTGTGATAGTTTACATTCCAATACTAACTGTAAGAAAATTATGAGAGTTAGGAGTGGGAAGTACCTCAGGATTATAATCGATCAACACCTGCGATGGGGTGAGCATATCAATAAATTAGTAAAAAAAACTGCGCTACTTTACTTTTGCTTTCAGTAGACTCAAAACCTCTGTTTAACTCTATGCTACAAATGGTTTACAAAGCTTTGTTTGTTTAAAGGATGAGATATGGGTCATTGGTTGGGGTAGGGCTGTGAGAAATGCAATTAGTATTCTAAATGCATCAAATAGGAAAATGTTAAAGATTATTTATGGAAAAGATCGACTGTTCCCGACAAATCAGTTGCACAAGAAAACGTAGTACGACGTTCGACAGCTATTTTGTAATGCTGTGCTTAAAGATCACATGAAAAATAAGCTCTTCGAACTACAACGCGAAGGAGATGTCATGTATACATAGCCCCAATAATCCTAAACTCAGTGTCGTGCAAGACGCGTAATGCGATTCTTGAATCATCAGGAAACTCAGGTAAAGATATTATTGACAAAAAACTATGTGAACTGAGTCCGAAATGGGTAGCAGGACTACTAAAAACGTGCTGGGATTAGTGACGAGTTTATGTCATGCGCTCACAGAGAAAATTGCGAGGTTCGTGAAAAAATGTTTGAAACCCACGGGCAGACATCTAAGTGCCTTTTGGGGTAAATCAGGGAAATGGAACAGTCTGACTGGATTAGACCTTGGTGTTATATAGTTTCAAATTATTTATCTTTTAATTGCATGGGATGTAAGAAGAGTTGTGCATGAAATGATAAATAAGCATATTGTTAAATAAACATAGAGACGTTGCTTAATTCGTGTTCACCATAATTAGTGTAAATAATATAGCTGCAGATGTTTAAAAAAGTTTTTCTTTTTTTTCTAGCTTATGATTCATACGGTACAATTACTACTATTCATCGACAATAAATACCAATGATCAAATGTATGTACCATTCTTTGATATTAACCTTACACTGCCAGAAAGTCTAAATATAGTCTCTGACTGTAATCGGAACTTCACACATATTAGATATATGATACAGACACAATATTTTGAGACTTTCTAAGGGAAATAAAGCAGAGACTGTATTTAGACTTTCCGGCAGTCTAGAGCTTCGTAAAAGAAATGTAACAACAACAACTAGGCATAATTATACTTAACGGTTAGTTGTGCCAAATAATTAGCTGGTTTTCATTTGATATTTGTATGTTGCATTTTGTCAATACCCATTTTACTACACTATACTGTTTACCATAACAAAATGAAACTTCATGCTAACTAAAAACATGAAAAAACATAAAACATCCAGCCAGATTTGGGCTCAGATTTAATGTCCACCCTGGGTTAAAGTTTCAGGAGCAACAGGTTTAGTTGTAAAATTATATTGAAACTTGCGTATTCGAATGACTTGCGTTGAACAATGGCAAAGGTGAAAATTACCTGAACTGGCGCCCATACTTCTGTTCAAAAGATGCTGCATCCGGGGTCCCAGAGCTCCGAACACATGAGGAGGTAATCCTCGAGCTTCCAGGAGTGCTTGAAGCCGACCAACTTCGCCATCGTCGCTTTCACTATCTCCAGTAGTACCTGACATTCCAGACGGACCTCCGCTCGCTTTGGCAAATGGAGTAACAATCGATATAAAATAATTTTCCGTATATTGGTTAATTTTGGAATAATGGTGAATTCGAATGACTTCATTTGGACTTCCTAGATTTTATAAGAAAATTTGACATTTTTTTATTTTTTTTAAAGATAGTTGTGATATTTTTAGGTAGCTAGCACCAGAAAGCACTGTTACAATGTGAAAATAAATCGGAATAATCTAATTATCAACAGAAAAAAAATCGAATTCAATCAGTTCAATGGATCTTGAGTCATATCCTATTAGTCTACTAGTATACGTGCAGACAGAAATGTTTTTCAAGCTAGTAAATGAATTTAATTAGACAAAAATCTTTGGCCATTTTATAAAACTTTTCAAATTAAGCAGTCAAGTCAGAAATATTAAAGTGACTTTGTTTATCTAATCTGTATAACTCAATTTCATAGATATCTTAAAGTCGAAGTTCAAAGCCTCATCTTAAATCATGTTTGACAAATTTTTATGATTTTCAACAAATCGACGATATTAATGAGATGGGAACTTTGAGACACTGCCAAGATGTGAAATAAAGATCCGTCCTTACGTATCTAGTTCTCTGAAATGTTTCAAGTATCAGGAACATCATTTCTATTCACAATATATTACCAATGGCAGAGATTGCCGTTGAAGCTGATTCCTCTTCACCAGTCGATGATCCCAACTGGCCGCTTGGAATCGTAGATGTAACTGAAGTTGGGGTAGAACTATTTGCTGCAGCGTCAGTGCCTGACATTACAACTCCTGCTCCTCCAGAACCACTCTCCACCATCGGTTTTCTGGCCCGAGACGAAGAGCGATGTCTAAGCAATTAAACGGGACGGTAATAAAGATATCAGCATCGAAAAGCAAGCCAATTTTGAGTATTGGTTATCCAAAGGATAGAAGAGAAGAAAGAAATATTACCTGGAGCTGGAGCAGGAGCCCGTTGTAGAATCCTTCTTGTTATGTTTGCCTTGAACCTTATTACCAGGTATGGTTTCCTTGGCTTGATCGGCAGCAAGCTTAACCCGCGAACGGAGCAGGTGTTTGTGCGTTGGGTGAGACTGCGAGGAGTGGGCGGCGGAGGACGAAGGCGGGTTAGCAGTTGCTGCAGCCGTTGTGCCGCTCGTACCTGCCCCCTCATGTGCCAACGCCCCACCACCGCTCTCCACTGAGTTACTTGCTGCGTTACCCACTCTGATGCTGGACTTTACACCCAATACCCGACTACTCGTGCTGCTAATAGAGCCGCTGCTCAGGCTTTGGGATTTGTAACCTGGTGAAATATTTTCAAAGCGTTAATGAAACAAGGCATAAGAAGATACTTATAGAATGGAGTAATGCAGTTGAAAATGGGAAGTAAAACAACCAAGAGGGACGAAAAATTTGCTTTTTCTCCAGGACTAATTTTAAATTCCAAAGAAGTTGAGGATGAGTTTGAGAATGAATTGACTGTGTCTTCCGAATAAAAAGTTAGGAACAGAAAATAAACTGGTTAAAGATCTTCAGCAGCGATTTTCAGCTGCTTCAGATTTAATGTACACCTAATTTCAATATTGCAAAGGTTTCAAGAGATTTCAGACGATTTCGGTAGATTTCCAAAGATTTCAAAAACTTCAAGACTTTAATAATTTCAGAGGATTTCAGTGGATTTTAAGAGATTTCGGGAAACTTCCTAAACTACAAAATGTGTCGGATGATTTCCAAGATTTCAAGAGCCTTCACAAGATTCACAGCAGGGTGTACACCAGATTTCAGGAGTGATTAACCCCTCGATTTTATTTTTTTGCGATTTACGTAAACAGTATTCATTGTACATAATAAATGAATAAAACAAAACTTATTTGAATTATGCAAAAACCCTCGTTTTCCGGAAAATAGGGAAAAATCCTTATTTTCGACCAAAATTGGGCCATAATTAGAAAAATGACGACTTTTGGTCCTGGAAATCACGAAAAATCGGTTCAGCGCATCGAAAAACATAAGGATTCCCCAAGTTGCCGAGAAGACGTAAAAGTGATTACTCAACCCCCCCTAGCACGCGGACTAGGATTACAACAGAAGTGGACGGAATTCTCATTCCAAGACGGATATTTAGAATACTGGGAGAAATAATGCTCCTTCCTCTCTTCTTATTCAATCGTAGCAAGTTTTCAAATATCATAAGATTATGTGATTAGTAATTCTGTAATAATAATTTCTCGGTAAACTTTCCACACTTATTGTACAGTCACTTATTTTTTGTAAATTTACATATGACTTATCTCTAGTTTTCTATCTTTAATTATACTTTCCAAGATATATCAGCAGTATAGGGTTAATTAAAAGGGGGAAAAAACTGTATGAAAATGTAGTTTTCATTACAGCAGCGTATCATTTTCACATCACAAATTAGCCTTCCACTCTCCTCCCACTCGTTTTCATATAAAAACAAACTAAATTAAATAGAATGAGAAGGAAAATGGATATTAAGATTGTGTATAATAAACTCAGCGTATACTTTCAGTAACGATCATAGAAAAAAGTGAAGCTGTATTATTTCCTGCATCGCTTTTGCCTAATCTATGCCTACATTTTTTGATTTACGAGCTGTCGCAGATACAGTCTATACAGTATTTAAATATATATATAATATAAGTAGGCACTTTTATCTTTAATCGTGATTTGAGTTGGTTAAGGAAATCATGCTGTTCGTTATGACGAAGTGTTTACATTGGCAGATGAAAGGCCATCCGTATATTCTTACAGTAGTGCGCGTTTAATTTTGAATCAATCTTTCTACGTCTCAAATTTTTTACAGTACTCATTAATGCACAGTGAAAAGTATACAAATGTAATGTGCGGTAGACATGATAATCACTTCAAGTACTTCCAGCTAACATGGCTTGATAACCTTGCAGAGATAACTTGAAAGTGTTACACGTGTGCAACTCTTTACATGTTCTCTCAGCTGAGACAACAACAAAGAAAATTCCAGCGATTAATATTTTGTTTACTTTTAGTTTGTAAGCTCCAAAGGAATGAATTGAACTTCCTTCGTAATATATTTTTAAATTTTGCCAATTCAGATCATATTGGAACGGGAGATTATCGGAACTTTATGTATTTTGTAGGACAGTTTAGGGGTAATAATAATAAAAATAACAACAATGATAATAATAATAATCTATGAATTGACTTCTACGAATTTACTATCTCAATTTCGTAGAAACGGTGCCATTTATTTATTTCTACGTCAAATGAAAATGGGGCAGCTATGCCCTTTTTTGCATTTGAGATACGTGGATTGTGATATTTGGAGATATATACAGCAACTTCGTATTCAACTAAGGCGCCCCCTTAGGATGATCAATAGAAAGACTCGCATTCACACTTTAAAATGATTCTGAACAAATTTGAATAACACAAGCTAACATGTCAACAATTTGAGAAAATGTTTTTTAATAAAAACTTTTAAATCGATGATCTCTCGTCCTTTTCATCCAATTGCAATGTTTTTTGACCAATTTGATCGATGGCGTGGAAAATTTTTACATGAAAATGAAAATTCAGTTTTGCAAATGCAGTGCAACAGATGATCATCAACAATTATATCTATATGTTATAACTATACTATAATGTAAGATTTATTGAAAGTTTTTCAGACAATTTGTAGCGATCTGGTCAGCAAGCAAAATGAGTTCATTACGATTATAATTGGATCAAAATTACAAGAATTCAAATAGCTTTTGAATGTTGGGAATGGTAAAGCGTTTTCTCGGATTCATGATATCTTAGCTTGTGTTATTGAAATTTACTCAAAATCATTTTTATAATATGGTAGAAATGTTATATCATTCACGCTCAACATCATTTGTGCAAAGAAGATTACTGAAGATTTTATAAACGGTTTGCTTCTGTTTGCCTAATTTTTTATTCCGATAGTACTCATTCGGCTCTCGTAAATTGGTTATGTGATCCGGAGCTCAAAACACGTCAAGCTGATTGAAATTCACAGGTTGTTTGCTTCTGGCCATTCTCGCAAATTCAAAGCAATTTGCGGAACATGTAAACTTAAATGATGAAAAAAAAAGTGCAAAAACTCACCTCTACCTCTCGAAGTTGATGGATGGCTGGTTAAAGGAGATCCTAAGTGTGTTTGTACGGAATTGCTATGATGAGCAGTGGATGACTTCCTAGGTGGATAGCTGTTGAAAAGTCCGAGAAGTAGAACGTCGCAACTGCTGCTGCCGTGTGGCGTATTGTTCTGAGAATTTTGCGGGGTTCTAGATCGAGTGCGAGACGCAACACAGTCTATCGGCGTTGAGTTCAAATCAGGCAGTGAGGATCTGGCGGAGTTGCGACTCCGCGTACTACCGTGGATTCCGCTATTCGACTGTTGCGTCTTTGGTAGGTGCCGCCGATCCGTATCTAAAACACAACGGTTAATTTCATTCGCAAACGAGAGTCGATAGATGATGAAAATATTTAGGAGATTTCATACATCTAAGAAAAAAATTCTGAAACATTAAAAAAGTTGGTATTTCAGTGAAGATTTCCTGAAATTTTCTGTAGATGTTTGAAAACACTTTCAAAGATTTTTGTCAACTATTTGAAAGTGTTCCAATTATGTAAGAATAATCCCAGGTACCGGGCAAAAATTATTTTCACTATCTATCAAAAATTTCTAGGAATTTTGTCACAATGCTAACATCTGACGATTACTCAGTTTTTTTTTTTTTTCTTAAATTCCAACGAAATCTAATCATTTCTATAAGTCTTGTCTCATTTTCAATGCAGAAAATTAATTTCTTCAAGTTTATGAAAAACCTTGATATTTCCTGAAAATGTCTGTGAAATCTTTCGACGACTCTGGTTTCATTGAAAATATTTTTTTACAGATATATCCCGATTTTTTCTATACCTTTCTACCTTGTTGCATTTCACTTTAGACTACTTTACACTAGAGGTGTTCGGTATTGAAAATTTGATATCAATCATCTGCAGTAATTTTGTAATCGGTACATTTGGTATACCAAAATATTTTTGTTTCGGTAAATACAGAAATATTTTGGTTTTGGTAAAAATCAAAGAATCTTTTTTTGTGAAGACCGTTCGCGCTCATAGCATTATATTTTGCAAGGAAATCACAGAAATATTTTTGGTACACCCTAGACATGGAACACACCTACTTTACACACCAACATACTGCACACGAGCTTATTTTACACAGTAATATTTGCCTCATGTGTTATTCGATATAGGCTCATTCAGTACGGTATTCTACTAGAACATGCTAGTAGACGAGTCATTTTTATTTCTATTATTGAACAGGCCATGTATTTTGGTTTTCATGCCACATTACCACAGTACTTGAGCGATTCAATAATACAAAATACATGTCCTGCAGAATATTGGAAATGAAAATCATTAATGAAATCATGTCTACTGGGAAATTTTGGTAGAATAACAATGTGTCAAAATAACACCCATGTGAAATGAGTTTATGTCGAATAACACCCGTGTAGAATAAATTCGTGTCGAATCATATCCCATACCACAGAAGTCTGTGTCAAATAATTCTGTGTAAAACACAGTATATGTTTTAGAAAACAGGTGTGTAGAATACGTCTTGAGTCAAATTAAACAAGTGTAGAATAAGTCTGTGTTGAATAATGTAGAGTCAAATAATGTGTGTATAAGTTCATATGCCATATGTTGATGTGCAGTGTTCTGAGGCAATTTGAAATGCGGTGAATCGGCCCTTTTTAGATTTTTTCACTTGGATTTGAGAGAGATTAATTAGAAAGGTTTTTTCAAAATTTTCCTGAGAAATTCATCCCAGTGTTTCACAGGGCATTAATAGAAATCTAGGCATCTTACAAATATGAGTTTTCTATAGAAGTTCGTCCAATTATATCTCTAACTCGACTTTGTCAGAAATAGTCAAAAAGATGGAAACTCAAAATTTGTCAGTTTTTCAAGAGAAAAACTGAAATCTAGAAGAAATCTTTAATTTTTCCCATATATTCATTCAATTTTTAGCTCAAACTAGACTCAATTAGAAATAGCTGGGAACTTTAACCTCAAATTGTCTAAATTTAAATAAATAACTAAATTTCCAGTAGAAACTTCAGTTCCGAAACAATCCGAATTCTTTCCGGAAACTCTAGAATTTTATTGAAACCCCACATATCAAAATAATTCAGATTTCTCAAGAAATAATGAATAATTATTTTCAGATCTATATAAAGGCTTGGCATGTTTCTTAGAAATATCTACAAAAAATGATGAGAAATATTTGTCAATCAAAGAAGAACATGGTGAGAAAAAGGTGAATGAAATTTGTATAACCTGTGGGTGGCCCTAAGCCAGTGGCATTATGGCTTCTGCGTTCTGATTTGTTCCTGGCGTTTTCTCCTCTGACCGAATCGACGGACCTTCTGAGATTGTTTTGAGTATGTAGAGCAGCACTCTGAGAGCTGGCGAAGGTCTGCCTGCGCCTTTTCTCCTCTGTATTACCCTGAACTTCTCCACTGCTCTGCCGTTTCCTGTATCCGGTACTACTGTTGCTTGGGCTTATTATGCTTGTGTTGTTACTGTTATTGCTTGTCCCACTGGCCGGTCCGCTAGAGCTTTTACCGCCTTCCTTAGAGGCGTCTGCTGAAGCACTGGCCTTCTCTACAGACCCCCCTGACAACGACTGATCTTGTTGATCTGCCATAGATTAATCGACTCATGCCACTATTCTGTCTGGAATCATAAATGACAAAGACATTGGTTACGTAATTGATGCGCTCAATCTAGTCAAATCAATCGCCGCACTCCATTAATCATACCCTTTTTTCAAAATGGCCAATAGCTAGTCAAGAACGAACGGTAACAGTAAATAAAATACGAAAGAAGCCTGAAATTTCCAATTATGCCAATTATTTCCAAAAATAAAAATTCCCAAAAATAAGATTTTAATTTCTACGAAGAACCCAGAAATAACTCGCTTGATTTTACTGAAGCACAAATCAATTCTGGACTAAGAAAATCCACATAAATTGGGCTTAAACTCATCAGAATACGTTCAGTTCTTTTCGAGATATTGTCGCACAAACACTTGGCGATAACTAAAATGTTTATACATAGGATGGTTGCAATAGTTTCACCTCTGATTTAAAAGTAAAGAAGCAAAGAGATAATGATTTAAATTAATTTAAATAACAAATGCCTAACCTGATTTTTTTTGGTGAAACCCCATTAGTTTTCCCCTGTAAATTGAAAACATACAGAGCTGTATAAAAATCAGTCCTAATTCTTCTGTCATTTTTTACTTTTTATACACAAATCCATACACCATCATTGTACGTACAGATAAATTAGACAAGTTTGGTATAGAGGAAAAAAAAGAAGAAATGAATCACACCACGACCATTAAACGGTCTAATTGGTGAAGTAAAAGAAGTAAAATAGACGGAGGAGTCATAATCTTAATTAAATAAAAGGTTGAGGAGACGGGAGGGGATGAAAAACAAGGGATTGTATACACCTCGATTACGATTAGATTTTTGAGTGATGTAAAAGATAAAGGGAAATAATTTAATATTCAAGGTCTCGAGAAACGTGTAGCGATGTTATAATAAATCGATTAATATAATAACGTTTACAAGGTATACCTGTTATGTACTTACTGGTATCAAAAACGTATTGCGATATTTTAGTAACGGTCGGTTATATTAATATTGGCACGAAATTAGCGTCGCAGCTTGGATACATCAGGCTGTCGAAATTTCTCAAGAAACTTATCGCGAGAATCATAACAAACAAACAGTACTTGGATAGGGGGGCCGATTGTCTGGTTGTCACAAAGCAGCAGCGCACTAAGGTTGTCGAATAAAACGATGCACAGCTGACAAGGCTCACAGACTCGTCGCTCGTTAGGCGGTAAAAGAACGCGATCGGTAATCACTTTCCGCCTCAATAAATCGTCCAACGATGCGCTATAACGAGTTTATTCACTCTCAGTGATCGCAACAAAGACTCGCTCCGACTACTTCGAGCATCCATTTGCTGTAATGGAGAACCTGAGCTCTGCAGAACGGGGAATGGAGGAGAAGTTTGGTCGAGTCTCCTTTTCAGACTCACTGCTGTTGGCCGTCGCTCCTCTCAGTCCCTCGAAACGTAGCGGATGAAAAAAACCTATACTTCGAGGAGAAAGAAGGAGAGAAAGAGAAAGAGAGACGGTGCAGCACATGGCCGACGCTGACGGTAATTCCGATTCCGATTCATATATGCGTAGACGAAAAATTAGCTGAGCTAGTTACCTCAGCGCCCCGAGGGCAATCCTGGTGCGTCGTTGTCTAACCCTCGAACTTCCCTTGGTCACGATTTTCTATCGATTTCAAACTATTCAATTGCAACTCGAAACGATCGGGCACGCGGGGATATTTATTCTGGACCTGCATCGACTCGACGAGAGTCCAGAAACGCGAACTATTCAATCGGGTTGGTTAGGATTGGAAGCAGTCCTCGACGCTCCGCCCCCGTTAAATTTGCGTCACTCACATGTGTGTACCAACCACATACGTTGTGTTGTATGATACGTGCGTTTTTAACCGTCGAAATCAGAAAATTAGTTTCTTTATTTTTTTCAAAACTATGGCGTTAGCTGAAAATTACTTACTATTGATTTCAATTTCATGTGTTAATGTTTCGTTGCTATTTTTGACTTTGCTTGGTAATTTGTACCTAATGTTGATGTGAGAAATTTTGATTACAAGGTGTATAAGTACCAAGGCTGTTTTAATTGTGTGTGTATTCATTTACATGCGTCGTAAGGTTTTTCTACAGCTGTGGTGAGGGCATGCTTCTTATGGAACCTAGGCTAACAAAGAAATTGCATGATTGGTCCACGGAACTAATTTGGAGGGCGCGGATTGGCGATTGATAAAAGCATCAAGGTCTCTGGCGTACGCCTGCAGCCTACCATGTCAAAACAGCTTTCGTGGTAAATCAGCGTGATCTCTACTTGTGAGTCTAATGATCGATGCATGGAATTATCTCTTGACCGTATCGGTGCGACACGTCTGAGGAGCGTCTAATTTTTTTTTTTATGAAAGACGTATTTATCCTATTATTTGAATTTCGCGATGTACATAACTCACCGAATATTGGAGCTCCTCCCAGGGAACTCGGACCTCAAGTTATGCAACGAGATGCGCAAGTAGACATGTGAAGACAGAAGTGTCTGTCAAGTCGATCGGGCTCTCAATGTCGTCTGCTAATCGAGATATTTTCAACCAAGAATATATGTATATACTCCCTCTCGATATCGCAGATTAGATTATTTATTTACGTATTACTCGGTAACGTTTCAGCTATACTTAAAATTAATGAATTTTTATGCTCGATTCTCCTTTTCAATTACGATTCAATTTTAGTTACGCTGTATAATCTCGAACGGGGTTTAACGTTAAACTCTACATTGAACCGTCCACCGCTACCCGTCGTTTCCCGTGTCGCCTACCACCTAATCCATGTAGGTATACAAATTTCATCACCAACCACAAGCTATACCAAATATCAATAGAGTGGAAACTGTACATTTTCTTTTAAGCACGGTGAATTTGGCTGACTATCACCCATTACGGTTAGGTCGGTTATGAGCAGCAAAATGCTGCCGCAGGTAATAATTCGCATTCAGCGCGCACCAGATAGCGCTCTATCTGTTGTGTGGGGACTATAGGTAGTACTTCCCTGCCTCTTGCCTTTTGCTTCTGCAGCAAAGTACTGCGGCAGCATTTTGTTGCCCGTGAAAATCCAGCCTTATATGTTCTAACGCGCGACGCTTCAGTTTACTGTTTTACCAACAGTATAACAACATAACGACTAGAACACTATCGGGGGACGTCATGAAGTGTTGATCTGAGAAATCCCACGCTCGATCCACACTCGCGTTCTTCGTACCCTTGAGTCCCCGAGACTCTAGTGTTTCTCCATTTTGGAGGGCCCTCTGATATTATACGAAATAGGTTTTTGGCAATAATTTTCGAAATGCATGGTCGGTAAGCGCATGTTAGTAACGTAACCGACCCACACGGACTGACCATGGATGCTTTCCGATATTAGCTCAGTAGAGTGCCTACAAAGGCCGTGTTCGTAAATTGACTGCCAGCACTAAAAATTCCCTACGTCAGAGACAGAGCTGCCCATGAACTCGGCAGCGCAAAAGAGATAAAAGATTACTGACAGCACTGTCAGTCAATTTTCGAACACGGCCAAAGTTTGAAGGGATACTAGCTCCTAATCACTGTGGCATTCCTAAGATTCCGCCTTCGCCGTCAGTTGAAAATTAGGGAAATTGTACCCTGCAAATTAATGCAACGCACTCCATGCAGTCATCCAGTGCAACCAGTTATAAAAAATATTCGGTATTTACATCTAATTGCTCAATTACCTTGAAACACGGTGCTTCTCCTTGCGACGCGTTTCAAGTCGTTATTCTCAAATGCCGAAGGCAGCTACGATCACCGTGGCTAAGATATATCCCCATAATATATCCTCAATATGTTACTATGCGTACAAATATGCGTAAAACGGCCATTCTAGCGTCGATTAATTTTGAAATTTATTTACCAATTCCACGCCTGTCTTAGAAATATTCAACATCAAGCGATTTTAGAGAGAATTGCAGGATTCTTTTATGAGTTTCAAAAGGGAATTTTCATTAGAATGAAGTATCGTATTATTTTGCGCGCACATAATCATTGCAATTTCTATTACAGGGCGGGAAAAAAAAACCAATCCAGTTTAAAACGGGCATAAAATCCGAACGCGTCGACCAATCTTTACGTTCTTGAAAAATGGACTGTGAAAAGGTAGCTGAGAACATGAAAAAAATAATATTAAAGAACGTGCAATTTAATTTCCATCTTAAATTGTAATTCGCAGTTTGATTCTGGAGTTTTAGCAATTCTCCTAGATTCTATTCAGCTGACCTGAAACACGAAATTCATACGCATGACGTAAGGTGTATACTTCTAATTATGAGTAAAAAAGCTTTTAAAATTCGATGGACGCGTTCGGATTTTATTAACGTTTAAACTTGGTCTAGTTTTTTTGGCCCACCCTATGATCCGTTTGACTAATTTATGTTCGTTCAAATGATATTTTCAAATATATCTCTACAAATAATCTGATGAGTTTGAAAACTACGAAACTGGATGTGTTCCTCTATACTTAAACACTGTACCAAGTATATAAAAATATCTTGATTCAAAATTATACCACCATCTCATTGTAGTAGAGATGAAAATATATGTACAAAGAAAACAAACACATATAATTTATTTATTTTGTGAGTGAGAATGAGTAAAAAAGACTAACGAAAATAGTTAATTATCAAGATATACAATCGAAGCTTTTAAGATTCACATTGCGCAAGTTTTGTAATTCGAAAACGCCTACTAAGAACAAATTTCACTTAATAACAGAGATGTATTCCACTGATTCTGTGATCACCACTACACACAGTTTTCTCTGTCTTACGAGTAACTTGAGAAAGAGGATCAGGCAAACGATGATGATCGCTTTGATTAGTGATACCAAATTTAAAATATAGCATGTTAAAATATTTATGCAAGTTACAGAAAACCTGCCTAAGAATTTTGTTTCTAATGTCTACAATGTATATACATATACCTATGTATATTTATAACTTAAATATAATGATTGTACTTGAAGGGATTAAACGAAATTGTTCTTTCTGAAATCATTTGTGTGTTTCTGTATTACCGTAGAGTAATTGCTTCAAAGATTCCTCATTGATCGTTGAGGAAGAGATAGCTTCTGTGCTATTTTCGCTTACGAAGTCTTGTTGAATCATTATATCGTGACATCCGTTCATTCCACATTGAAAGTCATTTGTCATTGAGTGTAATGCAACGCTGGACGTCTGATTGACATTATTGACGATAGTTTCACTGCTTGTCGGGGAGGAAAGTCTTAGGTGTTCCATTTCGTTTGATGGAGATCGAACTTCGTTCTCTGTGGACGATGACAGTCCCATGGAAAAGAAGTCGTTCTTTCCATCACCTGATAGCAATTCCTGCTCGGACTCTACTAAGCCACTTCTTACTGATATCTCCATAGAATCCTTGAGTGTTGTTCCATTTAGAATATTGTGACCCCACAAGTCCCTGATAAATGTTTCATCATTTCTTTCCTCATATTTCATTGCATTCAATTTCCGCTCTGTATCCACTTCCTCCTTCAATCGTTTACCTTCGACTTCTGATTGCCTCGTTAAAACATGCTGACCTAGGTTATTAATTATCAAAATGTACCTGTTCTCCTCGTTTGCTATACACTGAACTTGTGAAGTTTCGGTTTCTGACGATGATGGAACCTTGTTGGTATTGCCACCATCTGACGAACTGGAATCTTTTATCTGCGATACCTGCAATAGTCGCTGAACTAGGTCGCTCGACTGACGCACCACTGTTCCTGGTGGTTGCGCTGTACATTTGTGTGTTCGTTGACTCACCTAATGTAAAAGAAGAAAATACAAGCATTAGATGCGCTATGAGTAATAGTTTTTTCAAACCAGCTATATTCACAGTGTAGAATAGCTTTTTTCGATTTTGTAAATTAACTGATTTGTTACTTTGTATCTAAAGCATTTGCCACACGCTGTACATTTGTATGGCATCACTCCAGTGTGGATCCGCCGATGTACCAAGTACGATACACGTTGACGAAAACATTTGCCTGACAAAAAGGAAATAAATGATTGAACTAGGCTTAGTTGCAGATTTTCAACAATCTGGGTCTTCTCACATTATCCAGAGTGTTAGAAAATTAAATAAAAAATTGTAAATATTCTGATATCTGAAGAATGAAGTCTAATCTACTGTTTTCAGGCCTGTTCATTGAAAGAGAATAATCACCAAACATGAATTATGCGTACCGCATGTTTCGCAGGCAAAAGGCTTTTCGCCCGTATGTATACGTTCATGATTATGCAGAGTAGAAAGCTCCTTGAAAGATCTACCGCAAGTGGTACAAGTATGAGGTTTATCATCCTTGTGGTAAAGCCTGTGCTTGTGATAAGATTGCTGGAAAGTGAACGTTTTGTCGCAAATGTTACACCTGTAAGGCATCTCGCCAGAATGTAATCTCTTGTGCTTTTTCAGAAAATATTTTGTCGTAAACATTTTACTGCACACATCACATTCCCATTGTTTTCCCTCGTGTGTTTTCAAGTGTTGAGTAACATGTTGCTCCTGTTTAAATTTGAAAAAAATGTTTCCTGGTGATAGAATTCAGACAAAAGGTTTGATGTTAGAAATAAAAAATAAAAAAAATGCTCAGTACTCGAACTGAAGTTCTTCTGACAATTTTAGAGTCAAGGCATAAGGTTTGATCAAGAATCCTGGTGACATTTGTTTTCAGAAACTTTCTGAAATTTTAAATGATCTTAATCATATTATGAATTTCTTACAGCTTGTCAGTTTTCCTGGAAAATCTTTGAAAATTTGTGGAAATATTTTAATCTTGGAAATTAATTTCAGCAAATAAACAGTAAACCTTCACAATTTTGGAGAATTTCCACAAAATTTTCATAACTTTAGTTTTATTGGAGTTGTTCTTTTGCAGATAATATATCCAAACTTTTTAGCTAAATTTCAGAAAAAATAATTTGGACTGTTGCCTAAAAATGTCTAATTTCTCTTTCACAAATCCATGAAAAACACTAAAACTCATATTTTTTGCAGACTTGCGATATGAAATGAAGTTCTCGAAAAGTATGAGTTTTGGTTAGAAATTGGGCTGGTTTTCACCTCTAACTCGAAATGAACAGAAATATTCAGAAAGCCAAGACCTTGGCAGTTTTGGCAGGTTTTCAAGAGAAAGAAGAAGTTAGAAAAGAATTTGAGTTGTTCCCAGAAAGGGATTCGATTTTTACTTCAAACTTGAGTTGATAGGAAATAATAAAAAAATTTTAATCTCAGAATGTTTTGTCAGACCGTCAGTAGAAAATGAAGTTCTAAAAGAATATGTTTTTCTCTCCAAAAACTATCTCTAGAATTTCCTGAAAGTCTTCGGACACTACCAGAATAATTCAAAATTTGCTAAAAATAATACAGAATTTTTTTCATAACTGCAGATCAAACGTGTAGTATATCTGCAAGAAATTTCGGAAATTATTTTTACAAGAAAATACCTTCTTAAATAGTTTCCCGCAAGTTGGGCAGTTGTATCCATGTTCGCCGGGCATTGGAAAGGCGTCACCTTCCTTCGGTAGCGAGCCTAGATCACATATTGCGTTATTACTTCGACAGATTCGGCTGTAAAACAGTCTTACCTAAATTAAAACCAATATGTGCTACCCTCATATGAACCATAAGACTGCCCCTCATCTTGAAAACCTTCGGGCACAAATGGCAGGGGTAATTCTTCAATAAATCTTCAGATTTTCTGTTCAAATCTTTCTCGTTAATCATGTGCACAAGTTGTTTGTGAAGAGTTAATATGTTCTGATCAGAAAAATAAACACCGCATATGTCACATCTTTCGGTTTTTTCTTTTGTAGCCAGTGGTTTTAGCGACTTGATTTGTGGTGACACTTGGCATTGCTCAGAACTTCCTTGTTCCTTTTCAGAGTTCTCTGTTTTCATCGTTTCTGCTTCGTTGACATCTTTACCTTTGGCTACAGACTCAAGCAAAACTTCTATGTCAGTTTTTGGTAACACTTTTGACGATACTGTTACAATTTGAGATGAATTGGCTTCCTCAATAGCCGAATTAATTTCTTTGCTCAACAAAAAATTGTCCGACCAAATTGGTTGGAACTGAAGGATTTTTTTCCTACAATTTTCATCAACTTTCTCAGATTTGCTAGAATTTGTCAATGAATTTTCTACACACTGTTTCAATTGATCGTTACTAAATCCTGACGACGTTTGTTGAGTCGCCGACTCTCCGGCAGGCATAATACTCTGCATGTAAATTTCCTCGGCAACAGAATTATTCACATTGCGACTTAAGGTTGCAGATTGGAGTTGTGGCAACGTTTGTAAAAATATCACTTGATTAGTTGTCGTAGTCGATGGAACTATTTGACTTTGACTTTTTGGCAAACTCTTCACATTAGGAAAATCGTGTTGAGAACCGATGGTTTTGTTGATTACGTTCCAATTGTGAATGGTTGTGCGGTCGACGTCTTCTTCATTTCTTAAGTTCTTCTGATTGTCAATAACAGAGCTGATACCGTTCCTGGCATTATGATCGTTGGAAAAATTAATCGTGTGACTGAATAAATGTATGGTCAGCTTGTCTACGCCTAGTAATACTTCATTGCATACTGGACAAGCCAGTGGACGTGTCGCCACACTTATAAGTCCTGCGCGCAGTGCGTCAAGCGTCAAAAACGCAGGCTGAGAGCAGAGCGGACACGCAAGTAACTTTGCACACATTTTACTTGCTCTTGCGGTTCCTTTCAACGTAATTCTTTTAATACATGTACGACGGTTTAAACATCTTACACCTCACTTTGTCCCCAGCTTTTCGTTGGTATTCAGCAGATGCATTTGATTTTAGGTAGGAAAAATCAGTTATCCAACTAACTACTTATAGTATTAGGAACTGTAACAACCATTGCAAGCATGCTACCACTAGCGTCTGCATAGTTAAAATTAGAACAAAATATGCCCTTCTTGTTTAGGCTCTGCATTTGATCTTGACCTGTTTAGATGCTCATTAGACGCGATAATCAGGTATAGAGTTAAGTTGAAATGAAGATTTTTAAATTGTGTTGATTTGTTGAGTTGTAGAGCATCGAATCTTGATTTTGATAAAATCCGAATTTCTAATTATAGAAATGTCAGGCTTAATACTTATTTTCAGACAAAACTCGCTCCTCACACCTATTCTATATTTATATTCACTTTAGGGCGGGAGGTTCAAGAGATATACAACCATAATAATAGTAATATCCTGATTTAACAGGCATTTTTGGATTTGAGAATATGTGCAATGTATTGTGTAATAAAATTTTAGTCTTCGTTTGAAACAGATGTAATTATGAAATAAGAAGTACAAAAACATTTAAGGATGCATGGGCTACTCTGGATCAAACGTCAGGGAAACCGAAGAATAATCGTTCAATAAATCTATAACAATCTATTTTACGCCTAGATTAGTGAACACGAATAAAACAATATTTTTATCATGTAAAAGAATCGAATTTCAGCATACATGAATAACATAAACTAAGCTAATATTAAAAGTTTGAGAAAAGCTTTTATAATTAGAATGTTGACAACGATTGAAATCTGGTGTTTTTTTTTTTTAACCAATGTTAATGTTTTTCAGCTTAATTTGTTCATCACAGAGGTGTTCTCCAGAGATTGTTTAAAAACGTGTCACAGGATGTCAAGAGTGGATGAAAATATATTTATTCAAGTGAGGTACAACAGATGTTAGTCAATTACTTTTGCATATTGTAACTGTTCTATAATGTGCTTTTTTTTTTATTCTCCTTTAGACAGTTTGTGAAATTCCTACCAGCGAGCAAAATGAGCTTAAAAACATTAGAATTGAATCAAAAACACTAGAGTTTAATAGTTTTACAGGTTCTAATCATGAAAACTTTTCTCAAATTGTTAGGAAGTGTAAGAATTGCAGGACATTTCCGAAGCTTGTGGAAGGACATTTATTATTAAACAGCCAATTACCTATAATCGAAAAAAACATGCAAGTACATGCATGTTACAATTCTATGAACCGTCATCTTTTTTCAAATCAGCTTAAAATTGGACACTTGTACGACAATCCATCTTTGCAGCAGTATTCGCGTCCAGCTGAGAGATTTGTATTTATCCATTCGTCCTTGCAGTTCTTTATAAACAAGTATGCCTGGAAGTGAATTGTGGTATTGAAAACTAGACACAACATTGCAATTCCTACGAAAGCAGGAAATATGAATTTATCATCCTTATTGAAATGAATCTTCTCTTTTTACCAGTGTTATGAAAACATGTGATTAGAAAATTCAATTCCAACACAATATTACCAATTTTATCTAATTTTAAATTATATCAAGATATCGGTGAGCTCGTTTTTATTTTCTGACCTGATCAAACACTTACCCTTTCTTTGTGACAATCACGATCAATTGATCCACAAAGAATCGCTGGACTATTGGGAAGATGCTTGACAATCTGTAAAGGTCATTGATGTTCAAAATTATAAATAGTTATTCAATTGATGAATGAATGATCGTCGCACGTATTCATTTTCTATTTTTGATTCAAAAGAAATACCAATAGATAAAGACAAGAGAGAGCAGGAATTTAAATTGACGTTAATAGTTTTAGAAGAAAAACAAATTACTGACAGCGTCGAGGCATTTGTTGGTACAGAGTTTGTTCCCGACAATTGAGCAAGGAAAATCGTCCGGATGTTCATGGAGTAGAGCTGGATTCCCTTTGGGTTGTTCCTTGCTTCCCTTCTTGAACTGTCCGCTCAAAAATACCCCGCAAACACAACCGAGTGGCGTTGTTTCAGTTGTAGGAGCATCGGTCGTTGTCTCATTACTTGTCGTTGCTATCTGTGCCGTTTCATCCGCATAGATTTGCGACGCACACAAAATCACCGCCAGAATTTGTAGGCGCATGGTAATAAGCTGTAGGCACAAAAATAATTTGAGAGAAAACTTCACTGCCAGGAAATAACTTCTTTGTAATAAATCTGGAGAACATGTTTTAATTTGATAAACAGTACAATAAAAATCACGATAAATTTCGAGTTAGCGTTTTTTCTTAATAGTATAACTCAGTAAGTCCGAAAAATACAATAAAACATAATGCATGTCACTTTGATTCACAATTTCACTTACCTGTAGCAGAAATTAGACACTTCTTAGTTTAATGACTGGAACTTGAATGACGATTTAAATAATGATTTTCGCGTTTATCCAAATACGTTTTAAATCTGCTGATTGCAACATAATGCAAAGTTCGGAAAAATTGTCAGAGTCAACAATTACACATTGAGGTCAACAAGGAAAGCAAAAATTGCTTCGTGTGCAAAATACCTGCGAATAAATTGCAGCACCGCACAACAACTGTTGGCTGATTCCTTGGTATTGGTGAATAGTGTGAATATACATTAGACCTGTCGTTAAGAAGGGTGAAATCGAATTTCGATGGTCATACCCCTTAAATTGGTTCGGAATAATTTTAAAAAATGTTCCTTTTTTTCCTCTTTATATTTACCAACCCCTAAAAAGACTTGCTTTTTCTTATAAACAAGCATTTATTTTTTGAGGTTTTTAAGCAAAAATGCGTACCGGATTCAAAAAAAATCGTACAGTTTTTTCTAAATAAGCAAAAAGAAGATGTCCGTTCAGTTCAAAATGCCGCTTGGGAAATTTGGCTATCTCTATTTTTGACTCCGCTATCTAACTTTTAGTGTGGTAAGAAATTTCGACTAGTGAATCCAAACTTTTGAGCGTTCAAGGAACTCAATGTTATTTGTCTTAAGAAAACGGAAATTCTTTGCTGAAGGTAATATATGGAAATTCAAAAATTTCGGACACCTCATTTTCGTTCTTATAAGAAAAGGGATAGGTCTAATATACCTATGTTTTCATTTTCACAAATATTTCTCCCGAATGTGACAAAGCCATTCTGTTTTTTGTCGATTTTTCATTTTGTTGCTTCAACTTTTACGTTCTTGAAGTAAAAGATTCAGAAACTGTGTTACAAGTAATATTATCTAATTTTGTTGGCTACATTATGATAAAGTAAGAAATTAAATTGAAATATAATACTATGAGAATTTGTTTAAATTTGAGGAAATAATTAATTCTCTGAGCATTGTCTAATATTCAGAATTGATACAAAAGTTTTGAAAATGCATGTAGAGAAATTTCCGAGAACTTAGAGAAGTCAGTTTTGAGTGTGGAAAAAGATTCAGAAAACCACAGAAATGTTTGTTCTATTGGAAAACTGAGCACTTATTTCTCAAGATTTCACTTTTATTATTACACATTTAAATAACAAAAAAGTTAAGATTAGTGAACAGATATATAAATCCTACTGCGTGAAGCTTATTTTCTTCACTTGGGCATTACTCGCCATGAGTTTAGCTTCACCTTCAAGAACGATTCGTTCCATATTAGCTATGCATCGATATTTACACTTGATAATTTTCCTTACAGTGACTATTTCAACAGTTATTGAAACAGTATCGCCAGCATAACATGGCTTTGGATACCTGATTATCTGTTCGACGACTATCGTCCCAGCACCTGGCAATTTAGTACCGATAACACCGGAAACCAAACCATTTAGGAATGCTCCATGTACAATGTTCTTAGGAGACGTTATATGAATTGGATTGAAGTCATCAGTGAGCTTGGCGAAACTCAGAATATCATCCTCGGTTATCGATTTAGTTATAGTTATGCTATCGCCAGGCTTGAGGTTTTGATCAGAGGCAAGTTTAGATGGAAGTTTGGCACTGTAGGACCTTGAATACCTTGCGCAGAGTGTAAAAAGCCTGCTATTCATCACGGATTATTTAAATAATATCGTTGTGTGACCCGAAGTATCAAAATGTTGTTAGAGGGTGAAAATTAGCTCAATGCGGTAGCGGAATCGCGGAAACTGGGACAACTGTTGGGTGTTCTTTAATGTGCTTAACGTTGGTATCAGAACAGTAATCTGTGAGGAATATCGTTGCCAAGTTTTTAATTCTAATGTTGGAACTATTTGAGAAATATATCATAGATTCGATAATTTCAGGGGAAGTTATTAGTGGTTTTGAAAAAGGCGTGATCAGGAACATCAGTGTCGTTATAGCTGAAAGAACCGTTTCTTCATCAGAGGATGTCAGCAGAGACGATACAGCCTGCACACCGTGACTGTGAATGATGTAATCCTTGTTCTGTGGATCTGAAAGCAAAACTTGGGTTTTACATGGGAAATCCATGGCAAAAAAAAATTATCAGAAATATTCAACTGTCTGAAATTCAAATTCTGAGTAGTTTGGTAAAAATTTCTGAGTGCATGAAAATAATTTTTGCCAATGATGGATTTTGTTGACGATAAGTGAAGTTACCTAAACACAAGTTGCAGATTCCACCGATGGAAAAACGGACAAAATCTTTGTCATCTTCGGAGAGTAAATATAGAAACAGATCGATTACTCTCAGTTTACGTAGATATTCATAGTTTATTGGATCGTAGGCAAAATTGACCAAGTTAGCCAACACTTGTGTCTTTGCTTCTGTAAATATACAATCAATTTTCATATCAGTCATGTATTCAACAGATTTATTTTGCAAAAAATAAGCTCATTTGGGACTTTTCAGTTAGTTGGGTTAGGAATTCTTTCCCATGTATTCCTGTTAGTACGTTTGTTTCAACTGATTCCACATTTACATATTTAAAATTAAAATAGGAAGTCCGTCATCGAAATCTTTGTATAATGGAAAATCATGCAAGCTTAAAAGTATTAGCAACAACAACAAAACAACACAACAATCATAATAACAGTGTTGATTACCTTTAGACTTTGAAGTTTTGAATTCGTTGGTCAAAAGTTTTAAGAATTCAAAACGTCCAACCTTATTCTTTCCTGTACGTGCAATCAATTGTTCTTTTCTAGTAAACATAATATCCAAAATCAACGCGAATTCCTACAAGCCCAGCTTGGGTGTTTGATCTGAAGTTTGCGCGTTCAGGTTAGATTACGTTTCCTCTCGACTTTTTGTTTGCCCTTGCTCTACTCCTTTCAAGTTATTTTATTAAATTTCGCTTGTTTCTCAATCAAACTTTCCTTCACAGGTATTCGGAACATTATGCAAGTCACACGTGCGGATTAACGATATTTGACTCATTGATTTGACTCGTGTGTTTACCTGTGTTTACTATGATATTTACAGTGCTCGTCATGGGCGACAGAGGTAGAACTACTCACGAACGCGGCAGCGCAAAAGAGATAACAGGCTGTCGATAGTACTGGGAACTAATTTCGGAACGCCCCCTTCGCACATGCTGCGTTGACGCTAGTGTTCGTGCGATTGCAGCAACCGCAATTATCGGGAGGGTAACCCGAATTTTTCAGGTACAAGACATCTCAGTGTTAGGGGGACGGTAAATCTATATCTTAAACAGTTTTGTTGCGATAAATTGGATGTTGATAAAATTAAAAGTATGTTAAAAAATTTTGGCTCCTTGTGAATTTTTTATTCTCGACTAAATTGGAGTACCGTAAACCCCATCCTTAAAAATTTGAAGAACACAATTTTACATTCGGTAAAAAATAGAAAACTGAGAAAATATATTTTTAATATTATTGAAACATATTTTTCAGAAAAAGTAAATTGTTTTCTGCTTGAAAAGTACTCTTAAGACCTGTTTTTATTAGTTATAGAATCGTATTTATACTTCTTATATAAAATGTTGGAATGTTTGTGTGCTGAAAAGATTGTCATTTTTTTCAACTTTTATTGCTCACTTCCAAAATCCGCCGACCTTATAAGTTACATCTTCGGCGCTTGTTATATTCTGTTACCAGTTAGTTTTCTTAAAATTTTTAAATCTTTGATCAACGACATTGTAGCGAGCTTTACTTACCTTCGCTCTTCGCAGATCTCAATGATGCGCTATGATTTTCGTCACATTATACCAATGACAACATCGGCGATTTCTTGCATCACTGCGAAAGTTCTTGTACAGGCACGAATCCAGGACAGTGGGTGCAAAACCGAGTCCGAATGGGGCGAGCGATCACCCCCGCCGGAACTGCGTCTGTTTATAATGACTGTTATTAATTTGACTATGGCTTCTGTACTTTCAATCTGCGAGCGTTTTTTTTGAGCCAACGAATTTTTTAGGATATTCATTCTAGTTTTCCAAAAGTATTGGCAATGTGACGAAAACCATACTTCATCATCGAGATCCGCGTCGAGCGAAGGCGGGCAAAGCTCGTGGCAAAGCCAATCATCGAAGAATTATAAGTTCTAAAAAAACTAATTGCAAATAGGACAGAAAAATCGATGAAGGGATCCGAAGGTGTGACACATAAGGCAGGTGAATTTTAGGAGCGAGCAATTATGAATTTAAGGGGCGAAAATTTGAATAATTTGAATTATACCTTCAACCGAAAAATTAGGAGGTCTTGTTTTCTTCATTCATGACCTTTAGGCCTGCTCGAAAGTCGGTTACCACTGAAATTAAACGAATTCTCACGCATCTGTTGCGGAGAATCTCCTAATTGGGATTGAAAATTCACCTCTGCTCCCACGTGAGGACGTTCTTTTATTGTTACTTAGAAAATTGTTTTGCTTACTGTTGTCTATTCGAATGATTGCTTTCGTATAAAAGAATTGATAAAAAAACACCCTACTACGTCAGTGGCTTGATTGTCACGTGCGCAAGTCATGATAAGTTTGATAAGTCAATTGCAAAATCTGGATTGCGCCAGCTGATAAGTAATCTCAACAATCCACGAATAAATCAATGAATACAGTAAAATGTGTGCGCCGGTTTATGGTTGACATGGATTTATAGCTTCTTATAGATACAATGAAGACGCTCGCTTCCTGGTGAACTTTTCTCTAAAAACGTTCTTGGTATACCAATGAGACGTAACTGGGTGTGCGATTGCAGTGAGAAAAAGAAGCAGAAGACGTAGGAGAATAATAAATTGAAACAAACAGGAACAAGAAAGAAAAACGAGAAGGATAAGAAATGGGGCAAGATCATAGTATGAGAAACGGTCTCGGGCAGGTCTCAGGTTGCACGTATATATTCAATGAAGTTGACCGAGCACCGGAGCACGTATTTTGCTGATTGTCCGAGTCATTAGCCACATACGAGCTTAGTTTCTTCTCTGACAGATCCCCACCTCAATTCTTGAGGTTCATTCATACGTTGATATCCCCATCTTCCTGCCGCCTTTTGCTATATAAGCTTGGCGGCCCTTGGCAAAGAGCTTTCTCATATCCGCGTGCAGTTGGTCTTGAAGTGCATCGCTACCTGAGGTGTCGATTATTCCACGTTTGAATTGAAACAGTGTTTATGTATTATTTTTATAATTTTATCATTATTTCTGGAGGGTAATTACGACTATCAAATTAAAACCGGATATCAAGTAAAATCATGGTGCTGCGATTCGCGGAATTTGCGAGCATTGCTTCACTCGTACTCGCTTTCGTCTCCTGCGAACCTTATCGCGAATATTACAGACGCGAACCTACAGAGTATAACACCCCTCTTCACATCATTGTCATCATGGCTGATGATTTGGTAAGCCCGTAATTACAATTTTCAAGAGGGAACCATTGGCATTTCTACGTTTCGTCTGAAGCTTGCAGGCTACATTCTCAGTGTTTCAGATTGACAATGAGTTGTACTTTGAAATAATACTCAATTCACTCTTACCATCATTGTTTCTGTCGTGCAATAAATATCGCTTGTTAACTACGAAGAACCGAAAACGATTATCGATCCGAAATAAAACTTCAAGTGGCTCATAGCGGCCATTTTGATTTTAGAGCATTTTTTAACTTCACCCACCTAATTTTTTTTTCAACACTCGCTTGGAAAGTTCGTTTTTCGAAGTCTGTAGAGCCTACGTCAAATGCCCCTTTTCTGAATTGTGCGGTAAGACGAGGTTGGCGCATGCGCACACTTCAAATACAACAGGGCTTCTTTCTGCGCATGCGCGTTATAATTACTCATGTTCCTCCAATACCGGGAAACTTGTCCACAAGATAATGACTCTCCTGTCTATTGCGGGCGTCCGTAAATCACGTTATCGATTATATGGGGAGAAGGGGGTGCAAAAATCATTACGTCCACTTACGTCAAATGCAAATAACAACATTTACAATAAAAAAAATATTTCTATTACCGCGTACTCGTTGAGGCGCTGCAGCTCGGGGACTGGTGTGGCTTCTATCACAGGTATACCTATATATTTGGTCCCGAGCTGTATGTGCCGATGCTCGAGCAACCCCCACTTGACCTCCTTGACGAATAGCCTATTCGATCTTTATTGAGTACTATTTTATTGAGAAAGAACTGAACTTTTTACTTACTTATTTTCGGTCGGTAAAAATGAATACTGCGCGTGATTATTTATTCCTGTTAAGAAAGGAAGTCTAGATTTGTTCACGGGGGAAGGGGGTCGGTAATTTTTCTTATGTCATCTGAAGGGAGTAGGGTTGTCAAAAACCCTCTAAATTCGACGACGTAATTTTTGGGAGCGAATAATTTGAATTGCAAGTATTTCTATGTAGTTTCACGTCAATTTAGGGGGCGGATTGTGTGGCAAGGATGTAGTGAAAGTGGGAGAACAACCTTGCAGCAGTTAAGGGGCCATTCAAGTATTAGCTAATGCATTTTTTGCAAATTTTCGCATGCCACCCCTCGTAATAACGATTGGTCATGTTTTCTTGTTTTGTCCACTACTGTTTTTTAACGTTAGCTAACGCTTCTTGAAAAGTTTATTGGCAAGTCCATTCATTACCTGATGGGACTGGCAGAAATACCATTTATAACCGCATACTGATCAATTTATTCCCACTTTATTAAATATTAATTATTATTAATTATTAATACACATTAATATGTTCATTAAAACGTGAATCCATTATTCATTGTGTATTAAATAGATTATAAATTGCCTTGTTTTTTTTAAATGCATCCAATAAACATTATATTTGCTGGGATATTATTACCGAGCAATTCACGCATTATTAACACCTCATTTTAAAGATTCTTTATATTAATTGATAGCACGCACTTCAAATTCCCTATGTTAGCTAACGCTTGCCTAGAATGCCTACTACAATAGGGTGACATTAGATAACACTTCTCCGAATGGTCTACCCTTGTTTTAGCGTAATCTAATACCAGAATCGCCCCTAACACGATGTATTTTTAATTACTTATTATCTGTGACATCCGGGCCGGATGTAACAGATTACGCACAAACGGTTATTAAAAATTATAAATAAAGAAATTCAAAATAAAGTAGACCGTCTAGAGAGGTCAAGAGAATTGCGCTTTCGTGCATATTAAGAGTCGCTTTGCAGAGTAAACAAGTTCATTACCGGATTCGTAAGGGTAATTATATCAGTCTTTATGAGCAGAAATATTTTGTGTTTTTAAGATCGTCACACCTCAAAACGCAATGATTCAAACGTTGCACTATAGTAATCATCATCTTTTACCTTAGAATTTGAAATTTCATCAATCCAAATTAGGGTACTTGAGTTCAAAGTTTAATAATTCGGCGAAACAAATGCTACAAGATAGTTTACTGTCTAACCAGATTTTGAATCATAGTTATCAGCTGTTATATGTTCAACCGCGTGGCTTTAGAATAATTTTTTTTCGAATTAATTTTCACCTCGTTATAACAGTTTCGACAATATCGTACCAAGATAAAAAAAAAAAATGCCCCGATAGTCGTTGGAGTTTTTTTAAGTACACTGATACTCGAAATATTGAATTCCGCCTAAAATTGTGGTAGTTACGAGTAAATTTGTTCGCCATTAAAAATGGTCGAGGTCGTCCCTCGGTTTCGAACACTCAGAGAAGAGATTATTCACTGTAAAAAATATCATTCTTTAATTGCTTCAATCTGAATCATAGATATATTCAAATTAAGCAAAGTTGTGTTTGATTTCGCAAAAAGTAACAAAACAGAATTGCTTCGTTTAAAAAAATAATTTTTTGAAGGAGTTGACTTGGCGTAAAATTTTTTTTTTTTTTGAATTCAACAAATTAAATTGGTTTTTGAAATAAATACTCTGTAGAAATACATACAGCTGATGATCGTGTTGCTAAAACAACAAACTGATTTGTTTACGTTGAACATGGAAGAGTGTACCAGATATTACTTCAGATTAAATAAAAATTTGTTCAAGTGTACGGTAATTTGAAATTTATCAGTTTTTGAAAAAATTTATTCAATTTGAAGAATCTTTTCCCTGAGTAAGAGTATGAAAGCCGATGATTCCGGTTAAAAATTGGGTAGAACTCAAAAACACAAAGTGATTCATTGAACGCAAGTAACTCTGAGCGTTCTGATGAATCTTCAGCCGATTCTTCGGTTTGGTTTTTGCCAAGTTATTGAACTTGGAACCCAAATGGCCTGTTGTATCGGGACGATAGGGTTGTTTACTAGTTGCATGCGCCAGAAATGTGGCTTTGCCTCAGAGATCAAGGAGCATTCCGTCTCATTGTTAACTGCGAGTTTAATATTCTCCGGTGTATTATTATTCAGAGAGTCTGAGGTAGGCCGTAGGTATACGACTCTCGACTCGGATTAATAATGCACGCCGAGTTAAGGCAATTACCTCTTAAGATGCGGAGGCTTCTACTAGTCTACTTATGTTAGAACCGGCGCCCACGCATCCAGGGCGAAGAAGGAGAGGGGCACGTGCAATGAGGAAGATTATCCGCAGACACGGGCATCTGACTCACGGCGAGCCAAACAAATAAAATTCCTGCAAAGTGATGACGAAATTCATTTAGGTTACGTAATTGCCGCTCTGTGTTTAATTCATTCCTCCTTTCTTTCTCCTTCTCATAATTCTTCTTCTTTCGGTTGTTTGTTTGCCGGTAATATGCTGTGCAATATGTGACAATTACATGCGCATACGTACATTCATACAAACTCACGCACACACATATATGTATATTGCAGAACACTTTTCATTTTCAATGTATTATCTACAGCATGTGAAAAATTATCTAAGCATCAAATTTCAGTTCCGCTAACTTTACTGAACAATATAGCACCATCGAAACTTTGGAATATTAGTTTTATATTAATTGATTGACATTCATTTTCACCTATTCGAAACTCCAAGTTTGAATTATTCAGGAATTATGTGATTTATTTTTTTACGTACCGTTCGAATCAATGATCGAGAAGTTTCAAATGAATCATTGTATTTTTTTCAGGGTTGGAACGATGTTGGATTTCACGGGTCAAACCAAATCCCAACACCGAATATAGACGCTCTTGCCTACAATGGAATAATCCTCAATCGCCACTACACTCTGCCTTCATGCACACCCTCGAGAGCTGCTTTTCTCACCGGACGATATCCCATCCGTATGGGTAAGTTTCTGCCTTAATTTGATATGATGATGATTATTATTATCACTTGAAGGAAATAGAACAATTAACGCTGAAAGAAATTTTTAGTTCCGGTTACCGCTCAGTCCTTAACTAGTTTCATTTTTTACCACAACCGAAAAATATAGTTCTAGGTAGAAAATGAAAATTAGTTTTCTAGCTGTTACCGGAAAGTCTGGTATCCGTTACTAATCTTTCTCATTGCGATCACTGTTACTATGTTTTCTTGTAACCGTTGCGAAAATTTAATGCTTGTGCAACAATAAATTGACATTAAAGCCTTGTTTAACTAAAAAAGTAGAGTAAACCGAACAAACCGATTTCGCGTTGCAATTACCAAGAAAGGATCGACAATAGCGCAAAATGTTTACGCGTGCCTCGTTTTTCGTAATTCCAACAATATTCAAACAGTTTTTTTTTAACGATACCTGTTTTACTCAATTTTTCTAGTTACTATAACAATGAAATTTTTCTCACTGAAGAATGGTAAGTCTTATTCGAATTCAAATATGGCAACAATAATAATAAACAAAATCTATATCGTATGTTGAAACACAATTTTATACATATATTATAAGAATGATGTATTTCTAAATATTGTGAGTATTATACCACTCAATATTTTTTGTAATTAAATGATTTTTTATAGGGATGCAGGGCGCTGGAATTAAGGGTGGAGAACCACGTGGCATTCCACTGAACGTCCACACTTTGCCAGAGCACCTGAAAGGCATCGGTTACGTAACGAGACTAATAGGAAAATGGCACGTTGGTTATCACACGCCACAGCACACGCCGATGCACCGCGGTTTCGATTCGTTCCTCGGATTTTATAACAGCCACATTACTTATTTTGACCACAAATACAAACAACAGGTGATAAACATTCACAGCTCATTACTATCGTAATTCATTATTTAATGATTCGTTTAACCGATTTCCTTCCGTCATTCTAATCGTGAAACAATTTTTAAATATTGGAATGTATTGGGATTGAAAATAATAAAAGATGCCATCTAGCGGCAGAAAATTTACTGTGTACTGATCGCATCGTACGTAAATTTTAATTTTTTTTAAATAAGCATATCTCACTTTTTGTCAATTCAATGGAAGAAAAAAAATGGTTACCAACCCCTCCTTTCCTTACCCTACACAAGCTAATCGCTTATGGGGGCATACCTGAAAGGGGTTCGATTGTAATTATTATTTTTATTATTGTTATGTTTCGTTGCAGAATTTGAGTGGGTTCGACATGCACCGAGGAGTGGAGCCGGACTGGGGATCTCAGGGCGATTATGCTACGGATTTATTTACTGACGAAGCAATTCGGGTAATAAAAGCACATGACCCATCTCGTCCTCTTTATCTTCAAGTTTCTCACTTGGCGGTTCATCCGCCCCTCGAAGTTCCTCGCGAAGACTTATGGACCGACGAATTCAAACACATCCGAGAATCTAACCGTCGGATTTTTGCTGGTATGTAGATACCCAGATATTCGATAATTTCATTAAAATAATAATAACAATAGTAATGATCTGGAAAATCGTTTTTGGAGATGCAGAAACGGAGAATAAAAAAAATAAAATAAACCAGGTACACAGATTTCCGGATTTTTCTTCGAAAAATTTTATCATTATGGCATATGATTTAGGTTCTGATTCCTAGAATACATATTGTTTCAGCGATGGTCAGTCGCCTTGATGATTCAGTAGGCCAAATCGTGGCCGCCTTAGGAGCCCAGCATATGTTGAGGGATTCGTTGATCGTGTTTATGACTGACAACGGCGCCGCTTCCGTTGGCGAGTTTCGTAATTTCGGCTCAAATTGGCCGCTCCGTGGTGTGAGTTAAAACAATACAGAATTATTATAAACATGCTACCTGAAGATTACAAACAAATTAAGAGAAAAAAAAACAGAAAATAGCTTGACAATATGGCGTCGGGGTGATAATCAGGGGATTGTTTTTGGATCGTTTAGCAAATGGTAAGACATGTACAAAAAGTATCGTGCAAGCTGTTGCACTTTTGTTCCATGATATTGAGTTAGCGTGGGGTGAAATATGCGATAAAAAAAACCACTTCTATGATTAAATATCATCGCCATGACAATGGACTCGTTTTTGACTTGTTTTTATTGCACGTTTTACAAAATGATATCCAAGTTTAATTGCAAATAGTTTTTCTATTTTGAAAATGTTGAAAAAAATTTCTCGGATAAAACTCAATCGCCATGTGTATGTACCTGCTATAAAACGACTTCTTCCGAATTTTAGGAATGAGTGGGATACAGAATTAAGAAACCTTAGAGACTGAGTCATAAAGGCTGACAAATTTTGTTTTGGCACGAGATAATAAGAAACAAATGTTGTAATAAAATAAAATAATCTACCATCACAAACTCGCACAGACAAAGTACACCCTGTACGAAGGCGGAGTCCGAGGAGTGGCTGCAATTTGGTCACCGCGGCTCTACGATACGATGCGGGTTTCAGACCAACTGGTACACATGACCGACTGGCTTCCGACTCTATATGCAGCAGCTGGTGGTAAAGTTGGGGACTTGGGTGACATCGATGGTGTAAACCAGTGGCCGAGTTTCAGCACGGAACATGGTGGAAAAATTAGGAATTCGCTACTGTTGAACATCGATGAGGTTTCCGAAACTGAGGCGGCGATACAAGGCCGTTACAAACTCCTTCGAGGTTTTTAGCTAATAATTGTTAAACTGGCTAATCGGATGAAACGAAAGTGGAGATTCTTGTTTTACGGACCTATTCAACAAATCGTATTTTATACTTTTTTTTTGTTTAATGTAAGTGACGGAATCTGCTTAAACATTGGAAAAATTTAGGGTTCACGATCACTGGTCTTTTGGAATCAGTGAAAACAGTTCATAAATTTAAATGCAGTTGATTTGCACTCGCTTTGAATCCCACATCTTACATGTTATCATATGAATTTTGCGAACCTTTCTCAAAGCTCATACGCCCGCGATCATATAAACCCAATCATTTTCAATTATTCTAAGCAATTCTATTTTTCAGAAGAGAGAAAAAAGAATGAAATACGACTTGCTGAATCAGTTACTAAAACGCGATAAGTCCCGGTCTATCCCTTGAAAGCAGTTTTTTATTAGAGTTCTCTGCCTGTTTCAGGTTCTTTCAACCGGGGATTCTACGATGGATATCAGGGAGAATCTGGTCGTGATATGCGAGATGTGTTTTACAATACGAGTTTGGTTATCGGTAGCGCAGTTTCGAAAACGATTACTACTTATCTCGGGGGTCCAATCACTCAGTACAGTGCCATGATTCCTCTTCGTCTCAACGCTAGCGTCGAATGCACCGTATATCCCGGTCCGTTTCGGAAGTCACACTTTGACACCTGCAACGAGACGGAGTGCCTCTTTGATATTATTAACGATCCTTGCGAAACGAAGAATATTGCCAGAGATTTTCCTAAGGTGGGTAATACAGTTGCATGTTAAAAGTCCCGAGCCAGTTTTCTTTCGCAATACAAACCGGCAAGCGTTTATTCAAAACCAAATATTTGTTTCTAGTCGTATGTTATACTCTCATACAATATATAATATAGGACATTGGAAAAAAGATTGTTTTCCTTCGGAATAATAATTGACGAAAGTTTTTTATAACTGAAATTTGTCGCCGAATACAAAAAGTTTAATTAGATTCATCAATTCATAAGTAAAAGAAAATTATTTCTTTTTTTTCAGAGCAAATTTATATTGTTCAATTGATTTGAAGTCGGTCATATTTTTTTGTTGAAAATTATTTTATTTTATAATTTCTAATTTTTTTTTTTTTTGTGCTTATACATCTATAGATACTTTTTCAATGTGGCAGGACGTCGAAAAATGCAACTATATTATAGAATGAAAATTTAGATTTTCCCAAACAAGTTATTAATAGACCAGTATCATTATTAAAATTTCATGTGACTACCGGCGGCGCATGCGCTTTCCCATTAAACGCAATAGCTGCAAACTTATTTGATGATTTTTAGATTTATTCAAAATATTGTTCAATTTCAGGTGAAAATATTCATTTAACTTTCACTTATTATATCGAATAGGTACTTAATAAGTAAAACAATGATAATATTAGATACATTAATGACATAAATTAATATTGTATCGCGTTGTTCCTGGGAGTAAAAAACAAAAACCGACCGTGAGGAAATATAATCGAGTCGATCGATTAATCGAGTTTGAAAAATAATCGATCGTACTCGATTAATCGTTAAAGAACTGACGATTTAATCGAGAATCGATTAATCGATTATCTTTGGTCGTTCTCACCTTCGACACTTTCGTGTTTAGATAGTATCGGAGTTGGATCTTTTCCTGGAGAAGTACTCCAACTATTTGGAGAAACAGGCTCTGATACCGGTCGACTGGCACGCGGATCCTCGCAGCTTCAACGGCACCTGGCAGCCTTGGTTAAGCCCCGGAGCTTACGCTTACACAAAATGCGGGGCGGCGGTTAGCACAATCGCAATATGCGCCCATATGGGAATGGTTCTGCTGGTCGTCGGACTCCGCGCATTTCTTTGACTGAGGGACACGTTTCCCGCGAAAAATATAACCGCCAGCTTCCGTTGCTCCTACAAAGATGACGCTCAGAACTGCGCAAAAGGCGATCAGCTTACTTCTGCACAAAAAAGCAAGTATAATAAACGAAACGAGGAAAAGGAGGAACTAGTGGAAATCAATTTTATCGATGACGATTAAAATTACAATCAACTATAATATAATAACCTAACCACAACTTATTATAATTGATCTGTTACGCATAAATGATCTTATATTACTTATTTGCACCTCATATTTATATCTATATTATACCTATCGCATAGATGTAAGCGTTTTGTGCCGAATATATACCTATTATGTAAGTACAATAACAATAATAATAATAATAATAATAATAATAATAATAATAGTAATATAATAATATATTTATTGTATAAGTTTGAAACTGTGCAGGGAGCTTACTCCTCGAATGTAGCGACGTTGATTGTCAGTGAACCGCTACAGATGCATTCAACCAACAAAAAACGTTCGAGTACGAATCTTTCTAATTACACACAGCTGCAGCTAAGTGATCAAAATATTATATACAAGCGTACAAGTAATTTGTCCACAAAACAGATAATGAGTCGATTACAGAATTCAGCGCATGTCTGAATTTTTCATTTCGTCGACATATTTGCAGCTGTAAGATTACCAAAAACTGATTTGATTACAGCTGATTATAGATTGTGAAATTCGAAGTTTGGTGAACCTCTTTTTGATGATCGACGTGGAATAATTTATGACATTAAAGTGCACAGGTTACAGGTTCTTAAATTTATACACTGTAAACAATATTCTGGTGTGGACCTATATAGAATATGATTTGCTGTCAATTCAACACTATTGGTGTTCATGTAACACTATCTCGTGCTAAATCTTCGGATTGACCTCAAAAATTGTTCATACTAGTGAATTTTTACAGAAATTTTTTTACAGTGTACGCATATAACTATATATTAATATTGTATATTGTTATGTAATTTTATACGTATTATATTTACGATAGAGATTTTTGTAAATATTATTCATCATGTAAAGTATATAATATTTGTATATTCGGTATAAATCTTTTTTTTCACCTCACGCATTATATATTATACGGTATTATAAAAGTTACGCAGTAAGAAGAGTATTTAAATTGATTGCAAGTTGCATTTTACGTGTAATAATAATACGTTGTATCCTAGGAAATTATAGTTGACACTGCATATTTTAAGCTACAGTCGTTCGCTAATCGCCACACTAATTACGAAATTCATTGACCCAGTTGATTGCATGCGCATACGCGATACGTTGTTCAGTTTCAATGGTCGCAAACTTATTAATATTAGAAAATTTTCAAGAGTAATTTTTTCCTTCAATTAACTTGAATTATCGAATTTCACGAGTAAAAAAATTTGGAGCAAGGCTAAAGGTTTTAAGTTACAAAAAGGCGGTGGGGTTTAAATAAGAATTTTCAGTTTCTTTCGAAAACTGTGGAAGATACGAAGAAATTTTCTAGAAGGAAAATCGTGCGTCTATATAACAGCTTGATAAAAGTTTCTTTTTCCACTTATCGACATTTCTTGCCGTTTTCGTTTTAATGAAGAAATTCTTAATCTCGGTATTTTTTGGGTATCAAATTTTAAATCTGCCGTTCATAATAATACAAAACTCAGAATTGTAGATGAAGTGTAACTCAGAATTCTTTACGTAACGAAATATGTTCAGTGTGCAAGAATACACGAGAATTAATCCCCTCCATAAGCGAATCTGATGTTACTATATCAAAGGTGACATCAAGCGAAGCGTTTTATGACCTCATTGACAAACATAAGACAGAGTTGTTTTAATATATGAACGTGTACAGACATTTAACTCACAATTCGTCCTGAGCGGCGTGCGCGTCGCTTAGATGTTCCGTAGAGATTGTCGATTTCAGTTTCAGACTTAAAAAGTATCGATAACTTGACACAGATTTTATACATCTATATTTATTAGAACGCATGGTAGTTTGTCAGTTGAAAAGCCGTGTCCAATATTTGTAGCCAGCTGTAAGGCTTAACCAGTTTGCCGAGTTTCACTTCTTTCTATTTCTCCAAGCGAGCGGCATCCGCAATGCTTATACGTATCGAATTTGAATTGTGCTTCGGGATAGTATTTTAAACCAGTGATAATATTTAGCAATACATATTGTATGTTTAATCGATGCAAGAGTACGTTTCTGTCAGGGATGTATATTCGTACACACGCAGTGTGTATGTTATTTATGTGTGTATATATACGTATACATCAATATAAATACAAATAAATAAGAAAATCAGTCTGATCGCAAGAAAAGAAATTTCATCAGATCTGAAAATGAAGTGTCCTCGTTCCAAAACTGTCTGTGCCCTTATTGGTCTGCTGTCAGTGATATCGTGTGCAGATTCATGCAGTGGGAAAATTAATACGATGTGTGAAAAATCGAATGAAGATTCGCCTCGAAGCGATCAGCCACATATCATCACCATTATTGCCGACGATCTGGTAATGCTCTATGTCATAATTTGAGATATGTTATATTTACAATCGTTACAAAAAAGAACAATATCCAAGATGCAAATATTTGAAGATGTTTCAGTAGTTTCTTTTTTTTAATGATTTAGTAAAAAGAAAGTTTTTACTTGCATTTCGTATAACATACTCGATGAAATAAATGTTAAGTATTTCGCACAAACAAAATGATAAATGCAATAATGCGCAATTTATTAGAAAATTGGTACTTAATCCTGTTGTAATCTTACGAATGAATATTTCTGAACCATTATACACATATGGTTGATACAAAGTGGTATTCTAAAAGCACGTAGGCATGCAATAGCTGAATCGTAGAGTGAAAATCATCATAAAAAATTATCTCTGTGCGATACATTATCCGTACTAGATTTGTATAGCTGCATTGTGGGGCTATAATTTACATGATAAAATATTTTACATTTTTAATTTCATTGATCGATATTTATTATAAGCCTTGCTGATCAGGTGCAATTGTGCCAGACGGAAACATTCATAAAAACATATTTGAAGTTTTCATAAACGGCAAAAAGAGTTGGAACTGAAATAACAAATTTTCAGGGTCATGAAAATGAACAAAAGTTTATCTTTTACGTGTATTGGCATACAAATTATGTTCCACGAATCGACGTTGTTAACTTTGCAAGGTTCTGCAATAGCTTTATTTAATACTGCAATGTGGGTTTCCATGTAACATAAGGAAACACGTCAGTGATACTCTATAATTTTCTGATTTGCTTGAAATTGAAACTGATGACTGATTTGAGTCTAGGGAGACTGTCGGTAAGTGTCGGTAACAGGAATCTGCGTGTAGAACTCTCATAGCTATGCTATTAAGATCACCAACTTTTCGCAATTTGCGATGAGCAAAGCTGGCTATCAACTGTTCAAAGTTCATTTCCCGCAAAATATCAATATTTATGACAGTAAATTTGTTCAGTCGGTCTTGTCTCATGGTGGTACGAAGTCTATTCCAGATAAGACTCAAGCTTTGCGTATTCCAGATTAGAAAATGAACGTCCTCCACTGCACTTTGTCACCATGAGAATCAGATATATTCTCAACGCGATTTCAACATTAGGAAGCGCATCTTTGACCCCTTTGTCGAATAACAGTCTATATATGGGTATTTTTCATCAAATTCCGAAATTTCAGTTAGGATTTTACCATCAACATTTTTAATCGCAGAAATCCAAAGTTTTACTAAATAAAGTGTGTTCAAATGTAATCTTCCTCCATATTTTTGTTTATAAAATGTAGAAAAATGAATTTAAAATAGCTATAAAATAAGGGAAAACTTTTTTTGTTTTGCCATTTTTTTCGCTATATACGGATCTGTTGAACATTAAGTAAACATGCTATATAAGCTAGAGAAAAAGAATAAAGAAGTTCAAACGACAATCTTAAAAGGCGATTAAGATAGAATACTGCATAAATCATTCCCTCATACAATCATCATCCCTCTCACTCTTAAATATGATGAGAAAATGATCGCGATGAAATGACGAATCCGAAAAAAACTATAGAAAACAATGGCACATTACCTCAAATTGTTTTGCCATTTTGTGTATGATACCTCGTTTGTGGTTTTGACAATCTTAGTGTCAATAACTTGCATGTAAATAAAAATGTTACATCGATAATAAATGCTTGTGACTTAGCACTAATGACTCAAGACTCAAATTTCGAAATTTGATGAGAAATACCCATAGATAGTGTTCGGTACTGACATCATCGCCTATTTAATCTTTGTATGATTTACTGAACTCAATGATTTAAATGAGTTCGTCACAGAAGCATTCAGAATTCAGAAATCTCTCTCAAATCAAAAATGAGAATAATTCTGACACAAACTTAGGTTAATATAAATTAATTCTGGATGATTTAGGATAATTTAGGCTTAATTATGCTTAATTCAAATTAATTTCAAATAATTTTGTGTACCACAGTAATTGTTCTGTAACGAGATTTTTGAATAATACTACTCTTTGACGTTATTTCAAATAATACCTGGTGTTGTACGGACCTTTTCTAGAAACTGCTAAATAAATGATTAAGTGTATTTCCGATCAGTGTTGGGCACCACTAATTACTTTGTGTAATTAATTACATCGAAATTACTAATTACATTGGTAATTTGTAATTAGCAGAAAAACAAAATACTGATTATGTTTCCAATTTACAAATATAATTAGTATTGCTTATTCTGCTAATTATAAATTACGAATGCAATTAGTATTTTTTATTCTTCTAAATTGCACTTTGTGATTCGCATTACTTCCCAAATCACTCAATAAAGTATGGTGAATAAAAGTCATGTTATGTGTCATGACTTATAGAATGACATACTATTTTTTTAAATATTTCACGCGCCGGTGAACTTTTGAAATGCGGGAAAAATTCACTGTTCATGTATTCATTTACTATCTGGCATACTTACCTAGAACACGCTGATCTAGACAAAATCAATGGAAGCTTACAGCAATTTTGAGACAGTGACTTGGGCGTCGACGTCATAAGTCATTTAGTCATAAATGTTTAACTTCGAGGTTTTTGTGTAAAGGGCTGGAACGACGTCAGCTTTCACGGGCACGATCAAATTCCGACACCGAACATCGATGCTTTGGCGGCAAATGGGGTGATACTGAATCGTTATTACGTTCAGCCAACATGCACGCCATCCAGAACTGCGTTTCTCACTGGACGATATCCTCTGCGTGCTGGTAATTATTGATTCTTAAATAAGATACTGTAGAAATTAATTGAATTGCAAAATAACGATTGACACTGCACTGAGAGAAATTTTTAATTCCGGTTACCGCTCAGTCCTTGACTTCATTTTCATTGTTTATCACAATCGAAAAATATGGTTCTAGGTAGAAAATGAAAATTAGTTTTATAGCTGTTACCAGAAAGTCTAGTATCGGTTACTATTCTTTCTCATTACGATCACTGTTACTATATTTTCTTGTAACTGTTGCGAAAATTTAATGCTTGTGCAACAATAAATTGACGTTAAAGCTTTATTTAACTAAAAACGTAGAGTAAACCGAAGAAACTGATTTTGCGTTGCAATTACCAAAAAAGGATCGACAATAGCGCAAAATGGTTACGCGTACGTCGTTTTTCGTCATTCCAACAATATTCAAACAATTTTTATAACGATACCTATTTTACTCAATTTTTCTAGTTACTATAACAAATGAAATTATTCTCAGTGTGGGTTCAGAAATTGAAGCCACAGGTGATTGACTGAGTCGAGCTTCGTTGAAAGAATTTATTCTTATTGTCAGAGTAAGAAAAAAAAAAACTGAAAAATACCCACATGTACACCGATATCTCAATAATATTCTGAGAGTTACTTGATGTATCTTGGGGCAAATGATTTCCCACCTACTGCACGTTATTGTTTCATACTCATTTGTTAAATGATTTCTCAAATAAGTAATTCATTAGTCATGTTTGAATGATAAATGTAATCCCGCAGGGTTAAGAATGTCACATTTATGTTAAATTGAGTAGAATTCCAATGGTCGAATCGCTTCCCAGTTCAAAGAAAATTAAAAACTGTCTATTCAAATAAAGAACGCTTGGTTATGGGCAAGTTGAAATGATTGAAAAACCATATCCTTTGCCCAATTTCGATAAGCCAGGGCTTATTTTGTTCGTTAGTCGATACTCTACATCTTATGGTCTGATTGAGTGCTTACAATCATCTTTTTTGGAAATCCTTGATCTTCCAAATAATAAGCTACACTATGCGTTGCATCTCGAGACTGATCAACTCATGTAGGCTGACTGTCCGGCTATTTCGAAACTCGCTAAATTATACCGAAAAAGCAGAGCATGCCAGCAGACATGAATTTTGAACAACGTTAATGTGACAGCAGGAGTTCATTGATGATCCCCAGTAATAATTTTGTTTACACCATTTTTGCGAAGATATTAGGAACCAAGAGTGGAATTTATCTTCCGTAGGTGATTTGTAGAGAATTTATTGAAATTGTGTCAGCGATACTGCGTTTCTGACACCAAAGAAATGATGCAACGATGCGTTTGTTCTAACTAGAATTACTGCCAGTCCGGGTTTTTCATTTTGATTCGCGGGATTAATAGACTTCTTCTAGACTCAAGAGAGATCGTTTCAATAAAGTTCGACCGAGCTAACTTTGATTGTGAATTCTGAACCATCGAACGTGATGGTTCCTTTGTTTGATACTCTCGTTGTCTAAAGAATTCAAAAGAACCGGATCTGAACAGGGTAAATGTTTGTTTCGAAATTGACAGGAATGCAAGGTATACCTTTGACTACTGGAGAACGTTGGGGAATCCCAGTGGATATTCCGCTCTTCCCGGGGCACCTTCGTAACTTGGGTTATACCACCAGACTGCTGGGAAAATGGCATCTCGGCTACTACACCGTAGATCACGTTCCAACCCAACGAGGATTTGATTCCTTCGTTGGGTACTACAACGGCTACATAAAGTACTTCGACCACACCATCAGGCAGGACGAAACGGTACTATGTTCTTATCTCTCCGATTACATTTTGGATTCAACTGGTTCAGTAGTTTTCGAGTCATCGAATAAAAAAATTATATTCAACAATGTTAATGAAATTGAATTGCATCTGCGGAGGAAGTTCGTGGTGTCGTTCGTTAAGGTTAGCCAGATTAACCGATGCACTTGTTATACAATCGTTTGCAGAATGAGACTGGCTATGACCTGCATCGCGACGATCGGCAGAAGTTGACGATTGAGAGAAACAAGGATTACTTCACAGACTTCCTGACTGAGGAAGTTGAGGATGTGATAAAAAGTCACGACGCGTCGAAACCTCTTTACTTGCAGATAGCTCACCTGGCACCGCACAGCGGAGAGCCGGAGGAACCGCTGGAGGTTTGGAATGTGACAGAAGTGAACTTGACTCTCGGTTACATCAAGGATATCAACAGGCGGAAATTTGCTGGTGAGTATTGATCCGTGGGCCTTGTTTTTGCTTCTTCCGACGCTCATGACGTGTACTTTTGTGCTCAGGAATGGTTACGAGACTTGATAATTCGGTCGGGCGAACGATAAAGGCTTTGAAGAACGCCGGGATGCTGGAGAACTCGATCATCATATTCACCACCGATAATGGTGCCCAGACTGAAGGACTCCACGTGAATTATGGATCCAATTATCCTCTTCGCGGGGTGAGTGATGCTGAAAAAAACGGGATAAATTCAGCCACGATATCATCTGCGACAGGAAAAATTCGTGCTTTACTATTCGGAAGTTGAAGAGTCTCTTGTGACCTCTGCCAAATTACAGAACAAGACATAGATCTGATAAGAGGAAATAATATTCCTAAAACTGACAAAGAAATTGATCGAAAATCATTTCTGTCACTGGCCGGGTTGCATTTGCAGAAAATTAAAAACATCAGAACAAATATTCACGTCATCGAAGTTATTTAAGAGATATAATCTGATAAAAATAAATATAAAAATTTGCATTCCAGTTGAAGTTTAGCATGTTTGACGGCGGCGTCAGAGGAGTTGGCTGCATTTATTCGCCACTGATCGTAAATTCGTCGAGAGTATCGAACGAGTTGATGCACATTACCGACTGGATGCCGACCTTGTATTCAGCTGCCGGTGGGGATGTCAAGGTCCTCGGAGAACTCGACGGGGTGGATCAATGGCCGACATTGAAGTACGGCCTTAAAAGTCCTAGAACTTCGCTTCTCTTGCATGTGGATGAAAAATTCAAGGTAGCTGGAGCAGTTATGGGAAAATTTAAATTTCTACAAGGTTGGTCAGACGTGAAGTTTCTCTTTTTTACTACTGAGGCTGCGGTCCCCGGTGGAGATAATTTCTACGCCAAACTACAAATTACATTTTACGATTTCCTACGAAAATTGCTACGATTAAGCAGACAAATTTGGAGATGTGCGTGGTTTTGGCATAGAATTTTTTCGTAGATTATTGTACTTTTTCATAGATTTTCGTAGATTTTTGTAATCTGCTGTAACCCGTTAGCGTTCATTTTTCGTAGAAATGCATATTTGTTTGTAGATTATTTCACTTTTTCGTAAAACATTAAACTGCTTCGTATATTATCGTAGATTTGAGTAATTTTTTTTTACTTTTAGCACTTAATATTCATTGAAAATCATAGTTTTTCGTAGATTATAGTATTTTTAGCTAAGTTTTTTTTTTCGTAAAATTCACCTAATGGAGATAGGATGAGTTCAAAAATATACGACAAATTCTCTAAATCCGTCTAGATCGTAATGTAAAAAGATAAGAAGATCAGACTTCGGATATAGACCCAAACTCTTATCGGTACTTAATTAATTGTCTGTAATAAGTTTTATGTGCAAGAGATGCTACATCTAGCAGATGGTTTAAGTCCAAAATTGTAACTAGTTTTCGTATAAAATTGTAGATTTTCATCATTCTTCGTAGAAATCCATAATTTTTTGTTAGTACTTGCACTTTTCTATAAAATTCAACGCGGTTCGAGGAATAAAAAAAATTCTTCATATTTGGGTACAAAATTGAAATTGTATTTCATAAAAAATCGTAGATATTCGTAATTTGTCGTTGACCCGCGTAGTTTCCTAAGAAGTTCTCGGAAAAAAAATTAAATCTACTCCCAATAGGAATTTTTCATCATTTTCCGTAGAAAGTACGTGGATTTTCCATAATTTGCTACTACTTTCTACGATTTTCATAGTTTGACGTAGAAATTATTTTCGCCAGGGGTGCTTTTACTTGCTCACGATAAGTTTATTGACGGTAAAAAAGTGAAAAGGAAAGATTTGGGAAATTGTATACGATGAATTTCACACATCATAAGATGGCTTTTTGCAATACGTAATACTAGATATTAGAATGATGGAAGTCAGGACAGACAAAAAATGAATATACATAAATCCAGAAACTCGTTAAAAAGAAAAGAAGATAAATACATAATGGATTCACATGGAAAGGATTCAACCAATATGAACAAAGCCTTGCAATACACATGATAGATTATTTATCGAACAACGGTTTGGAAAGTTCAATTATCGAACCTTGTATGGCGTACAGCTTATGGTGCCTCGTTTCCGAACAGTACGGTGAAGCAGCGGTGGCGCATGCGCACGATTGAAATGCTATATTTTACGCGCTAGAGCTTTCTTTGACGCATGCACAATTTCGAATAATTTAATATTACTCACTGCGTCATTGGCGTAATTTACCTAATCCCAATTGTACGCGTTGTGAGTGGCACGTTGGTTACTTCTCCTATCAAACTCTCCTTTACAGGTTTTGCAGAAAATAGCGTGTGTCACACTCCTCGGAAATCACTCACTTTCTGCACTCGTAACATTATATATTATACGTGACTGATGATTTTCTTTTCGTAATACATTAGGTAACCAAGTCAACTACACTGATTTTTATGGTGACAGTGGCGACGGGGATAATTATCCGCCTTACTCTGCAGCGTCAGTCGTATCTTCCGCTGCTGGGCAGGCGATTTCTCAAATTTCTGAATCCGTTGCAACTCCGCAACAGATCATCAGCTTGCGTTTGAAAACAAAAATTTCGTGTCCACCATTCCAAGAATACGTGAACTGCACGAGCAGATGCCTCTTCGACTTAAGCGTTGACCCCTGTGAGACTGTTAACCTATCTGAACAGCATCCTAAGGTAGGACACAGTTATTTTATGCTTTTTCGAAAATTTTATACTCTTTCCAGCTTGATACACGAGCTACATGATCCTTATTTTCGAACAATGTTATACACTGACAGTAAATATAGTACACTGACTGTCATGGCCGTTATATTTAATTACAAGCATGTTATTTTGATTCAATATTTTTTATTCGAATTTATATCTCCCATTGAATATTTTACTTTGCATCGATTGAATAACGTAAAATGAAAGTCCAACAGCTTACATGATGCCGCACTGTGTCTTAATGTTTAAAAAATTTTGCCAAAACGATTAGCTTGTCGCTTGCTTCGGCAGCACAATGTCAGAATTCCGATAGTTCATGTCATTTTTTTTGTTCTTTTTTTTTAGATTTTTCAAAAATACGACAAAAAAAAACATATTTTTCTATGCGACAAAGTCTGAAACCTTATGCGACGTTCACAATGTTGATCTTACCTAAAGTTACTAGAACATAAGTCACTAAATTGATGAAAAATACAGTTTTCACAGATTTATACATGATGTATAACTTTTCTGTGGTATGTAAATAAACTATGTAATAAATATGTATTTTTTATTTCACAGATAGTTGAACTAATGGAGAGTTATATAGAGAAATATCAAGATGTTTTGGTCCAGCAATCGAGCGGTTTGTACGACAGAACTTCAAGTCCTGCCAAGTTTAATGGAGCATGGATGCCGTGGATAAAATTCAACCACAATGATGAATCTGCGTCGCTTTTGGAAGTGCCACAAACCAGTTCCGCCGTAAGCTTATATTAGCATGCTGATTAGTAATTTGAATCAATTTTCAAATGAGTTTTAAGAAATTGTTTTAAAATTTTTTTCTGGTTCTTGTTTCAGGGTGATATCATCATGAATCTCAGGTCGATTCGGCAATTATGATACCTGACGTATCTGTTTGTAAATGGAGACATGGATCAACATTTTAAATGATATTAAATTTTAACTCAATCTGTTCAAATGTTATAAATGACAACTGTCACTTGCACGTCGTGGGTTTTATTTCTTCTGCTTCAATGTTTCCATCACGTAGATCTTTGGACTGCGCCATACAGACTATGAGACGATAAATTTACCAATAAATACACGTTGCCTGCAGACTCTGTAGATAATGTACTCGATACCAGCTGAAGGTAAGCGGCATAATTCAAGTAGCATTATACCACGGACCTATACACGGTTCGTGCATTATACAAATGACCGAGGCTCTTTGTCCTTATGCAGTGCAGCCTCGCTAGTCGGCATCAGAATTCAGATAATTAAGAAAAATTATGCGATGAATGTTCAATGAATTGTATAATGTAATATTACATAATCCATAGTTTCCGTCATGTGAAAGTTATTTTTGTTTCGGCTGTACCTATATATTGCCTACTACGCTATTGTATAAAGATTATGTAGATGCGGTACGCTGCGGATATTGTTCCATATAGAAATAGTGCGCGCCATAAGACGTTGATATCGTTTTAATATCGCAGCGGTTTGTGTGGAACGAGAGATCACAAGTCGAGTGGAGCACCTCAGTTATGAGTTAAACTGATCCAAAACACAGCGAATCTTCCATAATTTTCTGCATCACGCCACTGTTGTATTAATTAATGGGCGTTGAGTTTAAAGTGTCGATTAATCTCGACTGTTCACCGTCACATAATTATAATAATTCCGCCCTGCTTCCGTCGGTGCATAAGTATATATGTGTATAATTCCATATCATTAGGCTCTTATTTCAGGCCCAGATCTGTGCACAGAATTATTCGCCCACCCCTAAAGATTCGCGCGGTTCGATATAACCTGATATAACTAACGGGCAACTTCACGTCCGCGTCTGCCTTGAGGAGCAGCTTGCCTTGCTTTGTTTTTTGATTTCTTACTACCAGTCTAGCTCCGACGTTACACGCCTCATTTACCAATCTTGATATTTGCCTCCTCCGTATACAGCGACGCAGCCTCATATTCCCCTCTCGAGATACCGTAGCCAGCTTATGCCATGATGCTTTAAGGGGTTTTCTCCCCCAAACGACAGTTTCGCATGGTGCATGCCTTGCAGGGTTGGTTATAAGCCACTTTTAATAGCCAAACGTCGCAGCTGCATCGTATAATATCTATATTCGCGCCGTTTTACTATACCCTCCGCTTTCTCAGCCGCGATATAGCAACATGGCGGTGCATGCACAGCTGATGGTTTTAGGTTTATTTTACCAATTATCAAGGCATAAAAACTCTACGCAAGCTGTTGTGCTGTCACTTTATCACGTGAAGTTCGTTCAGAGTGAAAAAAAATTAAACAGGAAAGACTTTTAAGCTAAAATACGAACATTTTAGGATTGTAGATTGTCAACCACAAGATGGCGTCTTCTGACGTCAGAGTATTTGAATACGAATCTTGAAAATTTTTGTACACAGTTCGTCTTTCTTTTAGATTTGGAATTTCTCTGAAAGAAAACAATACTACGTAATAGACCCTGACTGTTATTAACGAAACATATTTCGAAATATTACAGTAAAATCAGATTTTCCTCAATTTGTCTTCTTCCGTAAAACCTCAATGGTTATTTCCATCGGAACTACTTTTGATGCATTTTGTTATCACAAAAAGGTACAATGAGTAAAAAGATCTGGAAAAAAATTCAAGTTCATTCATACCCTCTTCAACCAGCCGAACGTGAGGCAATTTTCGAAATTTCGAACCTTTCAGTCCCCTGAATCCCTTTAGCTGCAATTCTCGTTTCCGTGAATGCAGAGAAATAATTGCCGGAACGAATTCTGTTATACCTTCCTCAGAAACCGCAGCCTGTTCGTATACCTATTTATAAATGTGTATACAAGCGCGTACATAATACATAGGAATGCGTGTCTATTAGAGGAATACACCGACGTATATATAATGCAGTATTATAGAATGGGTGGCGCAGCATCCGAGGCTCGCCGGCTGATTTAATGACTGGGCGGCAGCTTTATGTTTGAAAGTCCGCGTGCTCCTCCGTCCTGCCCCTGTTCTTAAATCTCTTTCTCTTGTTCTTCCTCTCCTCTCCTCACCTTATTTTCTCGTCTTGTCCTTTTCCTCATCGCGATCTCACCCCGTCCTGCCTGGTCTCAACTTACCTCACAAGTTTCGTCCTGTTCTCTTTTACTCTCTTCTTTTTGCTACTCTTCTTCTCTCTTCTCTTTCCTCGGAGATCTTCGGATCACTTGAAAATCACGAGCTGTAACAGGGATTCGGATGATGGTGTTGCAGCTAATAAGCCGCAGGGCTGCGGGCGTGAGAACGTGAGAATCACAGCTCTAGGGTACGCGTAATCACCATTTGTTCCTCTCCCCTTCAGTTCCCTTTCCGTCCCTTCCCTTCTCTGCTCTTCTTCGGCCATACCGCTTCGTTTCTCATTTCTTTTTCTTCTTTCTCCAGAATTTTTATTTCTTCCTCTCCTCCGTAGTACCGTGTGGCTACTCTGGTCGTTATAACCCCTCATCTTCATAGCTACATTCACACCGATATCTCAATAACATTGTGAGAATGCCTTGATGTGCGTCGGGGAAAAGATTTCTCACCTGCTATCGGTTAATGTTTCATACTTATTGGCTACACGATATTTTATATGAATTATTCGTCATTCATAATTGATCGACATAGTCAGGGTTTCCCATATCAAATTCAAGTTGATTGATTCTGAGTAGAATTGCATTCGGAATATCTCTTCTCAATTCGAAAAAAATTGAACACCGTCAATTTAAATAAAGAATGTTTGGTTATACATAACTTCAAAACGGTTAAAAAACGTATCATTTGCCCAATTTCGATAGATCAGGGTTCGTTTTACCTGTTAATCGATACTCTATAATTTTGTGAAATGAATTTTGAACATATTGTTAATATCTTTCTCAATGGAGCATAAGGCTATTGACTTTAATCTGTAATTAATTATTTCAAACGTTTTTACAGTGAAATTAGGACGTAGGGATAAACTTCGTTTCAGGTGATTTATAAGGAACTCATTGAAAAACTAACAATCACGTACAAATCATCAAAATCGGAAGAGCGACACGTTTCTCGAAGCAGTGGACCAACTTTTTCAATAGAAAAATTGACGGATTGAAAACTTTTATCATACTGTAGTAATTTCTAAAAAATTTCTAGACACTTCTCAATTTCCATTCGAAAATTATTTCAGCGAATTTTCGTAAAAACCTTTAACATTCATTGATAATTTTTGAACAGACTTAATGATTCTGGTATTTTGAAAATATCCTTTCACCGATATGAGCAGATTATTTTAGCTATATTTGAAAACAGTTATTCACAAATGATTCCTAAAAATCTCGAATTTCTCCTAGAAATCCATTCCAGTTTTCCAGAATGCAGTATCGTTAGAAAATACATATAGAAGCACCATATATCGAATGTTTAAATATTTTTAATCCAAAATGAAGTTCTAAGCAAATGTGAATTGTCTCTGAAAACTGGTTCTATTTTTACCTCTAGCCGGACTTGGTCAGAAGTAGTCAGCTAGACTAAACCTAAGAGTTTTTCAGATTTTCAACAGAAAAGAAAGTACAGAGAGACATGAGATTGTATCCAGAAACACCAGAATTTCTTGAAAATTCTTAGGCATTGTTAGAGTAACACAAATTTTTCCAGAAATAATGCAGAATTCATCTCAGAACTGTCCAAAAACATGGTGTATTTTTAACAATATTGAAAAACTTAGAATCTTTGAGCATTTTTCCACCAGGGAAAAATCGAAATCGGTTCGTTCGAAATACTGAATGCTGGATGGTCCAGAAGGGGGCGGTGCTCGGGCTTTGTGGTGGGGTTTCCTCGCGTCGCTGATGAAAATCCGACTTCCTGTAGATCAGTGCAAGCTCGTCGACGCGCCGCCTCGATGCATCCGTCGCGGACATCCAAAATTCACTTCCTGTGTCCACCTAAGACTCAACAATAGTACAAATAGGTATAGATAAGTACCACAGGTTAATCACAAGGGCTGAACACCCTTTCGAGTTCAAACGCCGTGCGCCACCGCCGCGACGCCGGCAAACGATAAACGCGCGCATTACGGAGACTCTGCAAGAAGAGGATCCTCTGTTACCCAAGGAAACGTCCTTCGGCCTCCGAACAGTGAGGATCACACGATGTAAACTCTAGGAAAAGAATCCTGAGTGAGAATTGGTTGAACAAAAAATAGAACAAGATGTAAATAACATAAACAGCTAAAACCCACCATCTATCGAGTTACGAAAACAGAGAATAAATCGTATAATATAAACTGTATCGAGTTTTCCTGGTTAGGGATATGTCCAAAGGAACTGATATAAAGTGTTTGTGACGGAAAGAAATTTTTATACTCGTTGATGCGGTGGTGCGGTATCGTCGCCGACAACGTTATACGGAAATCTCATCGATCCTCAGGCCTTTGGGTGTTTTTCTTCCTACAGGGTGAAATTTCGCGTGATTTTAGGATCGAGTTTGACGGAATGAGTGACGTTGGTGCCGCGTGTTGAGGTGCGATTCTTTCGTTTTATCGATACGCGTGTGGAGCACGATAGAACTGAGCCGTACCTTCAGGTAAGTGGCAACATAATAATGGAAACGATCGGGACCAACGCCGATAATATTTTACCTCCACGCCTGAGCGCGGCATGAAGTTACGAACGACCTCCGTTACACCAGCGTCGCCGTTTGCTTATACGATGTGAAGGATCGTCCTCAATTTCGTCAATTTATTATCGCCCAGAAGAGAAGATGCGGTGTGATTTCAAGCGTTGCCGACCCCTGGAACAATTCTGCACACTATCTTTTATACTCGTGATATTGTTCGTACAGAATGGAAGGTGCATCAAGTGGTTGTGAGTATAAACAATCGGTTCTCACATGTAACTAATTCCCCATAAAATTGTATATTTTCTACATCTTACGCTAGATTTTTTCAAATTCAAAGTCAATTTTCTTTGCACTCTCTGTTGGCTTGGAATAATCGTCAAATGATCAGTACCTAATTGTTGAAGGTGTAATTAACGATGAATACGGTGTAAAATATGAGTCATCAGACGGAGAAACGAATATTCAGAAGATTAATGCAGGCCGCTTAATGAGAAACGGATAGGTAGGTTATATATGAGTATAATACGACAGTGGCCTCCTATATCATAATCTTCGACCACTGGATCATATTTCATATGGGGCCCATGGCGGGCCGCTCTTCTCAGACTTGTCTCATTGCCGCATCCCTGATTCTCAGGAACGCCCCCTTATAGACCACAATCTTCTAGATTCATTCCATCTGCAGGATCTACTAACGATATAAGGTTACAATAAAACTGTTCCTGGAGCAAAATCGATCATTTCAAGAACGCTTCAGCACTTTTCGGGGTTTCAAAAAAGCGCATTAATCAACTAGAGTCAAGTTCTACAACAGTCGGTCAGGTTATACAATTACAACTGTCGATTCTAGGTGAAAAATGATTCATTTTAAGAACGCGTTATTGTTGTTCAGGGTTTCAAGAACGCATATTGTTACTCTACTAGATTCATTTCATCTACAAAATATGCTGCAGATTAAAACCATCTCAACTATTCTTGGAGTGAAGTTTATACTCATTTCAGTTCGGGATCTCAATAGCATACGCAATTGTTAAATGAGGTACTGACCGGAAATAAATCTTCATACTGGTTGTAGGTTATATACAACTCAACCAAAAGTTTAGTAACAGAAAATGAACTGCATACAATTTGAACGAACTTTTCACTTCCGAAAAATTGAAATATTTCATATTTGTGATGGCAAAAATGTAATTAAATTAACGTGAACACTCATATATATGTATATGAAGCGTGATATGAATTGCGTAAAAAATTGCGTCTGTTATATGTTTCAGGAGGCACCCGCAGCGTGTGCACGTAATTCGTAATATAATATGAAAACGATTCTTTATTCCGTGTTAAATATTGCAAAATATGTGCGATAAATTAATAACTACCTCGAGCCCTAAACGGGGCCGTAACCCTAATTGCGTTTTGTTGCCGCGAACGTGGCTTGCAATATAATTATTCTCGGGGATAATAACAGTGTTGAGGGCTGTTATTAAAGCATATCCCCTTTTTCTCCATCGCCGTTCAACCGGCATAAATCACGGGAATAAGCAGCATATAGGTACGTACATACGTATCTATACACACCCCCCCAATCTTCTGCAGCTCGTTCTTCGGGCAACGCGCCTGCTTTTTGGCGCTAGGCTGGCACGCGAAAATGCCATCACTCCGCAGTTCATCAACCGAGGTTGTTCCTTATTTTCTCGAGTACAATTAGGCCCGTTTTCGCCTATACCTGCGCTGCTTTATACATCATGAGTTCCCAGAACTGAAATAAAAAAATCAGGGAAAATCGCTCCGTTATCTTTCAACCAAGGTACTTAATTATAACCGTAAAAAAGGGACGTAAGAATACCTTGACAATAACTTGATAAAGCTCACCTGAAAATCTGTTCAAGGCTGAGTTTAACATGGCAAATTGAATAAGTTAGCAGATCTTTGCTCAATCAGATACCATGCAATCATTGATCAACCAATTTTTCTCAACATCTGATCAGATCTAAATTAAATCAAGGCAAAGCAGAAGACCAATTTTCATCTGCATCGGTTCAACTGTTGACTAGATATTGTTGCACAAAAAGAAATTGAACTTTCGGGAATAAATAAGGAATGGGTGATCAAAATTGGTTAATCCGTTCTTAAGATATCGTTAAACGAAAAGAAACTGCATTTTGATGACCCGTTCTCGACAAAAAATGGGTCTGCCGATTTTGATAAAAGTCGCATGCGATCTAAGTTCAAGGAAGCCAAAACAAGCGGCCGATTTGCATCTAAATCGGTTGAACCACTCTCGAGATATCATTGGGCAAAACAAGAAAAATTGCAGCAGAGTACATTAAAGTAGGTACTTGTGTGTGGTTTGCGTAAGAAGTACGCGAGTTTGGTCGTATGTGAAACCAGCGGACATGCATCCGAGACAACGAACTGTGAGTGGGAGGTTTTTCCCGGACAGTAAACCCTCCGCAGTGTCTTGCCGCTCGTATAATAAGCCGTTGCCACTTAACACCTGGCACATAAAGGTGCTGCAAGAGAGATGGATGTTATTTCGTTGCGTGGGTTATGGGCACGTCTATCAGTTCTGCAGGAACCCTTTCATGGCTGAGAGATACGATCTCTTTTGTGCCATGCAGTTGCAGTTCGTTTGTAGAAGTCGCTGAAATTTCAAATCAACTTAAACCCACGTGGGACGGAATCAGTTTCAGTCTCTGGTCAGAGTAACAAAGCATTTGCGCACAAAGGATAAATTATTACTTTTTCAAGATGAAGTCAAATCAGGTTTTACGTTTTCGTTTTCCATCTTGACAATTTTTTATTAGTTTATACAATTTTGCAATTCGTTTTTCAGACATTTCGAAAATAAAATAAAATCCCCATAGGGTTTTAATTAAATACTGGACATTGTGATACTAGCGATCAGTTACCTACCTCGAATAGAATCAAATCTGCGAGTTGATCTTGTTGATATCACCCTTCAAGCTATGAAAATTATTTGTAGTCGTCATAATTTGAAATGGATTTCAATTTTTCGTAAATTAACGGGTTCAGAAAACTTGAAAGATTACTGGGAATTTTTTTAAACATTTTTCGTAAATGAGTTATAAAAAAGAAAATTTAGCTGAATCTACATTTTCCAAAGCCAGCCAGCGATCTGCTTTCAAATTTCGCGAAACCATAAACGGGAGCTGGTTAAACTCAAAAAACTCTAAGCTATAGCAATGCTTCCTCATCCGATGCTCTAGCATTGAATTTACCAAGTGCACGGAGAGAAAGGATTATCTGAGTCAAGTGACATTCGTATGATTCAACTAAATACTATAATCAAATGCGGCGAACAAAATACTTACTTAATTCAACAAAAAATACTTTTGTCCGACGAAATTCTTGTGACAACTTAATAAACTTAATAAAAGAATTAAATCAAGCCTTTGAATGATCATGCCGACTATCAATTTATCCAAAATAACACGGCACGAGTTCCTTGCAATAATATGAATTTTGTATCAAGAAAATGTGTGATTGAAATGACTAAAAATTTGATTGAACGTACCTTGATCATTTTGTTTTAAAAATATGAAATTTTTGTAACAAAACTTGTTCTAATTCATCTTTTGTTGAGTCAAGAGTTCAATGGTTGAAGCAGGTAATTAAATTTGTTGTTACAAAAATCGTTCGCACTGACTGATTATTGGACTTATTCAACCGCACAAAACGTATTGATAGAATCATATCAATTATAATTCTGTGGACTCAAAATTTTGCAGGGATCTCCTCGATATTTGATGGATAAAACCTGAAAACTAATTTTTGTGTATGTAGAAGAATAAATTGAATATGTGTCAATAATTTTTGCTCACATGTAGACATTATCAATTTCGATGATTCGAAACTTGGTTCTGATGCTATCTTCGTTTGCAATAGGTTTGTTTATATATCGAAATTACGTGATCCGTACTTGACTTCCTGACCGGCTAACCGGTTTTATAACCATCTCAGAAGCTACTTCCGTAATGAGAAAGTTGACCGCCTAGCGGCCACTTGTAGTACTAATATACTGATGAATACATTCTCTACTCGTTTCAAAGCATGTGGTGTTTCTTTTACCTCGTAAACAAATTAATGCAAGTGATTCAACCAGCTACGCCAAATAAGCTGCGGTTAGATCAACAAAGTATGGCATTCGATCGATGTGAATTTCTTGTTGGCTAGATTCATGTACTTATCTTATGTGAAGTACCTAATTGATTCTGTCAACGAACATGTCACTTGGAGGCACAATACTTAAACTTCAATGAAATGATATTTAGTTGACTCAATTTCGAAAACACATCCAAGGGCTGACTCGAATCAATACTTCACTCGATCGCGACAAGAAAGGCTGCTGTTCAATCAAGGAAATTGCTTGACTAAATCATTTTGACAAACTAACAAAACGAAATTGTTAAATTGAAGTCATCGTATTTGGAACAAATAAGGGATACTAGATTGAAGTTAATGGACTCCGCAAAAAATTTATCTTGTTGGTTCAAAAATTATTTTACCTCCGTGTATTTTAGCTTTAAAACCTCATTTATCTGCAGTCTGAATCAAGTTAGGAAAAGAGAAAGAAACATTAAAAAGTCTACAGTAAGTTATTAACCACAATGATACTGAATGCGACAACCCTACTATGTAAAAGAAATGTATAATTTGGGCAAATTCTAATAAAAACTAAGGTATCGACAGTTCGAGAAAAAGTGTTGTAACAAGTGTTTAATGATTAAACTCTGGTGTTTTTAGTCCAATTCCAATATCCAAACTCATTTTACTCACAGGCGAGATCCCCGCAGATTTTTTCTGTAAACCATTCAAGAAATCTCACATTGTAGTACAGTGTAGTATTGAAACGCCAAACACAACAAAGTTCAAAAAATTTGAACGTTACAATTATGAAAACTTTTCTCATAAATTGTCGATATCTCAGCTTTTGATTTGCTCAGAATCATTTCTTAATGCTCACAATTCAACTCGGTCACCATCATTGGCGCCAATACCACGGCTAGATATTTTTTTACCGTTGGTTTTGCTGCTTCTAACTTCTGGTTTAGACGGTCCGATCAATCAATCTTTATTTTTACCGAAAATTTTTTTCAGGGCACTTGGTCACACGAGTGACGGATGGAATTGGTCGAGAGAGTCCTGCACCGGAGTCAGGAGTTCCGGTCTCCTGGAAAGGAAACAGGCCCGAGTGTGTCGGGCGGCTCCAGACGTCATGCCCAGCTTGGTCGAGGCCGCTAAAGACACGTCGACGGTCTGCCAGCAGACGTTTCGTTATCGCCGATGGAACTGCAGCAGCATTCAACTTGCTCCAAACTATACCCAGGATTTACTCGGCGGTAGGTACAACCGTCTTTTTGCAATCGATGGTGTCATTTGTGAAAAGCGGAACATTATTTGGAATCAGTTTTCTCAACGGAATTCTTAAGCATTCGGAAAACCGTAGTGACGCATTCTGAAAAAGTGTTACAAACACAAATTCGAACGATTGATCATTATGTTGTTCAACTCCATTCAAGTTACGCGAAAAACTTGTTTAAAAATAATTAAATGTAATGCTTGAATCACTAAATTCCCTTGAAAGCGTTATTCGACGTCGCGTAGTTGTACGGGAAAACCCACGAAGAGAAGACATTCACTCTACTCTTTTAGTTCTTAATTATTACCAAGGATTTATTATTATCGAACCATGCGGAAAGTATGGCTTCCTCTTCCTTTAAATTTCTCCTTAAATAATCCTCATGGTGGAAGGAATTAGTACCTTATACGCTTTCCTCTTATGCTTATTGCGACGTCCTGTATTGAAAGGAGCCTTGTCCTTTTGTTCATGCTTTGATTAGGTTCTCGAGATTTTCCTATGGGTAGCAAAACAGCGGAGAATTATTTCCAGACGGTGTGGAAGCCGATAGTTTCTGATTGAACCAGAAAAAAAAAAATCATTGAGTTCGATATTTTTTAAAGCTCTGATGAAGATTGGCATTAAATTAACGCAAAATTATGCCTGTGGTTACTAAAAAATTATGTCCTTCTTCCTCTTCTAGTTATTCGTCTTTCTTTTGTAGTGGGTTGAAGCACGAATGACTTGCGTTCTTCTCCTTCTTCTTCTTCTTCTTCCTCTTCGGATAAGTTATTCGTATCATCAAACAGCTGCATTCTTCTTTATTTACTAGCTACACCAAAAAATTGGGTTCTTCATCATCTTCTCAATGTTTCTTATTACTTTTTATTCTCCTCGATCACTAAATTCCCTAAAAAATCGCCTTCCGCTACAAGCCACGTTACTTTCAACCCAGGAACGCGAGAACAAGCCTTTGTCTACGCGATGTCGGCTGCTGCAGCAGTTTGGAGATTGGCGCGAGGTTGTGCCCTAGGAAGTCTGGCCGCGTGTTCCTGTGCCACGCCTCCAAGAAGAGAGCCACCCTCCCCTTCAGCTTTGACCTCATCTTCTATAGCACTGGGGGCCCTGGCTTCGCGAAGCTCATTCAAATGGGGTGGCTGTGGTGACGATGTCAAATCGGCTTCCCGAATCGCCAAGCGGTTTCTCCAAGCATCGAGTCTACCCGGCAGCGGAACCCTTGGAAAGTTTATGCATGCCGTCAACATGCACAACAACAGGGCGGGGAGAAGGGTGAGTTAATAACAGGGTCAACGGGTGAAAGCTGTAAAAAAATCGACATTCTGTGCTGAGAGAAAAAATTTTCACATCTCTCGCGAAATTTATTTGCCCAAAGTTTCTAAAATTTCTACCAGTTCATTCAAGATATGACTTTTTAGTTTTTCTGCAACATCTCTGACGCATTCTATTAATTTCTGGAAATTTTGTAAAAGTATAGCAAACTCTACGACTACGCGGAATATTAATTTCCGCAGATTTATGGAAAGACCTTTATATTTCTTGAAAATGTCTGGAATGTCATCATGATTCTAGTTTCGCGTTGTATAGTCAGAAAATAAGCTAAGACACTAGTCCTCGGACTTTTTTCAGACTCGTGACACAAAGTGCAGTTCTGAAAAATGTGAATTTTCTCTCGAAATTGGTCCAATTCAGTTAGCTCTAACCCGATTTGGTTGAAAATAGTCAACAAGACGAAAATTCAGAGTTTTTCAAAAATGATAGAGAATATTTCTCAAAACTAACCGAAAGCAAGTTAGAATACTTCTGAAAAATAAAAAATATAAAAAATCATGAGATTTTACTATATCTGCAGGTTCAAAGGTACGAATCAAACAGATTTAAATTTTTTGTTCAAAGTAGGAATATACAACAATCGTTGGATATGCCATAAATTCTATCAAATATACGAATATTTTACTAGCACAATTGATTTCGGTAAAAGTTAATCTGTTTCAATTGGGTTTCGACGTGACAGCAGGGTTTATTTAAATCGTAAGCAATATGGCATCGAAGGAACAGCTGATCGCTTTCCGTCGATTTTACAAATTTTTAATACCAACGCATAAAAAACCTCCCGCACGCTGTTGTGTTTTAATTTAGTTTGAATAAGTTGCCTAACAGAAAAATTATAGAAAATGAAAAGACTTGTGAAATTAAATTCTAGCATTTTAAGCTTGCCGATCTTTTAGGGCAAAACTTAATTCGAGTCAGTTTTAGCGGCTTATTCCTCTTTATATTAAAAAAAATTAAGTTTTCCATCTGTTCTCTCTGTGCAGGCCGTGGAACAGTCTTTGACATTGGAGTGCAAATGTCACGGTGTGTCAGGTTCTTGCAGTGTCCGCACATGCTGGCGGGGGCTCAGCTCTTCGGGGCCAGTTGTAGCAGGGAAACGTCTTCTTCAGAGGTATGCAACTGCCGCGGAAGTTCGAGCGAGGCCGGGCGGCCGTTTGCCTCCGTTATACCATCACGATAATCTCCTTTACACGACGAAAAGTCCCGACTACTGTCTGCCGGACAAGAAACGCGGGAGCCTTGGAACCGTTGGAAGGTAAATATTATCCATCTGCTATTTATTTGATCAATTAAGGGGTGCGCTGGTCGATTTCGATATTGTCATATATGTTCACGGCTTGGCGAAAAATGGGACACAACTGAAAAAACAGTTAATTTCAATACAAGAAAAAGAAAAATCAAACCTTCAAAAATCTTTGAAGAAAATTATTAATATCAAAAAGTTCATTCGCACCCAATAGTATGATCCGAATCAAAGTTGAAGTTGGCCGTAAGAACTCCGAAGGGACACTGTTCGTGACAAATGCGGTTCGAAACCGGCACGCTGCGATAGCGACACTTCTGCTCTCTAGTGACTAGTTTCGCAACTACACAAGTATCACTTCACGCGGTTATAAATTCGAATCTCGACAAATGCCAAGTTTGGAGATATATCACCTCTGTCGCCAAGGTGCGAATTATCTCCGAATATCTAAGTCCACGTATCTCAAACGCGAAGTAAAAAAGGGCTTAACATCTTCATTCTATATACACAAGTCTGAACAATAACTTAAATAATGACATAAAGAAATGACATGAATTTTACGAATTTACTATGGGCTGAATCTATCTCAAATCATGTAGGCTCATATTCCATAATTGCTCTTAACTGAAGTATGTTCTTCCTCGCCCAAAACAAGCGGACACATATATTTTTTTATAAACCAAATAATTTTTTTACGCCTAATAAGGTTTTTTTTAAGATTGTATGATAAATATAGTTTTTTTCTTGTTGGAAGGATAAATTGGGCCAATAGCGTATAAAATGACTTATAACACAAAATTTATTGTGAAAATTCCATTCATTCCATTCGACTGCGAGTCTGAATGATTTCACTAAATTTCAACTTATTTCTAGTAGTCTAGAACGATTTTCAGTAATTTTAATGAACCATAAGTCAGAAAATTCGTTCATTACAAAAGAATGGAAACGCATCAAGGATCGTTTTACGGTTAGTGGACAAGATTTACGGCAGAGCGAGCAGCAATAATCATACGTTACCTGTCAAGGTTTCATTAAAAAGTTCCTCCAGGCACATTTAGGGTGTACTCCACTTACAGTCTATACTCCAATCTACGATTTAGATTTCTGATAAAAATATCTAATGTTTTACTTGTCGACTAAGTTCGTAAATATGAGTTCCTAACACTCGTAAAAATGATCACCTTTAATTCTTGTCCATGTATTCGGAAGTTTTTATGATATTATTAATGAAAAACATTAAATTCAAATAAATTTACAATGTAGGGACGAATTAGATCAGGGGCGAATAGAATGAGGTTTATAGTTATAAATAATTAAAATATGCTGTATATTTAATCATCGTAATATCGTAATCATAAATGAAAAAATATTTCAGGCAGTGCAACGCGAGTAGTTCAGGATACGAGGGTTGCGAATATCTCTGTTGCGGACGAGGACATATTACAAAAACCAAAGAAATACTCGAACGATGTCAATGCAAGTGGTACAATTGTTGCTACGTGAAGTGCAAGACTTGCCGTAAATTTACCAATACTCACGAGTGTAATTAATATGTATGAACGATTTGTACGGAATATAATTTATAAAAACAATGATACAAAAGAATGATAATAGAAGCAATGAGTGTTCTTGACGAAGTATGAGTTTCAAAATATGAGTTTCAGACACTCAGAACGGGAAAAACGTTTACAATTACAACAAACGTTAACCCCATTCAATAAATAAAATGACAAAATGTAAGTGGTAAAAGCTAAAATATTCATCACTCTTTATCAATTTCAATGATAAGATACCGAATGTCAAAATATCGTAGATAATCAGGTATATTTACGTGTATATTACAAAAGTAATGTGTTTCATGAAAGGTGTATGATATACACTGCGCAGTATTAGTTATGATGGGATTCTTGATGTCCACCCGGTTAGAGCAATATGGCGTCTATTGGATAATCAACTGATCGTTTTAGGAAAGTATTACGAATACCAGAGCACAGAAAACATCGTGTACAAGCTGTATAACTTTCATTTTGTGATATTAAATCAACGTACCGTAAAGTATGGGATAAAAAATGACCTTTATAATTAAATACAAGAACCAATTGGTGGAGTTGCAACCAGATGGCATTCTGAGTCTTTTGAATTCAAGGATCTCAATTGATCTCAATAACCAGCCAGATGGTAAAATAATATTCTACATATAGAACTAATTTATTGTAAACTTGCCAACGAAACGACTGGCAGAAATATCGTAAGGATTATTTTCACGTACTTAATTGTAATTTATACGTCCAGTAATAATATTTATTCACTCTGTGTCTAATTATGGTGTTAAATATTTAATATTGTAGTTTATTTTATTTATATATATGGTATACCGTATATTATTATTATTACTTCAATTGTGTAAATAAACACGCAGGATTCTTTATCTTTATTATGTAATGTGATCATCGGTGTGTGTACAATAAATTTATTAACATGATGTGTACTATATTCGTAATATTGATTTCCTTTCACATTAAATACGGGATCGTGTGTAAAATATGTTTCGATACTTACGGGTATGAGTGTTAGATTCTGCTTAGTTTTTTGTTTTCTCTAACGACTAAATCTCATCTCCACCTCCGTGATCTTCTTCCTGGATGCCCAACTCCTTTAGAAATTGGCACCAATCGATACCAGCACCGCAGTCCGGCTCTTTTTCCGACGCCCACCACAAATCGGACTGCAATTAAAAAATTTCAAGTAATTCTCTAATCATCAAACCTCGAATTCGAGAGTATATTAAAGTATTGCAAAAATATGCCAAAGACCGTCAAATTTACTTGAAGAATTAGGCGTTTAAATTTTTTTTACTGTTGCAAAATAAGTAACTGATATCGCATTGTACCTTAATATTAATGGGAGGCGTAGGAACGACCGGATTAATTTTCACGTTGATGAACTGCAGTAGATCATTATAATCGACTTTTCCCTCCTCATTTTTGCAAAGACTGGAAATGTGAAGATAATCACATATTATTTTATACATATAACTGTTGTGCAATGACGCTGTGTTGATTATCTAAATTACAACTCACTGATCCAACATGGAATTGATCAATTCAACGTCCAAAGGAAGACGGCAGCCACGTAAAATCGTGTAAAGCTCATTCCTGGGTAAGTAGCCAGTTCTGGCTCTATCCACGTGATGCAAATCCTCTTCAAGTCTATCCAGCTCCGACCAAAGCTGTCGATTCAATTCCCCGTGCACCAAAGATCTGAGACGTAATTGTGACAAAAAATTAGGAATTCGAAGAAACTTGTATGTGTAGACATTTGAAAAATATTTGTATCATGTATATCTACATTACAAACTGCTCTGCAAAAAAGTCAAAAAATGTTCAAAGACTATATTTTTCGCAAAGTATGCATATCACACAATATAAGTGGATTAGGTAAATCTTTTAGAAATAATTGTGGCGTTACTTACAAATATAATGAAAATTTTGAGTCAAGTGTTTATCAAAAAGACCTTGGTTTCAATAAAAAATCTAAAAAGAATTGCAGTAATTGCAATCTGCAAGTTGGATGGGTAAAAAATAGCTTAGAATTTCCTTGTTCTGGCATTATTCGTGAACCTAATTAAGATCATTTATAAGCTCTGAAATAAGATAAAAATTAGATGAGAATAATTAAATTTTCATAAATTTTTTACCTAATGTATTCTCGAATATGGCGCTCCTTCTTTTCGTGGGACGAAAAATGCCGTGCAACTGTGATCATCTCGTGCTCTGTTATTTTGTCTCCCAAGTACTTACATAGGGCTTCTCTAAATATGCATAATAAGTCAAATATCATAGGCTATTTAAGAAATATAAATTAGATTAATACTTCAATACGTAAGATAACGAAAATGAGGTTCACTGTGAATTACATTCATGAACTTTTTCTCTTCACAATAAGATGTTTATTCAAACACTAGTTACCTCAAATGCTTGTACTGAATAACATCAGGGTCACTTTCTGCACGCTCAGGACCAAATTCGTTGAGAAACTGTTTATACACTGGCTTTAAAGCTTTCCGCAGTTTCTCCATAATCAGTTTGATGTTTGCTTTAGGGAACTGCAAACCATAATAACGATAAAAACGAATATATTAAGTATTATATTAAGACCTGATAAAAATCTGCTTCTGAAATACGATGAAAACGTCTGGATAACTTTTAAATTTTTCAAAAAACTGTGAAGCATTTCGTAAATACGTAATTTTCAGAACCAATTCAGAGAATTAAAAAAAAAATTTCAGATATAAATATTACCTAAACCTCACGTAAATAAAATTTCCAAATTAAATGCATAAGAACTAAAATGTTGATAAGATTTCTCAATCGCTGTATCAAATATCAACACATAAAAAGGTTGAATTTTCAAGCAAACCTGATTACAGTGGAGTTCCATGTACCGAAGCGCGTAAATATCAGCAGACGTAATTTGAAAATGGAAATCACACAGAGAAACTCTGGCCCCAATATAGAAATGATGGGGTTCGTAATACTTCGGTTTTTTGTTGGTGTAAATATCTTGTCCAGGCATCATTACCTGCATTCTCTTTTGAAACAGACATCGCTTGAACCCTGTTCCAAAACACAGAAGCTCAATCACGTTTCAAAACGTAACTATGTTAGCTATCAAATGCACGACTAATTAATATGGCATCGAAGAAACAGCCGATATTGAAAAATTTGACAAATATCAATTGACGGAAAACGTTCCCTCACGGAAAAAAACCCTCTACTTGGGTGTAAATTCGTACCCTCAACTTTTTTCTTACGGGGATTTAGCATTATCTATGATTTGAAGGTACGAATTTACACCAAAGTTGAGGGTTTTTTCCATGAGGGTTGTGCAAACTGTCAAGCATCTGTTTTTTCACCTAAAATGGTTTGACAATCAAAAGTAGGAAAGAGAAACTTGTCAAATCAAATATCGCCGTTTTCAAGTCCTATGATTTCTATTTTAAAGTGGCGTCTCTGACGGAAACAAATTCACACAAGGACAGATTTTATGGACAATCTCTGATCAATTCTAATAATTTTTAGAAATATTTTACAAATTTCTCAATTTCAATGCAAATTGTGAAATTTCAGAGGATTTGCGTTTGTTTTTTGAAAGTTTATGAACAGTTTTCATAATTCTGGTTTTATTGAAAATGTCATTTTCGAAATTTGAGCTCTTTCCTAAAAATTTCTAATATCTTTCATATGTCCATTTCAGTTTTCTCTAACACGATACCGTCAGAAAATACGCAGAAACACTAGCAATCAGATTTTTACATATTTCTAATAGAAATGAAGTTCTGGAAAAATATGGGTTTTCTCTATAAAGTAGTTCGATTTTCACCTCCAACTCGATTTGGTCAGAAATAGCGAGAAATTTAAAAACTCGTTGTTTTAAAGATATACCTACTTACATGAGTAAAAAATAAGCCGGAAAAACAGTTTTTCGCGATATTTTTCATCACCATGAATAGGTTTAAGAGTCCGTCGGCCTGCCCGACAAACTTCCGCAACGATCTCGAAAACGGCCGAATGAAAAATCTGAAACTGATAGGACTTGGCAGGCAATGGAAAAGTCTTGAAAAAAAAATTAGAAAAACTATATCTAAAATACAACGATCTTATAAATTAAAAATAAATAAATATACAAACTTAGAAAATTGTGATTGTTCATTTAGAAAAGTTAAGAAAGAAGAATAAGTAGATAGGTTTATCGGTTAAACATTGAGAATCTATTCATTTGCGGTAGAACCAGAAGTTCAAATTAAACGGGACATAGCAATTTTTCATGCCCATCATTTGATTGTAAAATTCTGTAAGTTTCAAATTTTTTCATCGAGCCGTTACCAAAATCATTGTAGGAGTTTGTCGGACAGACCGAATAATATTTTTTAAAAAACCTGCTTTTTGGATTCTAGAGGTTAGAAACCGTAAAGATTCATTGAAATTAGAAAAAGTGATTTTCGACCGAAACCAATACTTTTCCTATATCACCAAATGGGATGAAAAGTAAAAATGTGGGAAATTTCTAATGGTTTTTTTTTTTACCAGGAGCCATTCAATACGATACAGCTTAGTCAGAATCGACATTGCAGCTGAAAAAGTATAATAATACAACTAAACGTTACCTGAGTTTCGAACAGCCAATTCAAAAATCGATATCGTGTCATCGGTTAAAAATACTCTTATTATAAAATGTCTGTCGTTATTTTCAGGTATGTTTGAGACAAGCTTTGCTCTGAAGCGAAGTACGTGGCTCTCGAACCCACATCTGAAAAAATTGCAGATCAGGATCGAGTAGTTCATTTTCCGTCCAAACATCCAATCACCAGGAATCAAAAATATTTCACCAACTTGTCATAATCAAAGAATTTAACGGAGTCTATTTTCGGCGGTTTTGGCTCCAAGCTGAAACAATTCCCAAGCGAGTCTTCGTAGCTCCCAAAACCATTGTAAGGTGGAATATACTTCTCGACGCTCTTGCATTCGGATTCTTTCTTCGCATCCGGTCTTTCTAACGGTGTGAAATCTTCTATACCATACTTTAATCTATGGATCAAAAAGACTCATTAAGCTCATTGGCCAACGTGCGATCTCTATGTAATTTCTCTAAATTCAAGTAACTCTGGTATAAAAATGAAACATTTCAAAGTAGTTTCATGGAAATTCTGTCATCTCCTTACAAAAGTTTAGATTCACAGAATTTTTCAAGGAATATCAGAGAGATTGCAAGAGATTGCAGGAAAGCATCTCTATCAAGGAAACCTGTTAAACTGAATTTTGCGTTCGAGATGTGCGATTTTCGAATTGACTGATTCCTCAAATATGTACATATCTACATACATACCTATAATATTCCTTTGTGTAGGAATCGATGTCTGTTAAAACAACTTTCCTACCAAAAACATTTATCTGGGAACCAATCATTAGATCCTTCTCAGTGTAGAATTCTCTGGCGTTTCTCCCGGTGTCCAACGAGTCGACAATGTACCAGCTAGATGAAGTATTCTCACCAATGACATTGAGCACTGTGAGCGGGTCTCCGGCGCCAGGCGGATCAATTCTAGAAAAGGACTGAAGTAACAGATGAAAGAAGTAGTCGGCTATTCATTTGGTTGTTTCGTTTGAATGCAGCATTTATTCTCTCTCACCTAAAAAAAATTTTTTACACAACTTCGAATTCCAAAGGCATTATTTAAAAATAGGATTCAAAAGTTATCCTTTAACGGTGATTTTTTTTGCTATGCACACCAAGTTTTTCAAAACACCACAAAAATAAATTTAGTTTCCAATCGAAACACTCTACTGTTCATACTTCGAATCATTAAAACCATTAGAAAGGTGTTTGGTAAAACTTGCTAATTCCAGGTGGACCACAAATCAATTTTCTTTTTCAATCACATCTCACCTTAGGTAGCTTCATTCTTTTTATGAACATAAACCCTGTGTCCCGGCCGGAATTGGGTGGCACGTTTTCTTTTATCTCAATTGTGTCGTCAGCGAGATAGAAATGCAGTTCCAAATCATGGATAACACCATAAGCCGTTTCTCTGTCGTCCCAGTATCCATAAAATCGCAAAACTTTTCTATCATTGGATAGAAACTTGGCTAGAGTATCTATCTTGCGATTTGGCCTCTTTGGGAATATTTCCTAAAAACATCCAATTTGATAGCGATGAGAAACATAACTCATTGAATTGCCTGTTCATATTTTATGTACATTATCGTCTTACAACTTTTCGTCGCTCGTTATATGGATCAGATGGTATATCGATTGGATCAGGAACCGGAATGCCGCATCGATTCAAGAATATCCTAGTGAACTTGTCACAGTCAACAATCTTGTAAACACGAGAAAAAAACTCTGGTTCTTTTCCTATGTTAAGGTCTATGATATCATAGTAGCGATATCTGACTGGATCAGGCATCGGTATTCGCTGGCGTCTGACCAAAACACCTTGAAATTTATAGTATGGTAATTTCTAAAGGGGAACCAGCAAAGCTGAACACATACCTTGTTCTAAGCCGCTGTTGTCAACAGCCGGTTCAGATATTTTTATCGTCCCATCTTCAAGAAAAAAGCTGATTATAACAACCCTGATTTGAAAGGACTGCCACCTCTCTTGAACGGTTTCTTGGAAATAAGCCTTGAACATCAATCTCTGTGAAAAATAACATTTCTATTTGTGAGGCCCAAAAACTTTATCAGGGAGATTAGGAATGAACAAATCCAGTCGCAAACACACCTGATTATCGAAAGCAAGCCATGGCGGCAAAACTTGCACCTCGCCTCTTGGGTACAGCGAGGGATAACGGTCCTGCTCAGTGAAAGGGAGAGGTTGACCACCAATGCCACATTTTGCTTTCTCGGAGAGGTAATAAACGCCTGTATGGATTTTGCCAAAGTGTTGAGGCTTGTGGAATTTTGTTTGGCCGATCTGAAGGACGATTCACTGATAAAACAACACTGTTCAAGAACAAAAATAATCGCTAAAGGAATGGTATATTTACTCTGGGGTCGAAATTGAAACCCGGAAGGACAGGCAGTGCGGTACTTCGCTGCATTTTTAAATGCCGGATACTATATTCAACTTAAGTTTGAACCTATCGCAATTGCAAAATATCGATGGAAGATAATATTGCGGCTCATAACACCTACATATTAAGACAATAAATAGAAAACCCGTCGGGTGAACTCCTGTCAATAGCCTCATTCCTTTGTAACACTGATTATTTTCGACATCGCTAGTTTCCTAGGCAACTCTCACAGTGTGTAACTGATAACTGATAATCAATAATCATGAATACACCAATAATAATATACAAAAGGTTGTGCAATTATATATAATACAATTTAAATGCAGATTATATTTATTAGTAGTTTACCGCACGCAATAGTGTGTTAGCAAAAACAGAAACAAGTCTTCTTGCAAAATATAATAAAAATACTTATAACAGTAATATTTGTATATGTATACACTATATAATATATATATCATGATTTATAACATTAACAAAAATTAGTTTATAACTTGTGTGTCAGGCAATAGATTTATAATTATGCATGACAGACCCGTTTTTTTTTTTCTTCAACGTATAACAGATAATATATCTATCATCGTAGTAAAGGCCTGCCTTGTTGTTCATTTGGATATCAATTACAAATAGAATAGTGTTAAATAACAGATCCGTTTGTGTATATACTGTACATATGTATTAGATAACATATTTAAACTTTAATATATTATAAGTCAACTATGTTTGTTTGTTTTGAGATGCAAACGCTCCACTGAACTCAATATTTAAATAATACATTTGTCATTAAAGTGTTTCAACGGTTTAAATACTGTGTACCGTATAACATAATTAGTGCATAATATAATTCAATAAGTTGGCGCATCAATACATTTTTTTTTTCAATGCCAATGATGAAAATACTATTACATGAATTTCGAAATATAATAGAAAAATTGAGAGCAAAATTTCCTAATATAAAATAAATGAGTTAAAAATGAGCGAGATATAAAAAAAAATTATTGAACACGATTGGATTTGCCATAAACTGTCAATGTCAGTATGAAAATATTGAAATAATCGTCTAAACTGTGGGTATACTTATAATTAATGTACAAATGCCCCATTATGACGTATTGTATATGTATTATAAAAACTATGTAAAATGCTTTCACAAATAGAGCGATTTAATTGCTCGATTATTACTAGCTGTAAAAAATATTTCGTAATAATAATTATAATAAAGCGTTGCATAATGGAACTGTGAAAATATATTTTCAGATAATAGTAGCTCTTCTTTTGTGTCTCTCTGGAACCACAAACTTTTCTTCGTGATTTATTTATCGCTGTAGCAACGTAGCATATCAATCCTTAGTACAGTTTTGTTTACCAAATCAATCTCAACTAAACCGAGTACAGTAACTCCCGGTTTTTTTTTTAATGCCTTGTTCGTTTTAGTCACGGTTTGCAGGTAGTAAATCGTACCAAGCGGTATTCGACTGAGTTAAATCCATGCCGCATAAAGTTATGTAGACCTGACCCATTACGTTACCGCCAGTAGAAAGCCACCCTTTTTGGGTGCAGACCGAGACTTCTAATCTGCGTGTATTTATGTCACCTTGAGAGATAATGTACTCGAACTGCTCGTCGTAAACGGGATTACAGTTATCCTTCATCACGGCAGTTTTCCTCTTGGTTTCCTTGTGACGATCTGGCAAGAGATAAAGTTTGACGTACGGATCGGGTACATTGCTAGGATCGTTTTGCGGGAGCGGTAGATTTCTGTAAAAGAGAACAGAAAGGAAATTCACAAAACCGTTTCACTGGTCCATCATTTTTAAAGAAAAATTATCTATGATACTGACGCAATCTTGTGGACAACAACAACAAGTTTCTGTCTAGCGACGCTGTAGCGTAGCGTCAGCTGAATCCTGCCCAGGCCTGTTTCTCCCGCTGAAGAAGTCATGCTAATGTTCCTGCGAATTAATTGCGGGCTCGCATTCACCGGCACTGATACTGCAGAAGTTGCTATTTCTTCTTGTATAAATGTTGTTCCTTGATCTTCAATAGGCGCGACTGGATTAAAACTCGCTGCAGAGATGACACTGCTGGCCACAGATTCTTTAGAAGGTTGTTTTTTTAGCGGGCTAGGTGCGACTGAAATTCAATTAATTACGATGAATAAAATCAGATAAGAGTTCTACAGTTCATCATAAACGGTTTCTTGTTTTTTTTTTAAATAGAATGAAACATTGCATGAGTTAGAGTTCCAGTTGTGTGAGACATGACAGGGGAATAAATTCTGCAAATAACATAATCTGTTTCCCCAGAATACCTAAATACAATTAAAGGATAAATTGGTTGTACTGTATGAATTGAAATTTAGAGGAGAGAAAAACCGTTTAAAAGATCTACACCAATGTTATTTGTACCAATAAAAGTAATTGCGAATGAAACAACATCCCTACTGAGTAATAGAAATTACTCTGAACAAAGTCCAATAATACAGGTCAAGATATCAACAACTGGAGAAATAGTTTTATACTTAGAACATTCAAAATGCCTAAACTCTGACTTTTGTGATCCGATCTTCATGTTTTTGGGCTCATTTTGTTTACCATAGAAATCTCCAGGGATCAATTGCTAAAAATCTAAAAATAGTCACCGCTAGACTGTATAAGAATAGAATTGCGAAAATGTGGTACTGTAGATGTTTGTCAACAATAACATTTGTGTGTTGTAACCACAATCGATGATAATGTAATATTTCTTGAATGTTTTTAAGATAATTTTGTGGGGATCTGGCGAGCGAGAAAAATAAGCCTGAAAACATTGGATCAAAACCACCGGAGTTTAATCATTTCAAACGATATGACCAGGAAGCCTTTCCTCGAAATTTTGGTATCTGAACTTGTGTCACTTGTGTTATCCGAATTTGCAGATTCGTTTCTATCACATTGTAGAGTTGTTGTTTCATTTGTCTTTACCATCATTGTCACAAATAACACTGCTGGAGATTTTTCCAAGTCTTTTCACTCCTCCCAGCTTTCGATTTGGACGTTTCGGCCCATTCATAATCAATGACGATACTCACTGCTACTAGATGGAGTGTTGCTTATGTTCGATTCCTGACGTTTTATTTCTCTCTTAAGTGTGTTTATATCCTGGGGTTCTTCGTTGTTTGGAGTTGGCTCTGGATTATCGTACTTCAAAATCTGGATTTGTATGAAGCGGGATAGTTAGAGTCGGATGAAATATATTCAGCCATGAAAAAAACCAAAAAACTACAAATTTCTTACCTTCAGTCGCATGGACAGAATTATTCTACTGTCAGCCTGAGCATGTTGCAGATTAAACGGCTGCTGAGAAATTTCTAGATTTTTTTTATCCATTAGTGAGGTAAGGTGGTAGCTCAATGTACCAATATTCATACCAGTCTTCTCGTCTACAATCTAAAACAATTTAGAAGGAAGCAAATACGATAAATTCGTCCGCAGTAAGTATCAGAATAATTATCATCTATATTTTGAATTGAACTATTTATCTACAACCGAATACCTAGGGTTGTCGATCAATGTTCAACACAACTATCAACAGAATTTTTGTACAAAATATGATGCACTTATTTTCAACGTCTAAAAATGTTTTATAAGATTAGCAATTGTGTATACTTTTAAATGCAGTATATCTGATTCTGGATTTGAAACCAGGAAGGTGAATCCTTGTTCCCATACTGGATCACAAGATCTTAGCATCGTATTAGTGCGCTCAGTGCGATTTCCCAGCACTGCCTCAAGGTAGACGTCTGGCTGCTTCGTAGCACGGAGACACTGAAAAAAAAACGAGTTCTTAGAATTCTGTGACCTGGTGTAATCGATCATCTGTCTTGAACGTTTCGTCAATTCATTTGTTTCATTTCATTTCTTTTTTCCAGTAATCAATTCTCAAAACTCCAAACTCACTGGCAAATTTTTCGCTGAATCAATGTAGAGAATCAGAAGCGCAGTACTCATTGAAGTAACTCGCAGCTGTTGAGTCTCAGCCAAGGCCTGTGAAATAACACGAATTTGATACAATTTCTCTTTGCCTCAGTAATAACGTATCGTCTTTGATCATCCGTTTACTAAATTGTCCAAATAAAAGTTCAAACGAGTAAAACATGCACCTAAACTCAGAAGAATGATACATGAATTTATATTCGTTTACTCACAGCTGGTAAATCACCGACATTGTTAGAAAGAGTCAGCCATTTAAGACGAAGGTGGACCATTCCATGCTTTGCAAACTCCAATGTGACCCACTGTGGAAGTAATACTTGTAAGTTATAATGAGGTTTTCAAAACATTGGATTCGAAAGCAACGTTTGTATTTCAAAAATCTTCAATTTAATGGTAAACATTAGTCTTCAAACAAAGTTCGATGTGGAAGCAGCATTTCTTTTTTAGGAATTCTTAATTTGTACGCAAAGCCCGTTTTTCACAAACGTTTGAGTTGTGCAAAACGTTCACTTTTCAAAAACGTTCTATACATATGCAACATCTATTTTTTTTAAATGATCAATTCGGATGTAACATTTTTCACAATTTTCACCAAGTTAGTTGAAAAATTAATAAATCGATGCCAAAGATGAGGGAATGTGTGAAATAATTTGCACAACAAATCTGCTTTGTGCGAACTTCATTTTCAAAGTAGTTGGATAGTTTTACTCCAAGTAATAAGAACTGCGACTTACGGTGTCCAAAGTTCCTTTTTGCTGAACATTGATTACCTCGATAGATGCTCTGTTACAAAAAAGGTAAAATACATGATTAATGTTGCGTGTTGTAAAATAGTCTAGTGTCCGAGTAAAATGTGATCTGCGTCAAACCTAGTATGTAACAAATGAGTGTAAGTGATGTATTGTAGTTGTGAATTAGGCTGTGTGAGACTATTTAATGCACTATAACAATACTAAACAAGGCATTTTGAAGTAATTGATAGACAATGAGAGAAGGACATGCAGATAAGCACATCGATAGCAGTTTCTTCTGCAAATAGCATTTGGTATCATCTAATTAGCTTACAATAACTTAAATTATGTTATAAATCCTCTGATTACAATGTACAATACAAGTAACTTTTTACAATTCCAAAAAAAAAAACATTTCTCGCAATCAAAGATTTTCATTCCTTCATTTATTGCATACACAATTATTACTCGATTCCCTATCGGAAGAGTTTAGTTTGAAGTTTATTCGCTTCAACATTCAGGCCCTCAATGCATCGCACTAACAGCAAAATACTGCAAGTTTTAGTTTGTGTTCGCATAATTTGCCCCCTTGAGGTAATCCTCACAAAAAATTACCACTGCGTTTTTCGAGTATCGGGTAAATTAAATTCAGCAAAGGAGGAAAGAGAGTAAGTAAATAATTTGTTGACCAAATGAATCGAACATCAAATATAAGTCTCAAAATTGTTTGATAATGACCAGTTGAAGGTGAAATACGATTTTCTTTCTTAGAACCTTCAGCATTGGACTAAAAACAAAAATCCCATGACGTTGGGCTCCAGTAGTAATTTTCCATAAGTCATCAAGAGATTCTACGCCTACTCATCAACAAAACATGGGGTGTTTGTGAACGACGTGTTATTCAGATATTCAGTATACTTAGCAGCAATACCTTCCTAGAGGATCGTCGTGGCCAGTGGTGTCTTTGTCAAATAGGCGGGCAACGATCTTGTTGTGTCCCCCCGCACCCTCATCTACTATAAACTGCCACACAACAACACCTGTTTTAGTTCATTTGCAATTCGTAACGTGCAAATTGCTACTTGCAGTTAATCAATTAGAAGGGCATCTCATAAATTCAAAGTTAATCATGAAAGAGTATCAGAAATTAGTTGACCGACTTTTACGTTAGGCATTTCAGCCTCAATTTTATATAAAAAATAAAGAAGGTTTTCTAAGCGTAACGTCATTTCCATCATAAAATCTTCTAGCTGAATTTATCGTTGAGTGACTAATAAATTAATTTAAAAAATAAACTCCTTTCTATAATTATAAAATAATTCGTTTGAATTAACACATATTATTAACACAAAGCGTTATGGACATATGCAGAAAAAATCTGCTAAGCAAGTCAGATATTAAGTTGAAAATTGATAAAAATTAAACCATAGAAGTCTTTTTTAAGATTATAAGCTAGATATAAATACATATATTACAACGATTAATAGTAAAAATTATTAACAGTAAAATTATTCAGTATTTTAGTAGCTCTGTAAATTCGGACCTGGATGACAGACGCGATTTGAAAGAAGGATCTCAGGGCACAGAGAATGAGAAAAGTGTTCCAAATGGGTCCCATAATCGAGGCCCAATTGCAATTTCACAAGAAAAAATAAAGAGATTGTAAAACTCGTGAAATTTGAAATTATTATAAGAATAGAGAATAAAAGTCGATGAAAGTGAGTGAGAACTGTTCTAGTGATTATTAATGTTAGAAATGGTTATTAGCAGTTTCAAACACTTTTAGAAATTGCAGCGAATTTACTCAGGAGATGAATTTCCCATAGTTTTTCAGTTTTTCTGAAAAATCTCTGACAAATTCTAATAATTTTTAGAAATTTCGTAGTAATGCCTCAATTTTTATTCCAAAAATTCATTTCTCTAGATTAATGGAAAAACCTTGATATTTCTTAAAAATTTCCGCATGGTTTCTCAAAATTCTAGATTTATTGAAAATATTCTTCAATAGATAAGTCCAGATTTTGTTTCTGCGTTTAAAAAAACATTATTTTAATTGCTGAAAATTTTCTAATATCTCTTAGAAATCAATCCCAATTTTTCATATTGTGATAACATCGAAAAATACGCAATAACACCAGACCTCTTACTGCTTTAGATGTCTGATAGAAATTAAAGTTCTGAAAAAATATGAGTTTCTTCAAACATTTGATTCGATTATCTCCTCCAAATCGACTTGGTGAGAAATAATCAGAAGAACAAAAACTCCCCAGATTTCCAATAAAAAATTAAATTCCAAATGAAAATGAATTTCATTGTAAAAAATTACTAGAATTTTTCAAAATCTCATATACATCATCATAATAATTCAAACTTTTTCTGTGGAAATAGCACAAGACTATTCTCAGAAATATCCGAAAACGTGGTAAATTTCGCAGGAATTTTTAAAAGAGATGACAATTTCTGACAATTTGTTTACCAGGGAAGATATAAGTAATAGTGTGTATTCAAATATACATGTATGTACAATAATCACTCTCAATACATTCATCACATAGCTAAAGCAATTTGAAGCGTGTTCATTTACTACCTTCCAAGAAAGTCATCATTTTGGATGCAAGGAAATCCTGGGTCCCAATCCCATAGAGAAGAAGTTATCACCTGTACACTGCAGCAAGTGATCACAGCCTACGCGCCAACACCACGTTTTAATATAAACACAGATTTTCACTTTACATACATACTACGGCTTCGGATGAAGGAATGAATGTGAATGAAAAAAATGTCGGAATGAGTATAAATTTATTGCATACAATGTTTGTAAATGAAAGAAGATAATTTTTATTCTTGGGTTATACAGAATCCGGCATTTGATTTGACAGATTTTAACTTTTTCAACACAATTTTTGAAACTCAAGTATATAAATGTGATAAGCGTTTAAATTGGGTATAAAACAATGGCCAAAATACTAACGATTAACTTTTAACTGATAAATGAAATTCGAAAACAACATTTTACTTATACTGAAATACATCAATGAATAGTATTAAAAAAAGAATTCGATGTGTTCTGAAATAGTTCATCATCAGAAAATTGGGATCTCCCAATGGAATTTCTATGTTACGTCGCCGAATGACTTTTCGGGACTTTTCCAGATGCAAAGCTAGCAAACTGTGGAATGAAATTACGTTTGCAAATTGAATGATATTGGGACAAAATTCTTTTGAGCATATCAATTTTTTTAGCAATACGCACTTTTTTAAAGCTGGAAGTCGCGGAATACATACAAAACACTCAGGCACATCAACAAACACACACGTGCGAACAAAATTATACATATATTACCAGTAAAGACGATGATTACCACTTTCCTCTAGACCCGTTTGCAAAACATATTACACATACACTAACATGCATTTTATAATTAATAATGCTGTATGGGTATATATTGCGTGTTTTGTGTGATGAAAAATACTATGATACACAATAATAATATATGTTGTAATGTGTAGGTATGTATATAATGTACATGTATTATACCATGATTCAACTATATGATCGTAACTGCATATGTGATTTTGAGAGCCGTGTAATTGTTTTCCCCAATCGAAACTCTGATCATACAAAATTTGGAAAGTCTTTACAGTGCTGGCTCATTTCATCGTCTGTTTCATTAAAACATCTCCAACTAAATTTTTACTGAAGTATATATATATTGAGGGGTTTAATAAAATAATAATTTGTGAATTTCCTCCGTGGCACCCACTTAAAAGTTTGTTTAGGCCAACAGAAAAATACTGTAAAAAGATTAGCTTTCTGTTATGTGGAAGATCGCGTTCATTTGAGCGTTCGCTTTTTTTCAAATTTTCTTGGATTTGTGAAGAAACACGTAGCATTACTTAAATTATTATTTCTTTCCTGAAATTTATATTCAATCCAAAGATCGTGATCCATAATACAGCAATGTATCAACTGGGAATGTTATTCTTCTAAATTAAAAGCTCATATTAAATTATAACTATTTTATGAGATTGAATTAATAATGACGTCGAATACACTTCTCAAACATCAACTGGAGGCTTGATAATACAAGTGTGGATCTTCTGAGTAACGTAAATATTATTTAGATATTATGATAGATGTAAGTAATAGAAAAAAAAAGTTATTCACGATTCTTCAAGAATTAAAAAAAAATTTATAACAGTAAAAAATCAACGGAGCGTGATCTTCCACATAATATAGAAAGCTCATCTTGCGTCAAAACCTTTCTTCTAACATAAATAAAACTTTTTAGGGGGTGCCATGGTTGAAAATCGCATATTATATTAAAAATTAATGGTACAGCTAAGAAATTTCACTTATATGCGATATTTGTGCTACTGAATAAAATCATATTCGCTTTACACTTCGACGCTTGAGGAAAATATTTCTGTGAATTGAAATTTGAACAGATGGAAGAAGGAAATGTGAGGTTTATGATATCTTACCTGCCCAAACTCTCATCATCCTTGGGTTCGTCGTGGTCCCAGACGAGAACAGTCAGCTGCTGAGCGATGGCCGATGACACAGCGCACTAATGCCATACAACGAGTCATGCATCACACATACATACCAGGGTGACGATACTAAATTAAGTATTTCACATTACACACATGGTTGATTTAATGCTCGTCGAGAAGTTACCTCAAACTAACGAACGTCAAGTTCAGGATGCCCTTGTGACTAAATAATGTTAAGGATTAATGGGCTCGAAATCTTATGCAGGTTCATTATTGTCGCATAGAAATATTGTGTCACACGTGTTCACTATCGTATGTTAAAAAAAAACACTTTTGAAATTCAATTCAATGGTTTCTTCTGTTTTCCTAACTTACGATTTGGATATCATAGCCCATTCATCCTCAAAAAGAGTCGACTTTTATTGAGTCAGATAACGTCTCAATTAGCTAAACCGTGTCGGAGTAAATAAGTATAAGTACGATACTTAGTCCTATGGGAATTTAAATACCAGGAAATAACTGACCAGTGTTCAATGTCACTGTACACAGGTGGGCGAAACTAAATTAATCACAAATTTATCACCAAGTCTGATGAGCTAAGTATACCACAAGTGAAAAACATGTTCTAACAGAGATTAACAAATGAATATCATGGTTAACCAGCTACGGTAAATTGTTCTTTAATTGGTTAAGACACTGACTTGTTGAAGATCTATGTTTCGATACCGTTATGCTAAGTTAATGGAGAATCAACAATTTTTGTCTCATCAGTACAGTCAGTGATAGATGTGTAGAAACCAGCATTGATAAACTCACAATGAGAATTAAGAATTAGGAATTAAGAATAATAAATGTTTTAATACATGAAACAAATAAACTATGAATAAAACGAAGGATTCCCAGTAATAAGAACTTTTCGTAATGGTCAGCAACCTTTCGAAGAGTAAATAAAATTCATGATGTAAAGAAACTTCCCGATGGAAAGAATAACGTTTTTCTAAAAAAAAAAAACAATTTATCACGCAGATGCAAGGAAATCCAAAGTTAGCCCAAGCCATTCTGTTTTTCATATGAAAAAAATCTTATTTGATATGCTCAATTCTTTATTTTTTCAAAAAAAGAAAAATATCAGTGATACTGAGATTTCGAACCAACTTTGTAAGTGAGTTTTCCTTGCAACTGGTATTGTAGTAAAGTTAATTAGAAACTCAGGTGAATCAATAGAATGTTGAATTTTGTATCGCAACTGAAATCAGAAATCTCATGGACGAAAAGTGGTTGGAAGAAGAAAAAAATTCTGGAACAAAGCCACATGCGGTGTATAAAAATAAAACAAAAATAATAAAGATAATTTGTTTTGTAATCAAATTCTTTCTACATACCTCACACCAGAAATCCCAAATGGGATTTACCGTATTGTCGATTGTTTTTGTCTTGAATTCTTGCGCTCCAACATTTATTACCGCATACGGATCTGACTTTCCTTTACCCAAGACGCTGAAGTCCTTCTTCATCAGATCCTTTGCTTCTATTACGTGAATTCGTAGCACACCCTTTAATCAAAAAGCAGATCATATAACTATGCTTCTTTCAACATTTAATACAAACAATTAATTCAATATAGCAGGTTTAATTTACGACAAATCATTTAAACTCCATACGTTACGAGTTTAAAGAAAATACAGAATAATTTTCAACTGTTTCAATTAACAAATTTTCATTGAAAATTTAGTATTTTAAGATAGATTAACGAAGTGTGAACGAGTAGACAGCTGAAAAAATTAGCGATTTAGAGAATATATACAACAATAACCAATTATTCAATTCGATTTGGGTTTGTTTCATTTAAACGTATGCAGATCGAGTTTCACTCAATTTTTTTTCTCAAGAATATGGCGACCGTTTGAAGTTGAAATTCGAGTTTTGGTCAAAAAACTGTATGGCTTCGTTTTTACTTAGTCAATAAAAAAAAGACAATACTTAAAAAAGTCAGCTGATAGCAAACACGATAAAACATCGAAGAATACTATCACAAAATTTGAAATAAATTGGTTGCGCCATTTTTGGGATTGTGCCCACCACAAAACATGTCACCGAATAAAATGATGGATATGATTGTCACTGACAATGCTTACTATTGTTGAGTTCTAATAAAAAAAAATATTGTAAATGACGTTCAATCTGCATAATTTTGAATAAAACAAATCCCAAACAAATCGTATAATTGGTTATCGAGATAAGACACAAAATCAAAAATCGGAGACCAAGAGATAAGAATCAGAAACTAAAAATTGAGTGAACACATCCCAAAAATCTTCTCTTATTAAACAAAGACAGATGATCTCACTCTATTCTTAAAGTCCTGCAAAGGGAGAGCATACGTATTAATACTCCGCAAATACCTAATTCCATAAATCATAAACCTATTTAATGGGAACTTATGACAATACACCTAGGATTTATTGGCATCAGATGAAAACGGGATCTCTATTCCTTTCCATATATCCATTAACCACACATTTTTTTCACATATCGATTACTTTTTACAAAATACAAAATTGCCGTTTCTTGAATAAATGAATCTAGTTTCATGGCTCACCTCTGGTTCAGGAGTTTTCAGAATCTCAGGTGGGACATCTGGACTCAAAGTTATCGGCAATTTGTTGGGCAAGACCATAATCGCACCAATTTGTTCGACGATAGCTTTTCTCAAAACTTCGCTGTAAAATTATAAGATTCGTGGTAAAGCTTGGACAGTTGTAAAACATAGCAATATCCCCGTGCACCTACCTCAAACCAGGCATATCCAGCACGTCGGCTACTCCGACCAGATTAAAATCGACTGAAGGCATATTTAGAAAGAATATCTGAAGACCTCCGACAAGTGGCATGATGGACAAAAGGGGCTTCATCACGACTCTTATCATACCACGAATCTGAAAGAATAAACATCGAATCCTTGAATCTTTATATTAAAATTTTCACATATCACTAGAAGATTGAAAATAAGGTCATTTTGAATCAGGAAAATTATATTTTGGCTCTCGACATGACTATGTAATATTTATTGCAAAATCAAGTTTTATTGATGAGTTTCAAACTTACCTGAAAATCTTTGATGCCTCCTTTGACATTACTACAAAAGAATGAGATGTCGCAATCTCCAGCATATCTACAGTGTTACAAAAATTGTTTAAAATCGAGATGTTTTGAACAAGTAGCATTAAGTTTTAATGGATATGAATCAAAAATTGGGAATGAATAAAAAGAAACGTTCAACAATTCACCAGCAATGTTATTTGCACCAACGATTGTGACTACATGTGAAGAAACATCCCTGCTATGTAAAAGAATTGAATGTTGACCAAATTTGTATAACGCAAACCAAGCTACCAACAATTTGAGAAAAGGTTTTATGATTAAAACATTCTCATTGCTCGAATTCGTTTTTTTTAAACCTGTTCTAATATTTTTGGGTTCAGTTTTCTCGCTGATCAGATCCCCACAAGTTGCCCAAAAAACATTTCAACAATTTTACATTATGGTATAGTTGTAAGACACACGTATAATTATCGACAAAACTGTATCAACAAAACTCTATCTGTAAAACATACTTATAGAAATCTCTTTTTTATTCACTCACGGTACAAGTATGAATCAGTTTTTGTTCAAGCAATCTCTAGAGACGCCTATAATGAATAACACCAGAATTGAATCATTCTCAATATTGTAGAAACCTTTTCTAAAATTCTTGATGAATTTTAGCTTGTGTTATTCGAATATGCTCAGAGTACGCTTTATTATATTGTAAAGATGTTGTTTAATGTTCATCATCATGTGCACAAATAACATTGCTGGAGGTTTTTTAAAAGTTATTTACCTTTTCCTAATATTGCATTTACATGGAATATGACAAGTGAAATTTCAGTTCTGGACTCATTTGAAGTACCGATATTAATTTAAGAATAACAAAATGAATAGAATAGTAGATAAGGTGTGCAAAACGAAAAACTAACTTCCATAGGCAATAAGTAAACTTACAAAATATCGGCATCCAAGATGATCTCATTCCTATCAGTATTTTTATCATAAACCTTAATCCCACCAATTCTCGGAGGCTGTGAATAAAAAAAAAGACAAAGATCTTATTAGTTTTCTCCGTTTGAGGTAACAATATTCATAATACTAATAAAGCTGCTTGGATTGAAATTCACACAACCAATAAAAATTCTTGGAAACATGATTGGCCTAATTTACTTGAAACCACAAGTATACAATATGAATAATAACATGTAAGTTAGTTGACTTAAACAAATAATTCTCTGTGTTTAATACATGTGTTTGTTTCCACATAAAATTGCATATTAATAGCGACGTCTATGTCCGTGTAATGACTCACAACTTTCCATATTTAAGTCAACTATGTTTGACATATGCGCTCCATGAGTCAGACTGTAATATGATAACTGAATACATAATTTTGTTCCTAAACAATCCCAACCGACACACAGGTCCTCTATCATTATAGTGCTTTATTGAAACTTAGTTGCAGTGTAGCAGAATGTGGAAAATAAATAATTTTTCAGCAACTTTTAGTTATCTCAATCAGTTTTTGAATTACAGAGAAAATATGTTTATTCGATAAAAACTCCATATGTGATTATTAGGATGTTTCGTTTGTAAGCGAAATTTTTGCTTTGTGACGATTAGAAAAACAGCAACAAATAAAATCTCAAGGAATGAACATTCGGATCTGAGTTTTTCTCTGTCTGTCACCTTTGTTTGCCAGACCGTGATTCAGAACATAGGATTATACTCACAATTCGCCCCAAAACTAATCTCTCGAAAGAAAATCCTTTCAATTTGTATTGCGCCAATCGAGCGACAACTGCTGGCTCAATATCCTGTTTGCATAGTTGACGAACAAATTGGTTCATGCTTGGCCAGAGCTTATACAAGATCTGTAACGATTGAAGAAAAATTGAAATAACGGGAAATCAATTGGAGAAGATGAGCAATTTAAAAACAATCTTATACTGACCTTGTTCAGCCACTCGGCTCGATCAACGTCTGGAAAATACACCCAAGACGGAAGTTCATACATTTTATTGACGATCATTTGTTGTTCGCCAGCAAGAACGGTTGCCTGGGCAGTAAGCCGGCGCTGATCGCTTTCTCTTTTCCATTCTGTCCTTAGTACAGACAATATGATCGGTCCAATGAACCACGCGATGCTCCAATTCATGTAACCACATCCCCATACCAAACCGACGGTGACAAATTTTTTAACGAAGGAAAATATCAGCCCGACGATGTTGTTGCCTCCCCCAGCGTCGTTCATGTCTGCAGGATTTACCTCCTTACTTGCACCTGCCATGTTTATATGCTATTTTGTTTTCACTCAGCTTAGTTCAATTTAGTCTGTCTTTTGCTTGTTTCACACTGTTTAATATTTCAGTCAGCTGTTACTATGGCTATTGATTGTGAATTGCTGATGTTCTTGACATTGTCGTTACTGGAGGTAAGTGAGAAACTGTTCAACTGGTCAACTTTACAGAATGTCGATAATGAATGGAGTAAATTATATGAATAATGTTAATTACAGTGAAATTAGTAAAGTAATGTAAGTAAGAAACATAAAAATAACGTAACCTTAATCGTAATTATAGTAAAATTGATAAAGAAGAAGAGAGTAAAAAACAAAATAACAAAATTATGTTAAAATTTAGTGAAGTAAATAAAAGCTCAATTATCGTTACCCTAGTTGATATCAGCAATAGCGATGAGGTGAGTTTATATTAACGGCAATTAGTATCAATCTGCAAGTTTGATCAACGACGTTATGCGGTTGGGAAACGACAAAACGCGACAGGGAAGTCGCAGCTAATAACCGCGACTCTATTGTCGACGATAAAAGGCCACAGATTAGGTCATCGGATTATTTTTATCTTTAGTACGCAGCACCTGTCAGTGCGAGAGCTGGAGTGAAATGAGAGCCGCAAGCAGACAGCTTAACCTTAAATTTGAATAAACAATTGTTGACTTCTAAGTTACGTATGTACTTAATATTCTAATCGTCAAGGCACGGCATTCGTCCATTTTTTATCAACATTGGTTTAATATTACTGGCAGAACACACACGCTTCACCTGAAAATATCAAACATACCGTGCACCACTCAACACTTCATTATTTACTTAAAGGTCTCTTCACCGCTGTTGCACAATATCCCCGCGCACCGTTGTGAACAATGCCTGACAGTACCGAAGACTTGTCAACTGACTGAAATAAGTGAAGACACTTTTTTCCGATTGGCTCAGAAGGATGCGTTCACAAAAACAAAATGGTCACTGACAGTGTTCGGTACAACATGGCTGCTCACTTCGGAGTGAGACTGACCCCCGATAGAGGACGGCACAGGTCGAGGGAAATCCCCGCGAATTCTCAAACTACTTTAGCCATTAAATTTGAAAAATTCACTAGGTTAACGTTAGATTGTTCATAACGAGGCTAGAAGTGAATATAAGTATTTAACTTTGTTAGAGGTATTTATTATAACATTATGAATTAAGAAACTTCATCAACATTTACTTTCAGGTTTATGATACTAGTGTTTCGATGTAGCGAGGTATGTAAAATAATTCCATGTCACCACTTCAACTGTAATAATTTGAATTTGTTACATAAGGTCGCTTCGACTAGACACAGTTCGATTATTTCATTCTCTTTCATAAACCGTTCGTTTTCTGTAAAAAATTATTCACATTCAGCTACTGGACGATAATGAGTCGCCACCCTCAATGTCATCATCGTCATCATTGTTATCGTCGCTGTCAAAGCTGCCTTTGGATGCAAGTCTCTTCTTTTTCAATTCAGTCTTATTGCCGCCACCATCATTTGTACATATGCATACATTTTTTGAACCTTCTTTACACGCAGCGTCACATGTAGTTTTGACTTGCGGGTTCTTCAACTTTGATTCATATTTATCAGAGCTTTTGTCTTTTCGTACCAATGGTTCATATTTACAGATGACTGCGTACATATCACCGCCCAGGCGTCTAGCTAGCCAGCGATTTTTGACGACGGCTAATTTTAAACACTCACATTTCATCTTGGCATGAAGATTAGTGTGCAATGAACGCCCCATGCCTTCTATCACCATCAAGTCTACACTGTTTCTTACCATAGCCAGACAAAGATCCAAATTGAGTCGGCTATGTACAATAAGAAAAATAATTAATTATTCTCAAAAGTTCTTAATAACAAACTGTCGCATTCTATTTTTACCTCAAATCCAAACAGGGTCCAGCCTGCGCCGTCTCCATCGCGATTAGTCTTCGCTCTTTGATCGCTTTTTTAATTACGTTACAAATTTTTGCTGCATTCCTCAAAGTCACTACCAGCTCTGGATAAGTAACATCGTTTAAAGCAGGCGCAGAATTTGCGCACAATATCACCTGTACAAGTGAACAAAATAACGAAAATTTAAGCAATACACATGAAGCAATGATTAAAATTCTTGCTCAGCTATTTAAAATGGCCAAAGTAGGAAATGGTTTTCACTTTAAACACGTCAAAGTTACAAACCTTCGTTCCTCTCTGCAGTAAGTCTCGAGCAAAAGGCAATATTCCCAATATTATATCAACGCCACTATTGTCAACAAAGATAGCGGCACATTTGTGGGGGGGACATTTCTCTAATCTTTCTATCCAAGCATCGAGACAATCTACTAGCCACGGTCTACCTGAAATTAGGAAATCAACTTAAACTCAATAGTTTTAGTCTGCCGAATCAACATATTGCAAGGCATTACCAGATTCTGTAATTTTTTTTACATCTTTGAGTGAAATTATAAACGATCTATTTTCTTTGAACAATGTCAGATGGTAAGAACTGCATTAATGCACATATAATTAACACATCTGGGGTGGCTGATTTTGATAAAATTTGAACTGGTGAAACTACAACGAATTTCATTAGACCCGTACTTTTTTTTCCTTTCCCACAGGCAGCAGTTACTGAGAAATCACATAGGGTTTATTCTTAAAAACATTTTATTCATCTTTTCCTTACTTTCAAGTACATTTTAATGAAATTTTTTTCCTCCAACGGATGAAGGAATAATTATTTAAAAAAACAAAAACGATATAATATGATTATTATCATTTTATTATACGCTATCAAAAACTATATAGAGTATCAATTTTCGTTAAGAATAGCATTAATACACGTGCGTGGGTGGTAATCATCGTACAAGCATTTCTAATAAACATACAATTAGGAAAAATTGCGTGGTTGAAATTCATGAAAACATTTCTAGATTTGCTTAATTTTGCAGCGAACTAGGCGTATTGTAGTATGTCTCAGAAAACTGGAGCAGATAATTGATTATCATTTTTTTAAAAGGATTAATTCATCCAATACATTCCGTTGAAAGGCAATAATTTCATTAAAATGTACTTGAAGGTAATAAAAATACAAAAATTTTTTTAAAAAACAGGGAAAAAAATACAGGTCTAATGAAATTTAATCTAGTTCCACCCGTTCAAATTTCATCAACATTCATCACTCCAAATGCGCGTGTACTCCCCTTGTGAAAATGGATCACTTCTCTTAAGGTACGTATTTGTAGCAGACGATATAATAATTAAATATGTCGAATGGATAAAAGTTTCCTGCACGTGAAATTCTGGAACATACTGGTCGTTTTCCCCAAACTCTGATACTGGCAAATAAAATAGTCATCTTCCCAAGATTGGCGGTCTTCAGAATTTATTGAACAAGTGTTGCTATTATTTTTATTCAAATGCCTCTTTCCTTGGATGCATTCAACATTTGATAACATTCAAATCTCTTTTTGTTATGGATTTTGGAAGGCCACACCAGATTCTACGTCTACATAGACGCAACATGATTCACATTTTTTGGTCAAAATCTGTCCAGTCGGTCACTGAGATTTGAGATTTATTTGTGAAAAATGATATGGTGGAAAAAATTCATGAAGTCTGTTACTGTGAATTTACAGTCAGTATTTTATACAGACTTCTGAACCAGATGAAAGCAAGTGATATAAAATTGTAAAATTTGTCTTAAATTCAGCAAGCCCATGTGAAATGATATTAATGAAATAATAACGTTACCAGGTATCTTAGATTGGGCCTCCTTAAAACCAAAGTCAGTTGTTTCCATAATCGCAGCTACTTCCTTTGCGCCCCAATCAAACATATTACCACTTAACACACCCATAATCAATGCCTCTACCTTTGCAGAGCCTTCTAATTGGTCTATCGCTGTAATCCGTTCTTGCAAATGCTGCAGCGCTTGCTCATTCTCGTTTTTCTTTTGCTAAAATAAATGTTTTGAAGAAAAAAACACGCAATCGTAAATATACCTATTAAATTCAGATAAAAAAAATATGATCCCGCATTAGATCTGGAGAGAGAATCGTTTGTCTCGGGTGCTCTTTCTTTTATAGGTCATTATATAACGCGAAAAAAGACAAGTTTGGAAATGATTTTGTACCAACGCTTTAAATACGTTTTACGAACTTCCTACTTCTGAGTTTTCGAAGAGACAATAAATTATAATAATCACTTCAGAAATGAACGAACTTTTTTACGAACTTCCTACTTCTGAGTTTTCGAAGAGACAATAAATTATAATAATCACTTCAGAAATGAAAAGATCAGTTTTTGCTAGATCTCCACCAGGGTGGACCTTCTTTGGGGATCGGATTTTCATCAAAATCAATCGAGCTGTTTCCGAGTTATTTACAAAAATCAAAATCTATTTTAACAAGATTTCTCTTATCGCAACTAATGGCAATGGGTGGGAAGTCTTAGGACCAGCCCCTTAAGGTCAATTACATTCCTTACTTGCCTTGCTTTGAAAGCACCGGAAAAAGGTGAAGGAATGGTAAAATGGTACGGAAAAAGGTTGAGAAATCCGCGAGCTTTTGTCTAACAGTAACTGACCAGAGATGTTACATTCTATGCTGCATGTTTGACAATTTCACTTCATTGTAAATGTGAAAATTAATACGATAGTGGTCAACTTCAAAACAAAACATATCTTACATGCAAATAAGGATCTGGAAAGTCGAATTCTTTCATACAGTGTTCAATGGTGTCCAGCAGAGTACGAACAGTTAGAGCTCCATAGGCACTGTAGAAGGAATAAGTTTTCATGAAATCGTCAGAAAATGTTCATACAAAACCCAAAAATGTCACTAAAATATATGATCGATGAAAAGGTGATGCTTACAATGGCTCAACATGCAGGTAGTGTAATCTGTTGATGTACTTTTCCTTCAGTTTAACAGCTCGATCTTGAGCAGTCGGACTTTGAGGCTGACTCATCACTGCTCTGGCAATGAATTTGTCAACAGATTCTTCAAAGCATTGAAGCCAATAATCCCTGGAAACAAATGATACAATTATTCAAAGTTGTGTGTGACGATACTACTTGTTTACTATCCAAGGAGATTATTCACCTCGCTTCCTTATCTTGAACGAGATCCATGGTGTCCGGATTATATGTTGAAGGATCTTTTAGCAACGGACAAAAAGTCACCGCATTTTCAGCTTGATCTATTTCCAGCTGATCAACTTCAATGCCAAGTTTTGTCGATATTGAATCTATGAATCCGGACGACCCAGCATAATTTTCCAACCAGCTATACTTGTCCGATTGTTCTGTACCGTACAAAAACGCTCCTATTGCACCCAAGTAACCTTCGTGTCGCAGAAACAGCGGTTTAACTTTTCCCTAAAAGTAATAATTGCAATAATTTATTATTCATTTAAGAGATGAATTATGTGCTATGTATTACACACCTATTCGTTACGGTTTTATGACATCAAACATGTTAAAATGGAACATTTCCGTTAAGGATAAGTGTTGTGCACAGTCTGAATTAAAAATTAGGAGAAGCGAAGAACTGTTTGAATAAATCTTCAACAGTGTTATTTGTGCCAATGACAGTAAACACAAATAAAACAACATCCCTACTATGCAATACAAATGATTCTGAGCAAATTCGAATAAAACATGCTAAGATATCAACAATTTGCTACAAAGTTAAATAGTTACAACATTCGAGAAGCTTAACTTTGGTGTTCTATATTTGACTTCAATGGTTTTGGTTTATTTCATTTATCGAAGATATCCAGAGATTACCGGTCAAACAGTTATCTCCAGAGTAGATGAAAGTAAATTTGTCCAACAAGGAACGCTAGGTCGTCAACCCCTCTGATTTAATCTAGGTCATATTTGTGTAGTGCGTCAAAAACTAAAAGACTCATTTTTTTTATCTCCTATTAAACGGTTCAAATCAATGAAAAAATTCACCAAATATGGGCACCAAACGGGGTGACTTCTTAAGGCGCTTCATATATTTGAATGAAACTAAAACTAAAATGTTTCATTCATCAATAAAAGCGCTTGATGTATTTGAATGCTACCAACGTTGAAATATTTCATTCATTAATAACATTTCAGCATTGGTTTCATTCGTCATATCAAGCACATCAAGAAACCACCCTGTTCGGTGCCCATCTTTCCAAACAGATGATTTTTTTTAGAGGTTTTGGTTCAGATGAAGTGGTTTATTAATCCCTAGACGCAAAAAATAAATGAATGAGAAGTGGCGAAATTCGAAATAGGGAAGCCATTAAAGACATGCAAAAATTGAGATTGATATTTCAAAGATCATACGCTCTGCATTCCCGGATTTTGTGCCAGATTGAACGTTGTGGAATAAGGAAGAAATTTTTAAACATTATCATAGCATAAAAAACTATTAGTTTTGAGATGATTTCTTGATGATTCACCACTTAACTGCCAAGCCGTCATAACGGCGTTAAGCGCGCTCGTGCCGTAACTGCCAAATTCGCGGAATGGCGTCATACTGTAATTCAATTTTTTTGGTGATTCAGGTGCCTATTTATTTTTGAAAGTATGTGTTTCAAGTATTTCTAATACACAGTTTTAAGAAGTACCGCGGCACTTTTCTAATATAAGTAATAGTTATACCGTATAATAAATCACATTGACTCGATAATTCTTGAAATTACGTTTTTGGACTAAAAAATAGTAGTATTCAGTGTAATTCAAAAAAAAAAATGCATCTCGAAAAAAGAAAATGATGGTTTTTCTATGACCCCATTTGAGGAAATGACAAAAAATTCGTCAATTTTGAGGGTTTAGAACTGTATGAATGCGAAGAAAATAAAACTTTTTATGGTCATAATCGGATTCCTTGACCTCAAAAATACTTAGAACACAAGCTTTCAGAAGTAAATATTCACCTGAGACACCGACAGGCATTGAATTACTTTATGACGCCATTTCTCGATTTTCGGCAGTTACAGCACGGGCACGCTTTACACCGCTATGATGCCTTGGCAGTTAAATGGTTGATAATTTCAATTTCAATGAGAATATTATACGAATATATGATAATCCAGACTGTGATGATAACAAATGATGAAAACATTGTGCCGAGTTTTGAGATATATTAAAGGTAGAGCAATACAGATTTAGTAGGTACAGAAAACTAACGTGAGACCAGTACTTGATGGAGTAGGAGATGGTGTGCATCGAGAGCGGATGATTCCTGAGAAAATAACCGCCGAAATAGACTTTATTCAAATTATGTTTATTCGCATAAAGGCTAGCAATCTGCCCTATGTCATTGCTGATAGTGAACAGTAAACTCCGCGCTATGTCAGCCTCAGAGAAATTTTGCGACCCTGAAAAATACAATATTCATAATAATAATAATATCCATAGAGTAAATAGTAGTTGATCAAAGTCTCTAGTCTAAATAATATTTACCAGAATTATTATTGCAGCTCATCGCTTTACCAAAAGAAGATGCGATCAGGTCACCAGGCAAACCATGACTTGTGTAATCGCCTCCATATATATCCTTGACTAGCATATCGACATTACGATGATCACCACGTTCGGCGAGCTGTAGTAGTTCGTCAAAACCCTGAAAGTTGGAAGATGAGTGAGAGCGAAATGAGAAAAACTGATCAGTGTTGATAAAAACTGGATAATAACATTACGGTGCTACCTTTGCCTTGGTGAGTAATGAACCAAGTCCCCAAAACGTTCCTCCACCCGTCGCTGTTCCTCCTATTCTTTCAAATTGCTCTTCTGATTCGACCTGTGACAGATGACCAATCATGAAGCAGCTGCCGAGAATACTTTGACGCTTTAAGACCTATTATCTCAAAAAATCAGCACCAAGTTGACTCTAATTTATCTTTAAACTAACTGCTGATTGTGATTGAGGTATAGAGAATCAATTCACAGCTTGGTATTAGCACCCTTGAAAAAAATTGAAAATAAACATGAAAAACACAAGATGAACGTCGTATAGGAAAGTAGTGCTCTTGGAGGAAGCAAACAGATTCATGCAATCTACGAAGACTTTTCTAAAGCATTTGATAGGGTCAACCGTGCTAGACTTCTGACTAATTATAAATTTTGGAACAATGGGGTCAGGTCTGTCCATCCGATGAGCATACTATGGATAATGTCTCTCCTGAATATAGCAATTGCATGTAGGATGTGGGATTCTGGATTAATGGTAAACTTTTGTTCACCCCTCATATTGAAAGAGTGGTGTTGAAGGGCCAGTCGCACCTTAAACTTCGTAATGAGATTCACAAGAGATTTACAAATACATCCTGTATATTATTACTTCGTAAGACTTTAGTCTTAGTCTTTCCTATTTTATTGTACGGGTCGCAAATCGAGGGTCCTTATATTCGAATATCATGCAATCAGATAAATTTTGTCCAGTGGTGATTGCTACGGTATCTGACGTTTAAGGCCGATCAAGTCATGACTTATTATTACTACAGCTACGGTCACATTGCTAGGCTATATAAAATCCAGATGGTCAGGTCACTTCACGAAAGCAATGATATAGCTTAGTGTACAATATTCTCCATGGTGATGTAACATGTGAGAATGTGAAGACCATTTTTATGCCTAGGGACCCCAACTATAATTTGAGATATCCATCCTACGTTGTTGAACATTATCATAAAACTAATATGTTTTATTTTCTGCCCTTGACAAGGCTGAGGCATTCATGGTTATATTTTTCAGATTATTCATAGTTTCTTATTTACTATTATCTCTTGGTAGGCGTGAATACCTTTTATAAAATTTATCCATTCTTATAATGTTCACCCTAGGTGTTAATCTTGAACACAAATCTTTTCGAAGTAAATTGTAACAAGGCAATTAATGCTCGTGTATACTAATAATGAATCAGAGTGGCCACCCATTTGAAATATCGAGAAATGTCAAGGAATTTAGTACGTCATAGAAAACTCAAGGAAATGTCGGGGAATTTTGATAAAATGCACGGATTTTAAAAGCCTTGACCATTAAATTGAGATTCTATCACCATGCGCACTGTCACAATTTTGCTCCTCTTCTTCTTGACGATTATGAGCTGAGTTGTTGATTGTCACATGAATTCAGTAGTACGAGCAAACAGCGGTTACAGTGATGTGTGATTATTCAATAGTGTGTCATGTTTTTAATTTGTCAATTTTATACGTCATCTATGATCAAAAATATAATATAACCTAATAAAGATAAAAATATCATATTTTAGCCACACATTACCTAAGTTACTCCAGGTTTTAGTAATTCCTGCATGAATCGTGCATCAAAATTTCACGGAAAAATAATGATCTTAATCAGCAAAACTAGGAAATGTCAGGAAATACTATGAGTGGAATTGAATGGCCACCCTATGAAATAATAAATAATAAACAATGTTCATTGTTACAGTATTATTGGTGAAATGAGTGATAAACAAAAAAACAATGTAAATTATTATATACGTACAGGTAGATAAATTAGCTACATTTTGATCGCGAGATATATTTGAACTTTGTGGCTGAATAAAATTACTACTCTACTGGCTGTTGTTAATATTATTATTATTGCTAATATTATTATTATATTTACTATATATTCACCTTAAGGATGCTAACACCACTTCCAATATTCACCAACATGTAGGGAAAAATGTTAGGGCCTGCCTTTTGAAATTTGTATTCTGGATTGGAGTTTTTCTTGAACTGAAATGCTTCACACGGTATATTTTTCAGTAAAAAATTACACCCTTTAATCAGACACGCAATTTCATCCTCCTTGTCGATTCTATAGCAGAATTGAATTTTAATCAATTATTCGTAAACAAGCAGCGACTCGTAATCACCCTCAATTCAACTCACAATAAGCCTAGTTTTTCCTGCAATAGCGGCGTGTACTTGAAAGCACCGCCACCGGTTACCTTGACACTTTTTCCTTGGAATCTCTCAGCGTGTACCAAGTTAGCCCTAACGAAGTCGAGGCAATTTTCAAAATGACGAGTCTCAAACTTAACAAAGTGCAAGCGACAGCCTTCTAACACCTTATAAGCTCGTTCTCCGCTATTGCCGAGTCCTGCATTTTCGTACAATGCTTTACGATAGCTGACCGTCGAGTAGTAGGCAATCTTCGTCAACGAAATACCTGAAGAAAAATTTTAGCAATTGAATTTGAATTTGACAAGGAGGTAGGAATCCATCAATGTTGTCGAAACTCTGTGAATGAATTGTTTACGACAAGATCAATATGTTTCAATTTCCAAAGTTGATGCAGAATGATAAAATTTATTGAATTGGATAATAACATTTTATTGAAGAATTCCATTGAACTCAGTTAATTGTTGATGAAAATTTTGAGAAGCGATTCAATAAAGAGGTTATGTTATTGGTTGAGGAAGATAATCCGGTTGCAGAATAGATTAAATTTGGTTACATACCAATGTCGATGGCAAAGTTTTTGGCATTTTTCAAATTTGCGAAAACCTCCACAGCAGCTGGTAGTTTAATACTCTGTGGATGAGTTTGTTCGTCGTCTGTTTCTGCCATTTCGTTTGCAAATTTATATCGATATTCAACTCCAGTGTCATAAGGTAAAATCAAACTGTGTCATCACACCAATATTTGTTTGTGAATAACAATAGTTCAACTAGAATTTTCAATCTGTTATATCAAGTCATTCGCGCCACAGCTTTAATCTTATCAACGTAATAAATTATGAAATACAATTTCATCTAATGCATCTAATACTGGGTCGTTATCAGTCAACGGCTGGGTATAAGAATCAGGAGGCTTATTCTCTAAGCTACGTAGCTGCAGAATTCATAACGGCGAAATTTGTGCAAAATCAAATCTAAAATAACTCAAACAATCGCGCATCACAGCTAACTGTGATCAATTTGCAACCCACGGAACCTATATACAAGGAGACCGATCGTAATGTATAAGAAACAGTCGAAAATTTGGGAAAGGATCATAGTTCTCACAATGTCCATCAGGTGTACGCTGCAGTTGCCAAAGTCAAGTTTTTTAAATTTAAAAAGGGGAATGCCCCAGAGCGCGAGGAGCCATAGGGACTACACAAGGAGCACGTACTCCATGTAAACAAATCTTTGATGGCACTGGTGTTCCGCATACACCGAAGACAGTTGAAGGAGTGTAAGGCTGTAGCATGGCTGTAGTAAAAACTTTCAATAAATCATATTGCAAAATGATCGACTAGTCGATCTTGAGCATCCCTGACGCCAATGACACTTCGGTAGAAAAGGAACACTAGCGCGCTAACGGTACTGTGGTACAGAAGATAAACTTAATGTGAATGATCACTGTGACAAGTTTTGTTAATTCACCCATTTCCATACCATACGCAATCGGTTATGCAGTTAGTATACGTATGTATCAGTGATCACTATGGAAGTGGGGGTTCCGGCGAGAGAGATAACATGGAAAGGAAGTGTTTTCTCCATTGATCGTCTTCTACTTAGCTACTGTGCTGACTGCCCATGCGTGGGATAGCCTAAGTAAAAATGTAACGCCATTGATTTACAAAAGAAAACATGTGTACAAGCTTTTTGAAAAACTGTACCACTGCGAGAAAGACAGCACTTCTTTCTCTGCTACCTCTCTTTCGGGAAGCCCCATCGCCGCAGTGATCATGCACAAGAATCAAGCCAACCATTGGGCCCGCAGTTAGAAAATACTATCACAAATTGTAATAACATGTTTTCTTATTTCACTGCTAGCAACTGCTAGATTATTGAACATATTGAAAATTCCCTAGCTGAAATGCAATACTAACTACCCTTACCGACCGTGTAATATGCAATTGGTTGAATTTCTGGACAATTTTCCACATCTAAAGGACTTTTAAATATTTGAAGTCATAGGAGAATGTAAGAAGAAAAATGATATGTCGATTTAAGATCACCCACACTATTTTTGTGCAATATTTACAACACAGTAATAAGAGGTTATTCGTTTTCTTTAATGTAAAACGTAGATTACCATCCATATTCGTAGTCCTTCCTTGAGGAACAAGGATTCCTTGTTCATGAAACGTGAAATGAGAACAAGGAATCCTTGTTCCTGGTCTAAATAACAAGTATTTTATCTGATGCGCTGCTGGCAGGTATGATGCCAACTGTACACATACAAAAATTGAAGAAATTAAGCCGCATCTATGCATATAAACATACGTCGACGTTGGCAGATATGGCCATAAATAATATCTCAGCACAAATGAGGATGGACGTATTCCGTTGTTACTTTATTTCACTGCTGGTAAATGCCAGACACATAAGCTGAGAATTCGTCAGGTGACAATCAAAAAGGATGGACCCATCCCATTCTCTTTGGTGATAATTAACGACCATTACCAATCAAGTCATTTTGCATTTTATATGATTGTGCGTATTTTTCATAATATTCGACATTAAAGGACTTTTTGATATTTCAGAAGTCATATGTTAAAACACTGTTTTCGTGCAATATTAACGCCGTAATAAAAGAAGATTAGGTCCTCAGCCTGTGTAAATTTGAATCGTAGTTTATACTTCCTGGCACAAATATTGCACAAAAATAATGCTGCTTATCATATCATGTCAGTATCTATAATTCCTAGAATCTTGAAAACTCCCTCAGCTATGAATAGGATTTTCCAAAAATGGATGCTCATTCTTATGTTAAATATGTAACATAAGAATAATTTGACCGGTCGGCAAAAAAGTCGATAATTATAAGTCTTATTTTATAACAACAAATTACAATCGAGATGTTAAGTATCAAACTAGTGTTTTTTAATTCTAGTAATTGTCAATTACCTATTTAATATGTATAATATTAATTAGCTTTATCTATAGAATAATAAAAATGATTTGTATATACCGTTACGTATATTATTATTACATCATACGTATAAAACACATTAATTCCGACAAACGCAAAGTGTTATTGTCATATAATCGATGCAACGTAAGCTGTGTTTGCCGGGATTCGGACATGTTTGACACAGAAAACTAATAGCGAAAAATACACGTACAGATTGAGCGTGACAAGGTCAATTCAGGTAGTTTTTTCTGTAGCAAGGATTCTCCGCGCTGACTAAACCATAAATTCTCACCTCAGACTATTGCTACCTATACATACCTACATATGTAAATACAATATTTATACATACGGAAAAACAGATCTGCAAACGTGTTCATTAAATCTTATCTCATAGATTTTCTGGTAATTGTCATATTGGTAAAAATTTACAATAATAATCTCACAACTTTAGATAGAATTGTAATTGGAAGTCACTTTGCTGCCTCGAATAAAAAACTTTTCATCCAGATTTGTAGTGAGTTACATGAAAAACGAAAATCTCACGGTGCAAAAATACGAAAGAATATTTTATGACCTCAGATTGTAAGTAACTTGGGTTGAAGGTAAAATGCGAAGGGTAAAAATTAATTTCTGTGGTATGATAAACGGGAATGTTGCGTTACAAAATAAGAATATTTTGTTTTTTTGGTTATTTATTATCAGTTATTGTGCCCTCGGAAATTTTGACTTGCTGCCAGAGGAAGCCGCTGGCATTAATTTAAACTTTGTACTTTGTAGCAAGTTGTAAGATCCATAGTTACAGTATTTTGGCGATAGGAATGGAATGTAGAATGCTCTGAAGAATGGATGAGATCTGTAATAAATATACAAATTTTTAATTTGGTAGTTATTATCTGAATGCTACTGTAAGTAAAACAATGATTGAAATTACAATTCAAATATGGCATGTTCATGTTCGTTTAAAGTGAAAATACCATAAAAATCAGAAAACAGTATGAACAGTTACTGATGTTGCTCCAATTTAAGAATGGATTTGAGAAATTACTAGAATTTCGTTTTGATAAACTTACTTGGAGGCATCCAGGAACTCGGCAGACTTAATCACTGTAAAATGATCGGGTTGATGCGAGTAATTTGGTTCGAGGGAAGATTCTTTTCCGAGATCCAAGTCCAGTAAAAAATGACATCTTCCAACGTCGAACTGTGAATTAAGAAACAATACAAAACCAATCCACATGTACTATGTTAATAATTGTATCAGGGAATAAATATAATTATAAATGAATTTATCGACAACAAACTATTACCAGAACTGGCATTTGAAAGCTGGAGTTGGAGAAATTATTTAATTGAAGAACAATATCAATAAAATAATATTATGCCATACAGAACATGAGACAGATGCAAAAAACTTAATAACACTGAATAAGTGTGACAAAATGAATTTTTTACAAATTTAATTAACCAAAATGTTCCATACTCACATAACGAGACGTTTCTTCCTTGTTCATGTCATTGAAGTGAGGCTGAACAATACTCGTGCCATTTTCTTGATCTGAATAGGGTTGCGGTAACTGACCAGTGAATTCAGACTGCAAATATTGGAGCCTCCAACTAAAATGTTGAACGGATTTAGCAGGATGAAAGAAAGTGTTGGCTTTTGATTAGTGATGAGAGCATTAAGAAGCTTTCATTGTTCTCACAGTATTGGCGAATACTTCTCACTTGTTCGAAGGAAAGAAAAAGCTGCTAGGAAAGCGATGCCATTCTTTGCCAATGCAAAAATTGATGTTTACGTCAGAAGGTACTTGTCCATCAGATCCAAGTTTGTTGGCTTCCATCATTACTTCTAATGGCGCATAGTAGTCTATAAATAAATAACAATGATTGCGATAGTTTGCAACTGCTACACTAGAAATGTAGGAGCCGATGCAACATATGAACGCGAATGAATATTGAGGCAAATAGACTATGAGATAGTTAAGGATTGCAATTGCGCACCAAAATTGTTCAATAACATAAAAACGTTTTGTTCTGTTCAGAAATTGGAAAATATGACACCAATAATAACGATAAAACTGCTATCATACAACTTGAGTTTTATTTATATTTGAAATTACGACAGTAAAGAATAGTTCGCACAAACCGGTTCGTTTCATTTTCATTGCTTACCCTTGTAAAGAGCGAACGATCTTGAGAGCCCGAGTAAACCGCAAACAACCATCGACAGAACCATGATCGGCGCTGTGTGTTGTAAGTAATGAGAAGTGACTGGTAACGGGCTGATTTGAGTGCGGACAAAGAAGTAAAGCTTCTGAATAACATCAACTGTTATTGCTCCGGCTAGGCAGATCATGGGGTAGATTGGAAAAAGGAATCTTTCTTCCTAAGATGCATGAAAAGTAACGAGCACAGTGTTAAATTGAAACTTGCAGTCACGAACTGGACAAAATTAAAGCTGTCGAATCGAGTTTAGAATATTTCATGCAGAAATGGTATGAAACAAATATAAAACAAGGTATGTGTGTGTTGATTAAAAATACGTTAACCTGTTTTCTCAGAAGTCAACAGGAACGAAGAAGATAATTCTGCACTTATTTAAAATGGATTATAAAAATTATATTGTTCAGGATGAAACTCTCAAAGTCAAAACCTTAGTACTGAATTGACGAAATAACTATCACCATCATAATTGCAGATTGTAGACACAGGATGTGATAAGCTGACAAATAAATTAATTGTGGTTATAGTAATATGAAAAAGAAATAAAACAGAACTGCATGATCAGAGAAAGAATAAGAGTTCACAAATATGATACATGATAAATCTCCCAATGTCTTAATTAATGATATTGCATTAAATTAATTACACTATAACGTAAACCAAGACGTACAGAAGTAGAAGGTCTAAAGCAAAAAGTAAACGCCAAAAATAGTGAAAGGCGAACGAGAATTCAGAAAGTTTTAGTAGTGTAGAGTGCAGACATTTCCGCGAATGTTGCAATGCCTGTTAATTTTGATGCCATCAGTCGAGTGATTGAAAGTTTGAGTGCTCTTTACCATAAAAAACTTACTTTATGCGACTGGAAGAAGAATACAGCAATCCATAGATAGAGCGGCGCCAGTGAGTACCAGTAAGGTAGACAATAAGAGTTTCTTGGTCTCGCGGGTACAACCATCCAAGTTAAAAGCTTAAATAAAATAAAAGACACGCGATATTCATTATCCCGATTATGTTTTGTTACTTGATTAGATCTAGTGCAAATGAGTAACTAGCGATATTCTTACCAATCCAAACGGGGCCAACAGCGCTCCAAGAAAGACGAAATTGAAATTCAAGAAGCCGTTTAAGATATAGAAGGTGAATGGTTCAGTGCCATACAGGTCCGGACCATGACTAGTAAAGACATTGTACATGATTATGTTGAGAGGGGCGACAACTAGTTTGCCGAAGAATACAGAGTCGAACCAAACCATTGGCGCCAATATCACGAAACCAGACAAAGCTGCCCACTTGACGAACTGCAGCCATTCTCTTCGACGAAAAAGCATTTCTATTGCTATGGGAATGCTGCAAACAATCATTAAGAATAATTAATAATGGATGTTATTGTTAAAATCTGAATTTAAACAGTTCATTCACTCTAAGATTGAATCGTACATGTTTTAGTTTGAAGTTAGTTACTACATTTTCATTTACTAAATGAAACAGTTTCAATTTTTGACAGAAGAAATACGTTTGAAGCGTACCCCAACAAAGCAGCGAATGGCCAACCAAGTAAGGAAGAAATAGCAGTGGTAAAAATTGCTAATTCGTATTTACGGTCATACCAAGCGGCTACAGCCACGGTGCTCAAGTACCTGAAATGGAAACAGGATTGCATCAATTAGACAAGATGGTTTCAAGTTTTGGCTAAATTTATGAACCGTTGATGTAAAGACTGTTATCTTTTATGAAATGCAGTGTACAATGACTCACATTGAAAATGACGAAGGCAAGAAAGCAGCGCTTGAAATATACATTCCAGAGCTAAAAATTAGAAATGCTAACGTCAGACGGGCTATGTGTACTCCAAACTCTCTGCATACATTTCTGAAAATCATAAAAAGATCCCATATATGTTCGTAGAATTACTCATTTGGCATCAGGACCTGTTTCTTAAGAGGTTGACGAGGTAAAAATCAACACTTCTCGTTCATTTCATTTCAAAATGGTCACCCTTCATGTAATTATCAAATTATTATATTCATGAAGGAACTTTATGTGAAATACATGAATCAATGAGAGATATACGTACTTGTAAAAATATACCTCTGATACGGCGCAGCCTACTGAAAGCAAGCATCGAATAAAGTAGAATACAAGTACAGGATTCGGTTCTAATAGAGAGCAGTAAATTTTTGCAGGAACAACGTGTAGTAGTAAATATGTGTAAGATCGCAGTGCATAATCTGGACTGTACTCCCAAGTTTGCTGACCTGTTCCATAAAGTAGGTAATGGCTCTGGAAAAAATATAAATTTGATTCCTTATCAGATATTAAAATTACATGTACAGCATGCTGAATGATCATGAATGAATCCGAATTAGAATTCAGATTTTATTTTAATCACAAAAAATTAATGATACAGGTAAATCTGCATTATTGATTAATTGTTTTTCATACCGGCTCCCAATAATTAAAGGTCTCATCGCAGTCCGTTATATGGCTCCATATTGCAGAGCAAAATCTGGCTGATAATAACAGTTTAAACGCTGTATCACCACCTGGATAAACAAGCCCGAAGTCCATCGATTCCTCTGGTCTAGAAGTAGGAGAAAGGTAAACATTGTTATGAACAAATTTGAAACATATTTGTCAAACAATTTGGTCAGAAGAATTCCCAAAAAAATCTCCCAATCTCCAATAATAGTGAATTAATAAATAGAGAGACTTATTGTTAGACAGAAAATGATATTTGTTGTCATAACATAGGATAAGTTAACCTAACTTAAACGTCGGTAAACGTCAAATGGCATGTGTGAATTGAAGGAAAGTTATTAAAACACATTACAGACTAAAACATATTTGGAATCAGGGAGAATAGAACCTACTTTGATACTTTCCGCCCATTGTTTTTCTTCTGATCTTTTTTAAGGTAAAACAATTGCCGCTGACGTTGACTCGGTGCCATTGTTGAAGCAGTCACATCAACGCTATCAACTACTGTGTGGTACGTCGCGCCTAACCACTGGCAACCTGAAACGCAATGCAAGCGTGATGCGCAAATCCTATTTGGCGCGAACGATTTGCGCGTTTCAGAGTTTAAGAGGTGAAAAGAACATTACATCCAGGGCCGAGTCCGTTAATATGGGCGAAAACTTAAAACAAAAATTGAAATAATATCTGCAAAATCAAACGTGACCAATTCATGTTCAATTGACATTGCAGGTAAGCCATTCGCCGGTCGTAGCACATAGTGGATCGCAAATAAGTTTTTATAAGCTCCAATTTGGAGAATGTCCTTTTTCCTGATGCGGAAATTAGGGGTAAGGTTAACAGAGAATCCTTGAAGCCGCGATAAAGTTTGGATACATTTCATCAAGACAGTTAGTAGTAATGTGCGACAACATCATGAGTGCACTGAAGTTGGCCATTTTAGATGATGCAAACTAATCCTTTAAGTATTTCAGTTCTTCGGTAAGCTCTCCACCATCAATATCACTGTTTCCATCTTCCCCTCTTAGGAAATATTCCAGAATCGGTGATTTATTCAAAACTTGGGATGTATTCGATCCTATAAAGTTATTAGAGTTTTGGATGATACTCAAAGGTTTGCGAACCTCTTTGGTCATCACGAAACGTTCTCCTAAATTTGATATCGCTATATCACATAATTTGTTGAAAAATTGATTTTTTAAACTGTTTATTGGATCGCTTGGGTCCTTACAATCCTGTAACTATCCCGCCCCAATGAGACATTCCGGGAGCTGCAAGCAACGGTTAAATTGACGGAAAAACGACAAACGAAACAAACAACCATGTCGCTCTACCGTCAATATGGGAACCGTTGTTTTAGCATTGGTATTGTTGTTGTAGTTATAAAATAATCACCATCGTGTCCTTTATCAAATGGCGTGGTGTGAACATTTGCTATACAAATATTTGATTTTTTTGCTGCATGGATAAAGCTTATTCGTCACTGCAGTTGAACTAATTGACCAAGCTAATGCTCTTATATTGTAAACAATTTAGTAAATGGATAAGTATTTTCTAATCCGAACACTCAGAGCGCGAATTTACTGATAAAACTCGAATCTCATACGCGCGCAGTTCAAATATTCCACACGATCAGCCAATTACAGCTTCTCTTGAGCCGAAATAGCCAATCAAGTGTCGAAGATCAGTTTTCCCTGTCTCGCAACGATTATGATTGGCCTTGGACAGCACCGTCTGATAATAATCGAATTATTGATCCCACAGAAATTAAACAAATGCCTGTTTGAAAACAATGGACCTGGATACGAGTTACTCCTTCGTGCCGCTAGCAAAAAGAAATTACGTGTACTTGAGCGATCGAAGAATCCAGGAATTACTTGAAAAATGGTAATATGAAAGTCATTTGTTTTATGAATTGATTTTTATATATCTAAGTTTTCATACGCTACAAATTTTCGTTTCTTTCAGGGGCGTTCTACACAATATAAGCATCCAAACTTTTTCATTCAACGAACCTTTTCAACCGTATCTGAAATATCGTCTGGTTGAGGTAAATTTTATATCTCAATTCTGAATTACTGTGCTTCAATTTATTGCGAAATATTTTTGTTCATAGATTTTCTGAATCTAAAGAGCTTCAAACTTTATTTGTGAGAAACTGGAAAAATATTTATATTATTATCATTTCAATTACAGTCATTTTTCAAGGATGTGATTATCGCCAAGGAGTTGAAAACCAAAAAGTTCAATAGCTGGTGCAACGAAGGTAAAGAAATTCGCCATTTATTTTTTTGGACCGAATTTCAATAGCTGTTACAGTCTGCGAAAAATCTACTCTATGCGATTATGCATCCAGTGTTTTGTCTAAACTCTGAATGAAATGTTTTTTCAGGGATTACTGCAACGCAAGTTAAAGCAGAGCAGCTTCCTTGCTCTGTGCTGACCATGTCTTTTTTCGATAAGCTGAAAGACCCGAGCAATAACATCACCTACGATTCGAACAAAATTCGAAAAACTATTAGGTACAACGAGGCAGGAGAGATGATAACCGATAACTTGAGAGCAGTTAGTTTCATGTTCATTTTACTCATTTTCAATTGGCTTCTCTTTACGCTGTAATTCAGGCGAAAACATCTGTAACCTATCTATTTTGTTTTGCGTTGAATTTCGATTAATTCTCTACTTTCCCTGGTGAATATTATGTTCAGAAATATTGAGTCATTTTCGCAAACTTACTTAGGACATGCACTTCTAACACTTTTCAGTTTATTTGAAAAATATTTGTCAAATTCTAGTAATTTCTAGACGTAACGTAAAAATATCTGAATCGTTAAGTAGAAAATTAATTTTGGTAGATTTATAAAGAAAGTTTGGTAATTTTTGATAAGTTTTTGCAATGTTAGTTTTATTCGAGGTATTCTCTTACTGTAGTGTCGAGGTTTTTTCAGAGGCATATCGGAAGAAACAATCTCAACCGTTGCATAAAAAATGTCTAATTTCTCGCAGAAATTCACCTCAGTTTTTTATTGTAATTCGATACCGTCAGAAAATACACAGAAACATGAGATCTCTCATTTTTTTAAATTTGTAGTACAAAATGAAGTTCTGGATTATAGGTGTGTACGAGTTTTCTCTACAAATTGGTCCGATATATCTTTGACTCGACTTGGTTAGAAATAGTCAAAAAGGGGACAACTTGGAGTTTTTCAGATTTCCAATGGGAAACGAAGTTCGAGCAAAATCTGACTTCTATTCGGGAACTGTATAGTATTTGTTAAAATTACTGAGATATTACATCGGAATACCTATCTCGAATTTTTTCGGAAATAATATAAAATTTTTCATACAATCAGAACTGCCCATGATATGTTTCTGAGAAAGTTATAAAAAAATTATGGATGAAATATTACTGAGACCTTGTGTTTCATCAGGTTTCCGAATACATATTCATCAGATACAGACATTCGTCAACTTCGTTTTAGATGTTGCTCGATCCAGAATCCGAGGAATACATGCTGTACGAAAGAGACGAACGAAAAGAGTTCATATTCCGTATTATGCAGATGTTGGTTATTGGCGGTAAACTTTGCCAATACGAGGATGTACTGGAGCCCTACTTAGATGTCACCAAAGTGTTGTATAAAGATCTAATAAGGTAAAGATAGCCAAGGCTTCATCCACGATTTTACACAAATTTTAAAAATTTCTCCTCATGTAATTCACTTTCAGAGTTGATAAACTCGAAGCAACAAACAGTTTGTCCATTTCAACGATGGTTTTAGAAGTTGTTGCTATGAATTCCGGTGATGCATATTTTCCGAGAAACGTCGAAGATAAACAGAATATCGGGTTTTTGTTGGTGGATGCTAATAATCGTCAAATTACAACTTTTCTACATCAGTTGGACGGATGTGAAGAATGGAAAAAATTGTAAAACATAATTCTAAATATGTTGAATAGAATATAAGACGAATAATTTTGAGCACATTCGTTTATTATTATTATTATTGTTGTTATTGTTATGGTTGAAAATGGAAATGGATAGAACCGAAATTGTGTATTAAAATTTCCTTACAATTAAAATACATATGTATAACGCAAGAGAAAAAAATTTAATCCGTAAACGCACTATCAAAATATTAAAAATAATTCGGATTGATTATCGTATCATGCAATAGTACATTTTCTTGAGAATTCCGGATTGGTAGACATCAATGTGAATCTGTTTCTATACAGTTAAATCTTTTTTCATTCACTGGAGGATTAGAATGTTTGAAAAATGATACTTAAAACCGTGCGAAAGCTAGAAAGAAAAAATTGTCGGCTTTCTGCCAATGAAAAAGGAATTTCTCGTTGCCAAAAATCTATGTGATACGAAATGGTAAAGTCAAATTTCTACTAACTTTGCACGTTTTGATGTCTAGAGAATCATCTCGAATCATTTTCAAATGAATATCTGGGTGCGTTTGTAATCAATTTTTCGACCGACGATATCTCAAGAATGAATAAACGCGCGGCTTTTCTGTACTAAGAACTGTCTAGATTTTGGATTAGATCGGCGCGGCCGTTTTCAAGTTATTTAAGTAACAATAAAAGAAAATAACAGAAATTCAAATTGTGATATCTTGAAAATAAATTGACGGATTTTCCTGATTTTCGTTTCAATCAACGTGGCTCTTATTGACTGAATCCTGATTAGATTTTTGATTTGGTCGATCGAGTTGTTTTTAGACTTGTTGAAATAACAAGACAAATTGTGAGAAAAATTCAAATAATGATATCGGGAACGTATAATCGACGGATTTTGATGACTAGATCCCAACCGTCTAGGTTCTTCTTAAATTAGACTCGAAATAATTTTGGTTCCATAAGTCCTGTATTTAACGAATTCTTCAAATTAACCCGTTCACTTTAAAATGAAAAGTTTGACTCAAAATGCTTTTATTTGATTAAAGAAACACATTTTGGACGACATCGAGATGTTTTGGATATGCTTCAGGAATTGTTTTTTTTTTCAAAATTTGCATTCTTCTCAGAATGTGAGAATAATTCTACAAAATGAAGAGCGAAAGTCGATTAGTAAAAAAATGTTACACCCATTTCATATACTTTACAATTATTTAATATGCAGTATACTCGAGAAAATGGTAGAAAGCGAAAATCAAGATTGTACACCATAGTGTACAAAACAGCGAATGGGTTACTTTTTTTTGCATCAACGTTTTCTGGTTAGCCAGTTTCTGCACTTCTCATCGTCTAATTACCAATGACGGTTTTGAACATTTTTACCGTTAGATAATAACATCGCGTTTGTTACCATCAAACAGTAGAGTAAAGGCCAAAAATCCTGTATAATTGACTAGATGTCACTCAATGTAACGGAGGCCGCGATGCATGACGGTGATAGTATGGCGACGCATGCGTGCTGGCTGTCAATTGCCAGTGTGTGAGGACGATAATAGTCCGTCGTCAAAGTTGACTACACTTGATTATTGTATCGCTGGTGATGTTAAAATTTGCACAATAATTAGAAAGAGTACACGGGTAAAAAGTAAGGAAGTAAGGAAGGAGTTTCACCGATATCTGGTGGGTTTACACAAATTTCGACAAGGCTTGAGCCCGAAACTTGAGGACACTTCATCCTAGTGAAGCAACGAAAAGGCCGAGGGGGCCGCATGATGCGATCATATGTCTAGAATCGGGAGAACCCAACTCTTGCCGACAGCACAGGTGAAAAGATCGGTGCCCACTGACTCGGTGGTTAATTTCAACCACAGTGCGAAACGCGCGAGGCACCCGAACGGGACAACGGGAAGCAGCGCGACGGCTGGGCAGCTCGAAGAGATTGAAAACATGACCGACTCGGCGGCGAACACCCAGAAGAGGGCAAATTTCTCGGCTCTGACTGTCGCCAGTCCGAATGGGGTTAACAAAATATCAGCTAACGCAACGAACGCGAAGCCAGGATCGGCGAAAAAACTGATAATAAAGAACTTCAAAAGTAAGCTTCCGATCAGCAGCCAAAGTTCACCCTAACCTCAAATTCGGATTCGCCAATTGTAATTCACCCAAAGAGTGTCATTCCTGGCAATTTGCCGAATCTCGTGTTAAACTTGCGACATTCGCGTTTATATTTACCTGCCGCTTGTTAGACAGTCCCTCTCTGGCGTCTGCGTCTCGTTTCTATATTCTTGGGGGACAAAGACTCGGAGTTACGCCTTTGCCATACTCATTATTCATGCTTTCAGCTGTCTACTCACAGATTTCCATTACTCTTATTACTTTGCTTATAATTTTTCTCCACAACGCAGATAAGCCCAAACTTCCTGACAATTACCAAGAGCGTACGTGGGAAAAGTTGCGGGAGGCAGTCGTCGCCATTCAGACTAGCAAAAGCATCCGGTATTCTTTAGAAGAATTGTACCAGGCTGTGGAAAACATGTGCAATCACAAAATGGCCTCGACTTTGTATGCCAATTTGACAGAGCTCACCGAATCCCACGTCAAGGCTAACATCGAACAGTTTTTAGCAGAGTCTATGGATAGGCATATATTTCTCAAAAAGATGAATGAGTGTTGGCAGTCTCACTGTCGACAGATGATTATGATAAGGAGCATATTCTTGTACCTTGACAGAACCTATGTTCTTCAAAATCCCAGCATCTCATCCATATGGTACGTGTTGACCTTTTAAATTTGCCGCAATCTTTGAGACACATTAATTCACCAGATTCATTGAAATTTCAAATCCTTGAACCACATTCAAACTCACTGCTTAGATTTGTATATGTATACGCGTATGTATGTCATTATAAACACATCAGAGACAAGGAAATTCTTTTTTGAATTAAACTTCAGTACATATTTAAACGGTAATCAAGTAAAGTTGGAAATTTAACAGCTACTCAGACTGACATCAATGTAATCGAATTCTGGTTTTTTCTTTCATTCAACAACTTCTAAAATGAATATACAGACAAATCTTCAACCTCCTGGGTCAAGCTAAGAGAAAAGGCAAAGTAGACCATTGTTAATTGAAAAAGAAAATTAAATTGTAACTGACTATCTATTACTTATTCTTATTACAGGGATATGGGGCTGCATTTATTCAGACTTCACATAGTCTTAAACAACTTGGTGCAGACTAGATCTGTCGAAGGATTGCTTATGCTCATAGAAAAGGAACGCCAAGGGGATACAGTGGACCGGACTCTTCTAAAATCCTTGCTGAGAATGTTGTCTGATCTACAAATTTACCAAGAAGCCTTTGAAGCCAAGTATGTATAACGTGGAAATCTGATAGTGAGAACATCGATTCATGTCTAAAAATTCATACGCTACTCAATTTTTATTGAACCATCAAGATTGGCGGTTGCTGATTGTGCCAAGTTTATTAAAAACATGAACGAATCTCATTTAGAAATCATCGCAATTCTTAAAATCTGTTTGATTTGTTGGAACTCTTTCATTTGTTTTGCTTGCTTCATTATCAGTATTTATCTACATAGATGATAATCACTATATGAATAACAATGCGAATATGTATGTTCTGCTTTCTATTGATGAGCAATTTACTTTAAAATTTTCTTAAAAATATTGATAAAGTGTTGCAACATGCAATATGTCAAGGCAAGAAATAAATGAAAAGGTGCAATCTCACTCAGGAAAACGAAAAAAGGGAATGTTTTTTATTTCTCTATCTGCAGTTTTTATCTAGAATATTTTTCACATCCAGATTTTTGGTGGCTACGGAAAGATTATATGCCGCAGAGGGACAACGGCTTATGAACGAACATGACGTGCCTGAATATCTGGCTCACGTTGACAAACGTCTTCAGGAAGAGAATGAACGACTGTTGCACTACCTCGATACATCAACAAAGTATGTACAGCTCAGAAATTGCCCTGGAATTTTATATAAATTCTGTAATATAATGTATTTATTATTGAAGCCACTTGAAGAATATGGGAACTTCCCATTATGTTGGTTAATTGAATCGTCAAAATGACATAATTCTTCTTCCAGATGGTCCCTGATACATACTGTAGAAAAACAATTATTATCAGAGCACATAACAAGCCTTTTACAGAAGGGTCTTAGCGGTTTGTTGGATGAAAATAGAACGAGCGACTTGTCGCTTCTCTACAATTTGTACAGCCGTGTCAAAAATGGCCTGATTGAACTTTGCCTTAACTTTAATTCTTACATTAAGGTAAAAAGAGGGTTTTTGTCTAACTCCATGCTGCTTGCTTCGGCAGTATTTAAACTGAGCTTGCATTTGTTTCGTTTCAGAAGAAGGGAAGGACAATAGTAATCGATCCTGAAAAAGACAAAACTATGGTTCAGGAACTGTTAGATTTCAAAGACAAAATGGACAATATAGTGAACACGTGTTTTCACCGAAATGAGAAGTTTGGCAACAGTTTGAAGGAAGCTTTCGAAGCTTTCATAAACCAACGGGCAAACAAACCGGCCGAACTAATAGGTGATGTATTTCATATATCTAAAATCGGCTTCTACAGATCAGAAATTTGTACAGCTTGTTGACAAAAAATTTTTTTTTATTACAGCCAAATTCGTCGACTGCAAGCTACGTGCAGGAAACAAAGAGGCAACTGAAGAGGAACTCGAACGATTACTCGACAAGATCATGGTGCTGTTCCGTTTTATTCATGGTAAAGACGTGTTTGAAGCATTCTACAAAAAGGATCTTGCCAAACGTTTGCTGGTTGGAAAATCCGCGTCTGTCGATGCTGAAAAGTCGATGCTCTCAAAACTGAAGCAAGAATGCGGCGGTGGATTTACTAGCAAACTTGAAGGAATGTTCAAGGATATGGAACTTAGTAAAGACATAAATATAGCCTTCAAACAAGTGAGTAATTTCCATCAATTGATGATGATAATGATTAATATACTTGAAGGATGAATTGGTTGTACCTTCTAAATCACAACTTAGAATGAGAGAACAAACTGTTTGAGAAATCTCCGGCGATGTTATTTGCGCCATTGATAGTGAACACGAATGGAACAATATACCTACTATGTGATAAAAATTATTCTGAACAAATTCGAATAACAGATGCTAAGATATTAACAATTTTAGAAAAGATTTACTAAATAGAACGTTTAACATGTTTAACTCTGTTATTTTTTGACTTATTTTGTTTATTATAGAAATTTCCAGAGATTGCCGGAGAAATATTTTATAAATAGTCATCTGATTGAATAAAAATATATTCATCAGAGTACCAACTGACCGGGAAAAGTCAGGGAATTACATTGTACCACTGAGAATGTATCTCAGACAAACTTGCTTTTGCAAATAATATTGTTAGATTTTCATATTTTTCCCTCCCTTCTCACGTACAATTTGAAACGCCGTTCACGGTAAAAAAAAAAAAACAGCCCAACATTTCGTAAATTTGATGACAAAACCTAAAGGAGCATGGAAATTTCTGCTGGAAAAAGTCAAGAAATTTTATTTCAACAAAATTGACGCCAGACTAATTCATGTCATTACCGTACAATAGACGTACATTAACAGTACCATTTGAGTGTTATAATTATACTATAATGTATGATTTTTTGTGTATTTTTCATGCTATGTTTGAGAATCTGGTCAGCGAGTAAATATGAGCATAAAAACATTACTATCTTATCAAAAACAATAGAGTTTAACCACTGTATCTGATAATTATAAACCCTTTTCTCATATTGTTTTTATCTTAACTTATGTTTTTCGAAATTGCTCAGAAAACTACTAATGTGTTTTCAAATAGAACAGATAACGCTTCTGAAGATTTTTCGAACGGTTTTTTTTTTCCTTTTATTTTTCAACTATTGGTTCAGACTATCTGATCTATTCATTCTTCATATAATTTGATAGAATTAGGTAACAGTTTTGTCTTCGCTTTCAGTACGCAGGCAATCTCCAAAACGAATTTTCGGCTAGTAATTTAGATCTCACAGTATCTATATTGACAATGGGATATTGGCCAACTTATCCTGTACTAGAAGTGACCTTACCTGCTGAAATGGTACAGTATCAAGACGTGTTCAACAAGTTTTATCTCGGCAAGCACAGTGGGAGAAAATTACAGTGGCAGCCAACACTAGGACACTGCGTTCTCAAAGCGTGGTTCAATCAGGTAATTATTTTATTGTACTCTTAGTTATTGTACAACAGTATTGACATAATAACCTTGTATTTCTGCAGGGCAACAAAGAGCTGCAAGTGTCATTGTTCCAAGCACTTGTTTTGATACTATTCAACGACACAGATAATCTTTCCCTTGAAGATATTAAAGCTGCAACAAATATAGAAGATGGTGAACTTCGAAGAACTCTGCAATCGTTGGCCTGTGGGAAAGCTAGAGTATTGCAAAAGAATCCTCGAGGCAGAGACGTTGCTGACAACGACAGGTTCGTCTTCAACGCGGAATTCACGAATAAACTCTTCAGAATTAAGATCAACCAAATACAAATGAAAGAAACGGTATGTTTTACTTATTTTCGATAACCAATTAGTAATTTTTTATTTTTTTTTTTTTTTATTTTTATAATTATAGATGTGTTCTGTGCTCTTTAAATTGTAACAAAAAGACGTTGAACGCAAAAATTAAACACTGTTCGCTATTTTCAGAACGAAGAACAAAAAGCGACAGAGGAAAGAGTTTATCAAGATAGGCAATACCAGATAGACGCGGCCATAGTCAGGATTATGAAAATGCGAAAAACATTGACACACAATCTACTCATCAGTGAACTTTACAATCAGCTTAAATTTCCAGTCAAGGTATGTTCAAGTCACTGAAATTAGAAATAGGTACTTAAAAAGTTCAGCAATTTAAAGCTCAGAGTGAGGGGTTAACCATTCATCGGTTTGCGTGCATATCAGATTTCACAACTGCCATGATTTCAAAGATTTCAGGGATCTCATGAGTAGTGCACCCCAGATTTTAAAGGTGGTTAACTCCTCGAATCAGTATTTCATTGATTTTAACTAAGATTTGTGTATTATTTCGGAATATTAACGCGAAAGAAAAAAAATGGTTTTTTTTCAGCCTGCAGACTTGAAGAAAAGAATCGAATCTTTGATAGATAGAGATTACATGGAGCGCGATAAGGATAATGCGAATCAGTACAACTACGTAGCGTAACCTCAACCCAACATGAAGTTGAGGATAGGATTATTCAGTTTAGCACTGTACAGTGCGTATCGAGACGTGACTATTATTTACAGTCGCAAGTTAGGCTACAAGATGTTGTTTTTGAGCAAGAAAAAAAATAAGTAAATAAGAAGAGACGTATAAGACCTCGATGAGATCATTCATCTCGGAAGATGAATCGTCGATCTTAAATCAAATATTTAATTGGGAGAGCTCTTTAGTTCTATCCAAGTTCCTACAAAACGTTTCTTGAACGTTTCTACAATGATTTGTTGTTTTTTTTTTTTTTCACTTCTTTTTGAAGAACGCAGAACTGCAAACAGATTGAGATAATATCCCCCGAATATGTTCAGAAAATATGGATCCGTTCAACGATTTGGAAACGGTTCTTATTTTTTTCACGTATTGTTTATCTAGAAAATTGAAACTCGTAATTTTCAATTTTATCGAAATTTGCTTGTATTAATAAAACTTGAAAACAGCCTCACCAAACACTTTATGAGTTAGATTGTTTGTTTCTTCGTCAAACTCTGAAGGGTATAAAAATATAGTTTCTTTTACATAGAAAAAAAAAAATATAGAAAACAAACAAACAACAAATAACATCCGTTCCACACAATCTTCGAATGTACAAAGTTTGCGATAAATTTTGTAAAGAGGTCAAAATATTTCATTTGGATGAAACAAAGACTTTTTTGTTCAATCAAGTCTTTATAGATAACTCCTTGATTTTATTGGCATACTTATTATACCGTGTACAGTTCTGACGATGCGTATTTAAACTCTAGAAAATTTGGTTGAAGAAATGGGCAGAATAGAAAACAACAAACAAAATTTGAAGTAAAAAAATGGGCATCGCAGTTCTTTAATTTTTCTGGAATGAAAACATAATATTTATGATAACATGTTATAAATCAATTGTCGCTGTAGTTTCTTAAGGTGGACATAGTAATAAAAGTGGACGAAATGAAATTTTTTCTAACTATCTACAGGAAGGACTAAACCAATCTATAAAAACAAAAACGAAAAACACGCTTCCATTAGCCCTAAACAAGCTACAAAATATTATTTGAAGAAATTTGCGGATGAGACTGACCGATTGAATATATATGGAATATAAATTATCGAGAACAGCGACAGTCATTGTCGCGCTTTGTAGTGCCGAGTTGACTAAAATCAGTTGCTCAGAATTGATGAAGAAAAAAAAATAAAACAACAAACTTACAAAGGCTTTTCTATTTTCGAAAATGGTAAGGCATAAAAGAAAAAAAGTTAATTTGGCTTGAAACGTAAAAAAGAAAAAAATGACTGCCTAATGTGTGGTGTTTAAAACTTCTTCATTTTTTATTTGAAACACCATAGACTGTTCGTTTGGCCACCGTGTATTGCAAATGTGATTAGATTGCATAAAGTAAAGCATGTGAACTCTGGACGTTCAATGTTAGACAGTGATTTTTGATCAGATATTATTAATTGGTATAACACAGACCATAAAGTGTCATATTAAGAGATTGATTGGCGTAGCTGGTTTTAAAATTGAATAGCGTGCAATGCTGAAGAAATATTTCTTTGAACCTCTGCTGCCTACCCAAAGTAAACGAGTTATTCTTCGAGTGAATAATAATATTAGTATTAATAATAACAATAATAATAATAATTTAAATATAAAGAAATTGAAAGAAGAGGTTTATGTAAAAAAAAAGTGTGTCTAGTGTTATCGTAAATAAACACGAGAATGATAAATGATAACTATATAAGAAAGGACTAAAGGCAAGGAAAAAAATGATTAAATTAATGAAAATCTGACTAAAAACTGTGTTAAAAATTACAATGAACCACACATTGTGATAATTTTATAAACATACCCAATATTTGAAGAAAAAGATTGAAACTAATGAAAAAACCGATTTTTCGATTATAACAACAATAGTAATGAATGAATAATATGTATAATTAAAATGAAATCAACAGCAGAACCGAATGACAATTAATATAAAAATTCAACTACAAGAAGAGAAGGTGAAATTGAATGCTTATTACACATTACTATTAGTGAAAGTTATTGAATGAATAATGTTCGTCATTCGACATTTTTTCTTCAGAAATAATTTTTAGTCGTTTTTAACTTAAAACAGAAATGAAATATGTGATTCGTTTTTTTTTTTCGTCCATGGAAAAGAATGAGTTTTACCTGCTGCCTGCGATTTAGTTTTGAAAATGAAGGTTTCGAAATGCTAATAGTTGAATCATTTGTGTAGAAAATCGAATTTGCGTTTTAAGCTGCATGGCTGCTAACTTCGGTTACAAGTTTCACTTTCACTTTCACTTTCGTATCGCCACAACACGGATAAGTCCCTTTTTTTCTGCTCTAGATCAAAGTAGCATTGCCACTAACCCCGTAGATTCAATTATTTACTGAAATTTTTTGCAAGTCAGTTGTAATGAATGCCGATCAACATTTCTCAACATACGCGTATAATTATCATGCCAATTTAATCCGATATAAATAATAACTCTTAGAGACTAGCGTTGCGTCAGGCTGTACCAAACATTCGAGTCACTCTGCTACGAGACTTATTTTTGTGGTAAATATTTCGTAGGATTTTGTCAACATTGTAAATAGGATAAGATTCCGTACTTGTAATAAAAACACAACGAAAAATTCCAACACCTATTATTTATAATACCTAATCCTTGATGTTATATACATCTTAAAAGGCTTTTTTTATTTACACAGTTCAATCACGAGTCAGTTCAAATACTTTTACAGCCAAGTGAATAATTACATTCACCGATTACAAAATTGCCCTATTCTTATCGCACAGTAGAGGTAAATTAGAAATAAAAGTGATGCAATTAAAATACACTCCTTCATCTATCATCAATTGCAGACTCCGGCTTTTAAGAAAAGCTTCAATATGCATGGTTTGTCGCGAAATTATCGCTACAACGCGAGGTATTTAGCAACCGTAACGAGGTTGTTTTTCCTAATGACATTCACAATAAAAAAATTTGACTATGGCAAATATGCGGTCGCACGTTGCTCGTGGTGCTTCGAACTTTTATGCTTTGAATGTTTTTATCATAGATATTACGCTGAGTAATGCACTGGTTCTCTTATCGTTGAAAAATAAAAATCAAAGCAAAAATTGAAATTCTATAGTTTATACCTATATTTTTCATTTACAATTACTGTCAATTATATAAGATTATATAAGATTTATGGTAGTAAAATCTATTTTCAATAAGATTTGTTATGTTTATTTATTTTTTAACAAAAAAATATTGATCTCGTCTACTTCCGCGTTAACAGAAGATAATAAGAAACAAAACAGATCGAATTTGACCTCGGTACGCAAAAACTCAAAGCTATGGTATTACGATTAGCCACTGCGCTACAGACTAGCTTGAATATGCGTCGTGCGAGCGGACTGATGCAGTCAATTTCAGTGCATATATTTGCTGTATAGTTACAAACAATAACGTCTACTCACAATCTAGACTACAGAAAAACTATTAATTTTGCAGAAACCACATTCTTTCCAACAATGATTGTAAGAGAATCGATGGTACGTAACGGAGCTAAGAAGTGATATTTTTTATTTCATGCATGTGATCATTTTTGGCGTCGATCTCATTGATCAATGACTTCGCAAAATTTTGGGCGTTTGCGTCCTTGGAAAGGAAATCTGACACTAATATCGACGGAGATTTTCCTCCTCCGTGAGCAAGACATTCTGTCCGATATCTTTCCCCTGAAAGTCGACTGAACGGATCAGCCTCAAAGTAAGTCTGCCATATCCACGAAGCTATGGCGCGAGAAATTAGGTACGAGTAATATTTCGCACCGTATCCAACAAGGTGAGAAAATCGCAGCTGCCAAGCCTGAACAATTGGTTTAAAAATGTGTTGAGTATTACGTATTATTGATGATATTCAAGTGGACAAATATTTATCAAATTTTATTCAACACTCACAGTATTCTGGACGTATGGCAAACCGTAATATCTGTCTTGTAAATCAGCTAGTATTTCTGTGCTGGGCTGCTCTAAGCGACGGCTGTGATACACTTGATCCAACATACTATAAAATACTTGATTCTGCAACTCGGAGGCAGGAAACAAGTGCTTCGAGGCACACAGTCTGTGCAGCATGTCATCAGGGATTGGCTCCTGGGTTTGAAAGTGCTTTGCAAACGTCGAAACCACCTGATTCGAGAAGAACCCAAAACCCGATTTTATAAGAATACATAAAAGTTGGAAGATACAGAACCTGGTAATACGAAAATACGCATTTTATAAGTAGTTACAAACCCTGGGATCGCTTGCAAAGTACTCCATTAGGACACTTGGCACCTCTGCAAAATCTGTGCTGCACCTCGTTCCTGTGACGTGTTGATACTGGGTTCTGCCCAGCATTGAATGCAACGCGTGTCCCATTTCATGAAATAAGTTATCCACCGACGACGAACTTAAAAGACTCGGCGATGACCATCGTGGCGATGGTAGTGACAACATTAGCACAACTATTGGATTCTGGAACCATAAAATAATAAGTATTAAAGGGTTGGTTGGACTTTACAATTGTATGTTAAGAAATTTTTTATTTAGAAAAATAGCGAGCTGGAGATCAATACTTTAAGCAAGAATGGGTTGCACTGTCTCAATAAAAAGTGAGGAAAACAGTAAGTGTTTAAAAAATCCCGAACAGTGATATTTGTGACCATGAAAATAAACGCAGATAAGGCAGCATCTCTATTATGCAATAGCAATGATTCTAAGCAAATTTGAAGAACACAAGCTAGGATATTGAAAATTTGAGAAACGGTTTTATGCATAGAAAGATCAAAATAATTAAGAACTCTGATGTCGTTGATCCGATTCCAAAGTTTTTGGGCGTATTTCGTTTGTTATAGACATCTTTAGAAACCATTTGAGAAAAATTTTACAAATAATTATCTATAGGGTTAATAAAAACTTAATTTTTCTGAGTATGGTAGAACAAATGTTCATTACCGATTACATTTGCGCGTTATAACTATACTGTAATGTAGGATTTCTTGAATATTTCTCAGACAATTTCTGACAGTTTAGTTACTGAGTAAAATAAGCCGAAAAATAATTCGGATCAGCCCAGATGAACCTCTAGTTTGGTCAGTTTGACTGTTCTGATTGTATATTTTTTTTTCTAAATAGATTATACCTCGATTTGTGTTATTGGAATTTGTGCAGATTTATTTCCATTACATAATAACGATGTTTTACTCGTGTTCATTGTCAATGGCACAAATTACAGATTTGTTGAACTTAAAAAAAAAAAATCTTTTCCTAATAATTCGAGTGCACAAATCATTAAACAGAATTAATAAAACGTTGTCTGTATCACCTGGTAGCTGCCATCAGGCAACTGCTTTCCACCTCTGATGGTGAAGTGACAATCCTGATTGGGTTTCCCCATTCTTTCATAAAAGTCACAATAAATGTATCCTAACGTCCCTTGGACATCATCTACCACAGCCAACTTGCGAATGTCGCTGGCCCAAACTTCACCTTTAACGACTGGCTCTGGCTCCAATTTAACACCGTACAAAGCTTGCGTCAACGTATTCAGACCCTCCATACACGTTCCAAGAGAAAAATAAGGTGCAAATTCTGCACTAGATGTGTTTAGCCATGCCTTTTTTGCTTTTGCTATAAAATATGCTGTGTCCCATGCCATTAAATCCTGAATAAGAAACGAAATGGGACAAAATTAGAAGGTATAGTTTTTACTTTAGAGTTTTTCTCCGCATTTATTAGTTACTAATTATCATTATTAATGAATATGAGATTAAAATTGAGGTAAAAAAAATGTATAAAACATTTAAAATCTATGATAAATATATTGCAACATGAATTTTTTGAAAAGGAACAAGTCAAGTTTCGGGAATATTTATTGGGAAAATTTTATTAAATTCTCAAAGCATTGATTCTTATCTCTAGCTGACCTGATTTGTTCCAGTCTCAGCATTTTTCATTTGCTGCATTATTTGAAAATCACTATGTGCTCTGTGCTTGAGCTGGTCGCTGAGAATGTTTAAAAATTCATAAACTACTTCAGGTTTCTCGACTGTGCTACCTCGGACGGCTCTAAAAAGTTATAAAAGTACAATAACAAAACTCTCATGATTTTCAATCCTGCGTTTCAAGTTTTTCCACGAATTTTAATTGACAAAACTGACCTATGAGCATAGGAAGGAAATCCGCATATTTCAGACAGATCGTGTCGATCGTTTAATAAGCCCCTGAGGAGAAGCTCCTGTTGAGAATCCGGGTATAGGAATATCTTGTATGCAGCTTCTCTAGCAATGGCATTGGAGGAATCTGTGTAAAGTCCTTGGACCAATATTTGACCGCCTTCGGTAGTGAAGCTAAATGATAACGATTTGTCTCTTACAATTTATCCCTGGTGAAAAAAGGCCTCTGAAATTTCTCAGAAAGATAACATGTTTTCAACAGTTCTGAGAGAAATCCTATCATTATTATTCCAAAAATTGAAATTATTCTGATAATATCTCACAGATTTCAAGAAATTGTAGACAGCTTCTGAAGAAAACACATGTGATTCTTTTGATTTTCATTTTCTGTTGGAAATTTGAGAAATTTTCAATATTTGTCCATTTAACGATATGTGATGAAGTCAAATTCGAGTGAAAATCAGCCCAATTTATGAAGAATATCATATTTTGAGAACTTTATTGTATGACGGTTCTGAAAATATTTGAGTTCTGGTGCTTCTGCGTATTTTCTAATGGTACTGCATTGGAGAAAACTAGGATGAATTCCCAACAGAAACTTGAAATATTAGAAAAATAATTAAATTAATTTTTCTGTATTGCAGATGAAGAAATGTGGACATATCAGTAACAGAACAGTTTCAATAGTACTAAACTTATAAAAAGTGCAGTAATTCCCAAAAAGTATAAACGTTTTTTCATAAATCTGCGCAGATTAATTTTTGGTATAGAAATTAAGGTACTTAAATTCAATACAAAATTCTTAGAAATTATCAGAATTAGCCAGAGATTTTTTAGAAACACTGTCGGACTAATTGGTAGAAATTTCGAAGTTTTTGAAAATAATTTTCTCCAGGGACATCATGTTTCATCAAATCTATGTAACTTACTATTGCCTTATTTCAGGTGGAAGAACATCCTTCTTCACTGCTCTAGGGTGCACTGTGCCAGCCATAAAACGCTGACCCGTCTGTGGAAAAAGAACAATCGCATTACTGATTCTTCAGCCCCAAGAATTCATACTTCATTGTAGAAGCAACATCAATTTACTTGGAGAATTCGATCATTCAGATGTACAACTTTTTGCCGTTGTTCTTCGATTAGGTGTATACCGCATTGCTCAAAATCAAAAGCGAACAATTTGGCAACATGTTCGTCTACTTCTGTAGTTTCCACGACGTCTCCATTTTTCACCACATGCAGCAATGAGTTGTATAATTCCTTATGGGTGTTCAGCCTACAAGAAGGTAGAGTTGGGAATGAGTAAAACAGGGTGGAATCATTTCACCGCATATTAGTTCTGGAACTTCATTACTCTCAACACACAAGTGGATAATGTTTACTTTTCGACGACGCCACTTATCGTGATACAAGCATCTTCGGCTGCATCTGAAAATTTCCTATCAGGATGAGCAATTCTGACAAATTCTGCTAAGTCTGCAACCTTGCAAAGTGAATCAGAAAGCTCGTCAAAAATTTCTACAATTTTTCGGCTTCTTGTTTGGCTCGTAGCTTCTTCAATTAGTTCGTCTGTTTGAGCCATGGCTCTTCTTTTGAGTAGATCAAATCCTTCGGCATCGTCGAGTTCAGGAATCCCAAATAGACCCTGGAAATAATGAGATAAATGTGCCACACTGTAGAAATGGTCAAAAAAGTTCTGTTATGCAGAAATTACCGTTTCTTTTCGCGACACTAAAGAATCAATCACATCAACCGACTTTGTGTTGAATGCCGTTGCTAACGAGGACCATGTGCTAACATCTCGATACTTTCTTCTCAATCCAGTAACAACGTTGTTTCGAATCAACATCAGCATTTTCTCAACTTAGGACTGTGAATGATAATAACAGTAAAAATAAGAAGCAGTAACTGAAGTCAGTGATTAGAGATCAGAGATGAAAAGTAAGCAAATAATGGAATTAATAAACAAATAAGTGGATAAACGAATGTAATGGCTTACCTGCTATTTACATTTCTAATCGTGAATCATGTGAATATATAAGTATGTATGTACTATTGCATATTCAAGTTTGGAAATAATATTTATCAATTATTTGTGTAACATTTAAGAAATTTCCTTGTAGTGCAGCTCATATTTCTCATAAGTTTGAAGGGTTTATTAGTGTACGCCGGGTTATTCTGTGCAGGGACTCGATCAAAACTATCCTGGTAGAGTGTATGTATGTAATATGTGTACCTGTTGAGTAAGAATATCCTATTCATTAGACTTCCTGCTTACAGGACTCCGTCGGTAAGAAGAAACTTTAGATCACAATTTACCGAGTAGCGCTAGCTGCACTGATTTCTATATACATATATATTTCTATATACATATAGAAACTGTGCTACAGAGTATGAAATGATACGGTCGAATGGTCTAACGCACATGCGTTAAAATTCTAGATTTAAAAGTAGTTGTCTTGTCAGGTTGACAAAGCGTCTTAAGTTTAGATGATGGGACACCGCAATGACCGAAGGCAATGTAACCTCAAAAATTTTGACAGCTGTCGGTGGTAGGTTGTGCTCAACTTGAGTGATACCCCGATTATTCATTAATTGTTCAAATGAAAACATCCACAATCTGTCCATTCGATCTTCAGCAACTGTCATCGATAACTGTCAAAGTTATTGAGGTTACATACCTCACGGAGACCTGCCATCTAAACTTATGATGGTTGGTTAACCTGACTAAACTGTTTTTACCACTGATATATATGTATATATATATATCAGTAGGCTTTTTACTATAGAATATGGTCTCTAGCATTTCAGCGCATGCGCGTTAATCATTCGACCGTTAGCTACTCATTTCTGTAGGCAAAAACCCGTGATAAGAAATTACGTGTTGCGTTTGCCACTTTCAGTTTCTTGTTGTTTTTGTTTAAACAAAGTTTGAGAACAGGAAAACCGGTTTTTTCAGTTTTTCACTTCTAGGCAGTGTTACCAACTCAGTAGTTTTTCCACTAAATCTGGTTGTTTTTATTCTGGGGCGGTAGAAAAAATTCACTTTTAGTAGTTAGTTGATTTTGTCAGTGATATGGTTGGTCATCAGTTTTTACACGTTTTAATTCCTTAATCATCAGATGACAGCATGAAAAGTAAATCTTTTTTCCTTTTTTTTCTATGGATGTTACAGTTTATATCAATAATAAATATTCATTGTCTAATAACAGTAAAGTTTATTTGTTTTTTTTTTTTATTCGATTTTATTAGCGGTACATTGACGTCCAATGCTAATGTTATATTACCATGTATTATAAAGTAATAATTAGATCCAAATTCTATTATAGATGTTCATTTAATACATACAAATAAGATAATTATTTTTAGGCAAATATTCGCGCGCTAAATTGAAATAAAATTTTTAATACAGTCCACCAGGGGCAAGTTTAGTGGTTTTTCACTGGAATTGATTGGTCGCCTTAGTGAGAGAGAATTCAGAGTGTTGGCAACACTGCTTCTAGGATGAAAACCATGAAACAATCCGTGTACTCGGTTTCTCTCTGTACTCTGTAATGAGATGAGTTGTATAGAATTCAAAAATTTTCAAAATGCACGCTGGATCGACTCGATCGAAGAATCTTTGTCCAAGAGAAACTGAAAAATCCATCAAATTAAAAAAATCGTGGCCCAATTGGTTTTCGGTTTCAGTTACATTGCATGTCACGAATTAGATTTTCATTTTTTCTATTGGTTGGTCTACATCCCTTTGTATGGTATCCTGCTGGCACTGTTCGATCTAACTGTAACGATTAATCACAGTAGTAGAATCAAACTTAAATAATCAACGACGGATATGACGGCAGAAACTAATAAAATTGTAGTATTTTCCGGAAAAAACAGTTTCAAATAATACACGGGCGTAGCCTCAATTTTCGTGCAACAAAGTGGCGATTTACGATGAGCAATCCCATACTCTGGCGATGAGAAGCTCTTATTCAGGGGGGGAGAGAGGGTTATGTTAGGGATGTAGATAATTTTCCTTTCCATTCATCAACGATCAAACATTAATCTTGATTGAAATTCATCGATGAATGTGATGAAAAAGTTCTCCGATTCATTTGAAAAATGATCACCAATATCATATGACGAATCTGTAAATTCAGGACAATCAAATCAGGAGATTGTGAAAGTTTCGAGGTTATACTATTCACTCAACGAACGTACCGATGGTGAGACATATGTGTATTTATTCATTCCGTCATCCCACACATATAACCATAAAAGGAATCCTCATACGCTTTGCCATATATGAATATCGACATTCGATAAGAGAAGATTATTAATTCAGTTCGTTTTTCTCCCCACCCACCCACTAATTACCTACGGTTGTATACAGTTAGCATCCAGATTTGGTATTCCTGTAAATTATCATCAATTTAAAACCTGTCATTTATCCTTACCGCTTCATATATTTATTTTACAATCATGCCATTTGTACTCATCCATTCAGACAGACACAAATGCCAGTGGGAACAGCCTATTTACTGCCGCTAGACAATTGGCAGAGAGTGAAATACATCTGATCCAGGTGATAGAAGGGACCAGAAGAAGTAACAGAAAAGTTGCAAAAAGCAACATGACCACAACAGTGAAAAATGTTGGCGGTAAAAAATCAGCCAAATCGATGAGTGTGAGTATAAGATTATGGTTTTGCAAGTGATACTTGGATGAAGAAACCTGTTGCATACCTTTTTATTTACTGGTGAAATTATCACACACAGAAGTTGAGATGTATAAATATCTGCAATGTTGAGAAAGTATTAACGTTATCAATAGCAATATCTCGACATTCGAGGTAGACTGTTTACTTGTTCATTAGATATATCGGAATGCACTGCAGTTCAAAGATGCAAACTTCAATCACATTATCTAGAGATGATTTTGTACTTACTTTATTTGTGTTTATCATATAAAGCTGTTTACACTTTTTGAAATAGAAGATTTCCTGGGTTCTCATATTTATGACAAAAGTTCAAATAAATGGTTTAATGAAGTATCTTATCTCAAAAGTATTCAGATAGCCCTGCCAATCTTGCCAATGTCATGCAGTATATCTCATTATCTATCTGTGTCGCTGTAGTTTGAAAAGCAAATACAATGATAATAGTTTCATCAGTTCCACTGCACTTACAGTCAAAGTCCGTTTTAACCATTGATAAATACTCTGTATTCTGAAGCAATTTATCAATAAATTCATAAAATGTCTGAGAGTGGTGAAGAACAGGTGACAATATAATTAATTTAATGATAATTTGCAAATTGAAATTATTTTCCTTATATTTTCATTACTCAAGGCCAGGCCTTCGGCGGCGTTGGCGGCAGCAAAGCGAGAGGCAGCAGAGCGAAAGCTTGTCCACCCGAAAAAATCTGGAAACACTATCCTCAGAGACATTTACCAGAAGGCCATGGACGCCCAGACAATAACGCGTGGCGAAACAGGTCTTGTTTGGGATAGGTCGATGGAAGAACACCGGTGTCTTTGGGATTCGACATATCCGGAATGCCCTGAGAGGTTCACAAGGATTCTGGAAAGATGCAAAGACTTGGGCTTGATCAGTCGCTGCAGGGTTATAGAAGCGCGTGAAGCCACTCATAAAGAAATATTACTCAAACACACACAGCAGCATATTGATGTGCTGAAAGAAACTGCAGAATGCAAAGACGAGGACAATCTTGAAAAGTTGGCTTCAAAATATGACTCTATTTACATTCATCCTGTGAGTTGGTTGCAGAAATAACAGAAAATATATAATTTTGATTGTTATTCAATAATTTAGTAGCAAATTTGTGGATTTGCAAAGTCTGCTGATTAAATTTGGATATGCAACAATTCTTTTCAGTATACTGTATTGATAACGACTCTCTTTCCTACAGTCGACTTATAGATTATCGCTGCTGGCTACTGGCTCAACGATAATTTTACTGGAAAGCATATGTAAAAAAAAAGTACAAAACGGGATGGCTATAATCAGGTGATTATTCATTGTCCTAGTACTTCTCTTGGTCACTATTTACTATATTTCTGATACACAATTCTCGGCTCTTAGGCCGCCAGGTCATCATGCAATGAAGGCTGAATATTGTGGCTACTGTTACTTCAACAACGTAGCTATTGCTGCACAGAAAATGCTCAATGATAATTTGGCAAGCAGAATATTAATCGTTGACTGGGATGTTCATCACGGACAAGCGACCCAACAAATGTTTTACAATGATCCGAGGTAAGCGCGTAATTGCATGGTAGATGATCTTTAGTGTGAATTGGCTTCACTGTTTTCACCAAAAATTAAGAAAAGAGAAGAAACCGATTAAGAAATCTCTCACAATGTCATTTCTATTAATGCTGGTGAATACGAACGAAATAACATCCGTAATATATAATAGAAATGAATCTAAGTATATTTGTATGATACAAGCTAAGATATGAAGAATTTGAGAGAAGGATTTAAAATTCGAGCATTTTAGATTGTTGAAGACTGGTGTTCCTGTTTTAATTCTAATGTTTCTGATTTTATTCTATTCACCGACCAGATTCCCTCAAATTGTATGATAAATCTTTTAAAAAATTTACATTATAACGCAGTTATATATAACATTTAAATGTAATTGTTGTCGAACATTTGCCGTGGTGTACTTATACAAATACATTTTTTCCCAATCTGGAGATAATTATATTACTGGAGATTTTTCAAACGGCTTTTGCTATTTTCCGAACTTTTGATTTGGACAGTAAAACCAATTAATCCTTGAGAAAATTGTCAAAATGAAAATTGATATTTTTCAGTTTTCCATTGATTGGTGATTCTTATGGAAAAAAATCAACTAGATTCGTTAGATTTTACTCTACAATGGCTCATCAAGTTTGAATTTTATTGTGACACATGTGACACCATTTTGTTCCAGAGTTGTTTACTTCTCCATCCATCGATACGAACATGCCGAGTTTTGGCCAAATCTTAGGGAATCAAATTACGATTACGTTGGAGAGAAAAAAGGGGAAGGTTACAATTTCAACGTTCCCCTCAACAAAACTGGAATGACAAATGCTGACTATATCGCCATATTTCAACAGCTCCTTCTTCCAATGGCTTATGAGGTGAATCAGAGAGTCAGAATTTGAGCTCAAAATGAATATATCCTAATTAATTATTTCAGTAACCATCAATTCAGTATATTCTTATTAATCCAAGTACACCCTTGAACAAAATCATTCTAGTTTCAACCGGACCTTGTTATTGTCTCAGCTGGTTACGACGCAGCTCTTGGCTGCCTTGAGGTAATAAATAATTCTAAACTGCAACTAATTCTTACTCATTTTATTGTTTTATGGACCTAGTTTTGTCCTGACATTGTCATTGTGTCTGCCGGATTCGATTCAGCAATTGGCGATGAGAAGGTATTTGCTATATGCGTACTGTCTGTATTCAAAAATTTAACCTTAAAAGCACCTAATCAGTTTATGACGGCAGACTTGGATTTTCAGTATAAGAGTAAATTTCGAATTTCAGACTTCGCAACTTTATTTTGCTGGAATTAATTGTCCAATCGCATCTACACTCTCCACATTTCTTCTTCAATCGAGTACAAAATAGTTTCAAATTTTCACAGGGTGAAATGAACGTGACGCCAGCTTGTTACGCGCATCTTTTACATCCATTGATGGGGTTAGCTGGTGGTAAAGTTGCGGTTGTATTGGAGGTAGACGTTTGTGCTATATAACCAGTATTTCAAACCTTCTGACTTGCTCTGTAAATGATCTAGTAATATTTCTTTTAAGGGTGGGTATTGCCTAAAATCTCTAGCAGAAGGAGCTGCGTTAACTTTAAGAACATTACTGGGAGATCCTTGCCCAATGTTGCATGCGCTAGAGAAACCGTCTCGCAGGTACTGATAACTTTTTATGAGGAAAAGTAAGAATAGAACTATTTTTTGTCACACGTGGCTGGAATAATTTCTCGAATCTAATCGATCCATGATTCTCAGCATACAGGAATCTATTCTGAATGTCATATATGCCCACAAAAGTTATTGGAGTTGTTACCAATATCAAGACACGCACAGCTTAAATGTTCCAGCAAATAGTATAGAGGAAAAGAACAACAGACACCTGCCCAACATTATTTTTAAGTACGTCGGATCCTCTACATCGGTAAATAATCGTGAATTATACAACAATACTGCATCGGAATAAATGATAATATGGAATTCACAGAAATCGGGAGCTTAAACCAGAGATTTACGACACGCGAAATTGTTATCCAGTTCCGAGTGCAGAGTTAGCTGCCGAGTTTGACACCAAGTTAAATTTATTGATCGAATGTGAGTTGGCTAAGGTATTAGTGAAAAAATTATTATTAATTGCAGGCCTCAAACCTTGTTAATTTTACTGTATCTTTGCAGTTACAAATTTGAACAAAGCGCCTAACAAAGTTTGCATTGTTTATGACGACAGAATGCTCTGTCATACAAATATTGTGGATAATACCCACCCAGAAAGGCCTGAGAGAATATCAGGAATTTTTTCCAAACACGAAGAATATGGATTTCTCAAACGATGCCATTTGCTCCAAGTATGTAATAACATTTCATTGTACCAATGAACGTCTTTATACAATTTTTGGTAGCCACACATCAAAAAGTTCGTTGAGTAATGAAATTGTCGAAAACAACACTGTTTATTTATTTTGTGCTCAAGGGAAGAATGGCGACGGAGGAAGAATTGTCACTGGCTCATTCGAAGACGTATATTGAGATGATAAAAAAAACCTCATCAACAAAGCTGAAAGATCTATCTAAGCAGGCGTCTGAATTAAAGTCAGTCTATCTTCACACCGAGACGTGGAAGAGCGCTTCTGTCTCTGCCGGATGTTTGCTTCAAGTTGTGGATAGCGTCTTGACCGGGGAGAGCCAGTCGGGCTTGGCAATCGTCAGGCCGCCGGGGCATCATGCAGAACGAGATACGGCCTGTGGATTCTGCATATTTAACAACGTGGCTGTCGCTGCCAGATATGCTATAAAAAATTATAACTTGAAGAGGTAGAGTCATTTTGACTGAACCGCAAACTTACCGCATTGAATTTGCCCTCTAACTGGAAGTTTAGCGAATTTGCCGAATGTTGGAACAACTGCTATTCTTTTGCAAACACTCATAAAATGTTCATGAATTTGGACAAAGATTTTTAGAAAAATGTACCATGCTTGTCCGCTGTAAAAAAAAATTACCACATTATTCATATTCTGAGTCAATATGTAGAAGTCTCTGGAAACTTCTGAAAACACTTTATACAGATTAAGTATTGTAAAAAGGGTTCTAATACCACGAGTTCATAAAATTTTTATATATTCAGCTGCAGAGATTTAGAAAACCGATCGTTTCGAATGTTTAAACCCAAGAAATTGTCCAATAATTAATACACATAATTTTATACAATACACTGGATCGGCCAGTTGAACGGCCGACGTAAAAGAAATTTTACTGCTTGTTGCAGGGTGTTGATAGTCGATTGGGACGTTCACCATGGCAATGGAACCCAGAGTATTTTGGAAACAGATCCTCAGATTCTGTATGCATCGATTCATCGTTACGACAACGCTGGTTTCTTCCCGAATTCGAAGCGGGCGAATTATACAGTGACTGGAACTGGTCCGGGAGAAGGATATAATGTGAATATACCTTGGAACAAAAAAGGGATGGGAGACCCAGAGTACATAGCGAGCTTCCAACAAGTCATCATGCCGATTGCATACCAATTCAATCCTGAACTAATTCTGGTTTCCGCAGGTTTCGATGCCTGCATTGGGGATCCTTTGGGAGGTAGTGTTAACGGTTTAATTTACCAAAATTCGAATTAGCTCATTTATGTAGAATAAGACTTTTTTGTAGTTTCCAACTACCACTGGTACATAGCAAAAAATAAATTCGCACTTAAGATTAAATTATTAAATTTAAATTACTAGCACTCAACCGCATTTGATACAGACTTGATCATAAAAGCCTTTGTGTAGATAATTCAATTATTTATAAAAATGTTTGTAGAGATAAGCCTGTATATAATATCTTTAGAGGCCGTACTGTTGACTTTATAACAAAGGTCCAAACCATAGTTTTGTATATACGTAATTCGATTCTCTAGTAAATGCTCCCAAGATCACGTCCGTATCGTCAAATATGAGTGACTGGTGCCAATTTAAAAAAAAGCGGCTTCCCTATGCTAATCAATTGGGGAAGCTTGGAATTCTCAGAGCAATCTTTTTTCTTTTTTCTAATTATAACAAGTTCTCTGGATGGGAGCAAAATAAAGACGTTGCAACAGATTGAAATATCCTACTGTAAGGAATGATAGCATTTTTCTACTATCATCTTATTCTTTTTCAGGATGCAATGTTTCACCGGAAGTGTACGGTCATCTCACTCACTCGCTGAGTTCTTTGGCAAACGGTCGGGTTATTCTATCACTCGAAGGTGGCTACAACGTCAGTTCGATTTCCTACGCATCATTAATGTGCACGAAAGCCCTGCTTGGAGATCCATTGGTGATGATTGATCTCCAACAACCGCCGTGTTCAAGTGCCATAAACTCGATCAACAATGTGTTACGAACGCACAAGCAATACTGGCCGAATTTAATGTTCCAAAAGTCTTTGCCAAAAGAAAATGTCCTCCCGAAACTCAAAACTACCACGTCTCGCAATAAATCAGAGAAACGTCGTGGTGCTTCCAGAAAAACGTCCGAGTCTAAGATCGTGTTTGAAGATATCGAGTCGGAAAAATTGGAGATCTCTTTGCCAATTGATAAATTCAGCCTGAACATAGTCACGGATGAGGAAATAAACAAGCTACAGAATGAGATTGAAAATTTAAAGATAAAAAATTTCGAAAGCGATTCTCTCGATTTTGACAGTTCAGGAGGACATGAAATTCATACAGCAATCCCGAAAAAGTATGAGGAAAGCAATGGTTAGTCTATTTTTCGTTTGAACCAATTATAAATTTTATTACCATACAATCTTCACGGAGGTCATGCTATATCTAACAATAAATTAAATAAAAACAATTTTTTTCCGACGTATCAAATATCGGAAGTTGGTTACTTTCGAATTATTAGATCAATTTTGAGTCACCTAAACTGAAGTTAGCTGTCAGTGCTATTTCACCTTCATTGTGAAACTTCATAATCTTGTTTGTTGATTTTTATTTGGTTTCTGTTCATAAGCAATTTGGAAGTCATGCAACACGGTAATTTTTAGTTCGCTGCAAAAGACGAAAGCGACACCTTGACAGTATTAGCGATATTTTGGATTTTGCTGTTTTGATTAACCGTAATTATTAATTTATCTAGAAGCAAATTACGGTAAAACCTGTGTCAATCCTAATCAAAATCAAGGATCTGATAGACGAAATGACGAAGGTGATCAAAGTGGAAGCAGAGGAGGAAATAATCCTAATGATTTGAGCGGTGCTGCTGGCGCAGCAGGAGCAGGTAGCCTGATGCAGTATCTTTCGGAAAACATGCAGGTTTCTAATTTAACTTATATAATTATAGTGAGATATTTCGATTCAAAATTTTGATGATAAAAACAATATTATTGACGAAGACGTGGTGAAAAAATACCGAGTGTGACCAGTGTTATGAAATTACTGTATAAAAGTGAAACAATTTAGGAAGTTTGAGTTGAGAAATACTGCACCCACTCTAACGGAGGAGGATCCTTCATAGCTGCGAATCGTAATCTAATTTCCAGAAATTCATCAGATTTGAACAGTAACAGCTATTTATTATCAAATCTAACGAGCCAAAATTTGTTGAGGATTGTCACATCGTCTTCACTAAAGGATTAGAATCTCTTCTAGTTTTCCTCAAACTAGTAATATTAATAAAGCGCACTCCTTTGAATGGACTTGAATTTCCAGGCACTGGTAGATGGTGAAATGTTTGCTATCGTTCCGCTACGGGATTGTCCTCACTTACCCACTGTCGAAGAAGTGCCAGCGGACGGGATCGACGTTCGAGCTCCTTGCCAAGAGTGCAATAGCACTGCAGAAAACTGGATTTGCCTGCAGTGTTACACGGTACATTGTGCAAGAAGTATCAATGAGCATGCGGTTACTCATGGCGAAGAGACGCAGCATCCGATGACGCTTAGCTTCAGCGATTTGTCTGTCTGGTGTTATGGTTGTGAAGCGTACATTGACAACCCTGTGAGTCTATTTATTCCCATATTATTTATCACTTGCCACGTTATGTATCCTTCTCATATTGAGTATTAATACCCTATTGTGGCTCTTCCTCATATTACGTATCATTCTCATGTTGTGAGTTATTCGTCACTAACGTATGTTTTTCTCATATTTCTTCTTTAGCGACTTTACGCAGCGAGAAACGCGGCCCATCGAAGTAAATTTAATCAGGACTTACCTTGGACTTACAACAATTTGGAAATTGCTTAATCATTTTTCTAGGCAGCCGCCGCAACAACATTAATCGAAGGTCACAATATCGCGTCATAAACACAACATTTAGTATCTTAACACCTCATTAATGATCATTAACTAAAACCTGTTCCATGTCTTTACAACTCGGCGGATATTATTCTGGTTGGATTTTAAACGATGTAACTAGAGTTGGTGATTGAAAGAAACCTTATAACCAAACTCGTGTTAATCAGATTATTATTACGTGAAAAAAAAAGTAAAAACAGCATATTTTGCCTTTCTTGTTAAATCGAAATAAAAAACCGAAATTACACTCTCACTAGACGCTGTGCGGAGGCCATTAGTTCAATTAGAGTGTTTAACAGCTTTACGATGGTATATTTTTCAAGTACAACGGATGCATTATAAATTAAAATAATCGTATTGTTACGAGTATAAGACGTTCCCCAATTCTGCGACAGTATTTTGGGATGTTTTTTTGAGTTACCCGCACATCAGACGGGTCCGTGTATGAGACGAGGGCTATTTTGACAGGTGCTGTCAACGATAAAACTTCGGCTTATATTCAGAACAACATGATAATAAGTGAAGTTAATAGTAATAATAGTAATAATAACAATAACAATAATGTCATCTGTATTAAAGAGAATAATTATTATAACAGTTCAAAAAAATTTCTAAATTTTCCATTTTCATTTGTGATTTATTGGTACCTCTTTATCTTTAGGTTTCTATTTATATATGTACTAGCTGACCTGGCCACGCGTTGCTGTGGCTAAAGTTTTTGTTATATTACATTATAGTAAACAATCTAAGAGGAACAATAAGAAAACATCAGTCACGGAGTCCACTATGCTTTTTCACACAGATGGTATTTGTAAAAAAATATGGTGATCTCCTTATTTGACTTTCTACTACTATAACCCTTTAGTACAATGAAATTATTTACGAACAAAGACGAAAATGTTGATGTTGGTATACAAATTCACTGGATTGAGATTTGAAGGGGAAGTACGTTGAACACAATTAATTAAAATGTTCTTACACTTGATATTAAGCATAAATCAGTAGGTACGAAATAAAAATTTATCAGATTTATTATTTCCATTTAATTTTATAACAAATATAAGTATATTACAGTATAATACAGTAAATAACATGTGGCGCTTAAACTCATGAATGAGGTAGGCAAGGCAGACAGTCTTAAACTTTTAAACATTAATATCTATTTTTTTGAATTATAAATACTTTCAATTTCAATTTAATTTAACACCAATCGGTGCACAATGTTTTTGGTTAACCTGTCTTTAGCTAACACAAATAGATTCGACGGTTTCCCAACACGTGAACACGCAACATATAGTTGCCCATGAGAAAAACATGGATTTTCCAAATCTAAACCACAAATGGACATTGTTTGACCTTGAGATTTATTTATAGACATGGCGAAAGCTAAACGAATTGGAAACTGTAGCCTTTTGAAGGGTATGGTAGAATCTGATGGTATCATCGGAATACGTGGCAGCAGGACCACTTTTCCTTTAAACCAGCCAAAATGGTTGCTTCAAGAATGTTTCCGGTGATCTTTTTGATGACCAAACGCGTACCGTTACATAATTGAGGTGGATTCAAATTACGGAGGAGAATAATAGGGGATTATTGTTCCTGTGCTCCTACTGTGGCTATGTCTCGTTCTCCTGCTGCTCTTGTTCTTATGATATTCTCTTGAAGACGTTCGTTACACTGTTCTTGAGATTCTTGTGCATGACCTTCTGCTATCCTGATTCTTTGAGCTGGATTTCTTGATTCAATTTGTTCTGCCAACTGATGGGCTCTTTTAATACGTTTGCGTCGTGCCTCTCTGGTGCTCGCGTTGTTGAGGTTAGATTTTTTTCGTGGCATTTGACTGAAAATAATAAATTAATCGTTTAAATATGAGAAAAAAAAAATTGAAAATCATTCAAATTAACTTTTATAATTATGTGATAATACTGACATGCACATATTTAAATTATAGAGTTTAAATAATAATTTCAATAAGAATTGAAATACTAATTTAATCGTTTGAATATAAGAAAAAAAATTTGAAAAACTTGTTATCATAGCACATTGAAATAATAAGTGCTAAATATTTTTTAATAGAGGTTAAATAAAAACAATAAAAAAACATATTTGTACAACTATTGAAAAAGTGTAGGAAATTGTGTATCATTTTTGCATTGACATTTTAATTAAATTTTATAATTATGTGATAATACTTACATACATATATTCAAATTAAATTAAATTATAAAGTTTTGATCAATGAAGCACAAATAAGTAAAAAAACAGGATTAATTTCACTGTATTATCTTCATTATAATATGAATGCAATTTACACTTCAGTCTAAGTAACACGTGACCGGCTATGCTAACACCAAAAATTTAAAAAGTGGAAATAATTGAATTGTACGGTATTTCGTTCACTACAAAATAAATTTAATTAATTTTATAGCGTCAACAACACGTGGTAATTATGCTGTTAAAATGTAGCTTATATGACACGTTCGTAGATTTACCATAGCAGCACCATCTATTGATTACTTACTCAACCCAGTCGAAAGGTATCGACACTGTTAGAATCATTTGGAGTTAACAGATAATTGTGACTGTCAAATAATAACAGACAAATAATTAGCAATAAATTAAAATTGCGACTATAATTTGAGATTTAAACTATCCTATCTCTCAAGTTGGATCGAACTGCACATGGTGTGCGTATTTTATTATAATCGGTTAAGTGGTTTAGGAGTCCATTGAGGACAAACATTGTGACCACGAGAAGAATCTCTCAAGTTGGATCGAACTGCACATGGTGTGCGTATTTTATTATAATCGGTTAAGTGGTTTAGGAGTCCATTGAGGACAAACATTGTGACACGAGATTTATATATATTAAGATAACATTTTTTTTATTTTCACGTATTTAACCATCCTTTCTCTATACCAAGATCCAAGACTTGATGAAATTCTAATAATATCAAAGCGTAATATTAATTCTAAGGCCTTAGATTCTACGAGATTTCACGATCGAGTATGTTGTAGCATAAACTCAGAGCAAACTTCTCTGATCTTTAATTACGAGATCTGATTAAGTCTTTTTCCAATCATTGTTGATGTGATACGATTATAACACTTAATTTACTATTTAAATACACTTTCCTAACTGCAGTTTTTCATTCTTTCTCTTCTTTTGATTGATCTCTGCTTATTCTTCTTTTCCAGATTTCGTACATTTGTTAATACTCGCAAATTTCAATCATTTTCAGTGATTTTACTTCAGACAGGAAACGAGATTCAGAAATACATATGTTCGATATATGAAGACAAAAAAACTTAGCTTGACCGCACTTTGTGAATTAGTCGAAGTTTCTTTCGTTCTTCTGGAATTACCTAGCTGTTAGTTTCATTTGTAACAGGATATTGCAGTTTACAATAATTCGAGAACATTAATGTGTACGTCGAATGTAAAACATGTGGACGGATATACAGATTGCTTATAACAACTAACTGTTACACAATAGTGCCACAAGTACCTATAAATAATAATAAATGATAAGCAATTGTTCACAGATATAAATATTAAAATTAACGTTTTGCGTAAGCCACGTTACTGATCTGATAGAACGTTTCGATGAATGAACGGTTGATTCTAAATATATGCATCAATTCGACCAGGTCCAAACCTTCATATTTTTGGTTTTTTCGAAATTTTTTGTCGGTCTAGTAGAACATCAAAAACACTTGAATTCATTTTTGTAGGGTTGCATTTTATTCTGACCATTTTGGCAGAAGACCTACGATGTCAAACAATATCCTGCTAAGTGTTGAGACACCCAAGCATATTTATATTCGACCAAAGCGTGAAAAAAGTTAACTTTTTTCATGTGAAGTTACTGTTTCTGAGATTTTTGAGACATTGAAAACTCGATAAATTTGTCCTTTAAAAATCGAACAGATAAAACTTCACTTTTCAAATGAATTTAAAAGAATTTTTACTGACAGAAAAACATTTGAGATTTAGTTGTAATAGTAATAGTTAATATAAAAAAATAACATTTTTCCACGTTTTGGTCATATAAAAATTGTAGGTATCTCGACACCTAGGAGATCGTTGACCATCATGGTTTGATGCCAAAATGATTAGGATAAAGTGCAGGACTTCCTATATCGTTTCCAGATTTTGTAATTTAGATATTATTTCACGACTTCGACAATCGTTTCTCGTAAGGAATTGTTCAGAGAAATGGAAAAATAATTCATTTATGTGTTTTTGAGATCTAACTACACCCAAAAAAAAAAAATTTCAAGGAAAACAAAAAATATGACGATCAGGACGTGGTCTATTTGACATGGAATGCCCCGTATATGTAATAGAGAGCATAATTGAAGTTGATCCTTGAAACCTGGAATTTTGTTCGATGAAAAAGTAAGATTTTTTCGGCAGCCATGAAGTATTTGATCCGTTGGAACGTAAATTTTTGAGGAGTTTTTAAAATTGGATATTGAAATTTAAGCAAACATCTTTAACTCTGAGAATCGTTCGTGTGACTTTACGTGATTAAATCGCCAGGGATAGAAGATTCAATTTTCAATAGCACTAAACCTAACTGACGAAAGCATTTGTAAAAGTTTTCTAAAAAATTGTCTACAATTTTCTTTGTACAAATCTCTAGATCATCCATGTCATTACATTCGTAAAAAAAATCTAACACTGGTAGCTTTTCGATGGAAATATGAGGACGAAAGGTCTTAACAGTTTTCAACAGGAATACTTGAGGTTGGTTCGTCAATCTGAACCTAGTAAACTCGTCTAAAAACGTAGCAGGCAAAGCGTAATAGAGTCTATAGGGCTGTTTCTTGGTTCTCAATTTCTTTTCACACTCTTGTATCTTATCCACGATGTTCTGGTATATTTGTTCGACATTTTCTGAGCCCTGTTCATACAGGTGAAAATCTTTGGCAAGCTTGTACTTTCGTTGTTCCCGTGTTACATAAGTTTTTCGTGTATTGCGGAGTTGTAACAATGCTGTGGGTATGGAATAAATGTGCGAAGTGAATAAATGAACATTTGTTGCGTGCGGCTTGGCCTTGAGCTCCGCCGCCAAGTGTGAAACAAGAGGCAACACGCCACCCTGGTGAAGAAAACCGTAGAAGAAGGTCAAAACTATGTTCACAACGTACCAGACAACCAGCACTTTGTTAGTGCTATTCTTATTTCGCCTGAATGCTAATTTTGACTCGTCGCTATTTGACGAAGAAACACTCTCTACCGTTGAGACGTGGCGTATTCTCTGCGAATGTAAAAATATCAACGGCAATGTGACCGGTATCAGGAATCTCGGTTCCTGATGGGGGAAGACAGACAGCATCAGGATTGGCAGGATAAAAGATGCTGTCATCAGGCCAATGATGCTCTGAATACGGGGCAATTCTGACCAGCGACCTCTTAGACACCTGAGAGAAAAACAAATGGTTAATCTGGTTGATCTTAATGGGACTACCTGCCAACTTCCCGCTTTGATGTATGCAAATTGATTTTGATATTCAAATAACTTGGAAATGGCTGGATCAATTGGATCCCATCGTAATCAGTTCCAAGTTGAGAAGAGCTACATTGATTCAGGCCAATATCATCAAAATTTTTTTATGTATTTTCGAGATATAATCAGTTGATTCGTTCGAGGCGTCTATCATTTCAATAATTGAAAAACTACTGAATCGATCACGTCTAATACTTAATTTGGTTTAATCTAAGAAGAACCCTGTTGATTGAGGCTGAAATCATCAAATCCGTTCACTCATTTTTGAGATATTATTAGACAAAAAATTCATTACGTGCACACACACACCCTGTACCAATTCTGAAAACGGCCCGAGGTGATCGTTATATAGAAGTAAAAAAATTAGGTCTGGTGAAAATTCAACTGTCTATTTTGGTGCTAATTACAATATTGTTCTTTTAAGAAAAGCGGGAAGTTGAGAAAGTGCTTCAAAATATGGGCAGCAACTCGAGTCATTGAAAAAATCATTGAAAAGGTGTTTCGATCTTACCTGTAAATTATGTTGCCGAATGCGAATAACCCAACAAAACCGAGCACGTTATAGAGCAAAGGAACATTGACCAGTAGATGAAGGAATTGAGGATGCAAACCGTGATTTGCGAGATTTTTAGTAACGGAATTGTATTTCAAAAAGTTTAGAGGAGTAACGACGAAATTGTTCATGCTTATCTGTAGATTATGTATCTCACTCAGAGTCAAATAACCGAAATAAAAACTGTCCGTTAATATAAAAAGGATAACCGTAGGTACGGTGCAAAGTACAAAAGTGAATATCCTTATGTGAAAGTCGCCAAGTCCGATGTTCTTCGAACCAAGTCCGCGCTGTAGCCAAAAGAAAATTGGAGCAAATGCAAAAGCGACGAATGTTGGGCGGTTAAAAATACCAACAACAGTTATTGTTGCCAGGATTAAACAATTATTCAACGAATGACTGGGCAGAGACGCACGTAGCTTGAAATACTTGACACGATCGACGACGTTTCCAGCTCTTTTATATTTTTCCGATAGATAGTCATCCTCGTAAACAATCTGAAAGTAAACGTGAGTGTTTCAAGTGTGAAACAGAACTGCGCAAAAGATTTTCTTACCTCGTCGGAAGTGGCCATGCACTTTGCAACGAAATAGATCAGGGTAGAAGTGAGTACGAGTTCAATGGTGTTGGAGAAAGTCCTAGTAGCATAAATTAATATGACATAGGAGCTAGCAAAGGTGATCAACCGGGTCCTGTAGTTCTGTCCATAGATGTAACAGATCTTGTACAAGCAGTAATCCGACAGGAATGAAAGGGCGCATATCAAAAGCCTAGGGAATATGACGAGGGAAAACGGCGTCTTCAGCGTTGTGCCGAATACGTAATATGAGTAAGGAGATATTCTGTTCAGTACTGAGTATGGGATACCAATTGTCAAATAGGGTATCAGTATGCTCCTGATTGGAAAGGTAGCGTTGTATTCCCATGGTTTGTAGACGTCGATATCGAAGTACTCACCTGAGAACAGGAGAATAAAATAATGACGGACTCTTGCGAAATACATCAAGGAACAAAAACCTGGGAAATACCCACCAGCTATTACTTCGATGGACTGAAAGTACTCATCAGGATGAATGTAACCGATCTGTGGTATTAGCGTCAGGGCGAGGCGGAGAATAGCCAAGAGCCAGTATGGAACGAGATTCAATTTTATGGACGTAGGATAAGTGTTGTCTTTCAGGAATCTATTGTACTCATTCTTGTATCTCATTTTCAAGCCTGTACCACAGTCCGCAGCTCGATATCATCAGTCAACCTAACCTAACCTAAGATTATCTGACCTAACCTAATTTTATCGTATCCTGATATTTTGAACGTATTTGTGAGATTTCGAATAGTTTTGTACCATATTAAGAACTGTTGTAGAATTTTGAATAAAGTAATGTCTACCGGCGTTGCTGCCGGTGATTTTGAACTACTGATATTTCAGTCGTTCAGCTTAGATCAGCTGTCAACGACTTTTGCTGCTGTGGCTGCTATTTTGCTTTGGTGTGTTCGTTTCACTGACTGCACTCGGTGCACTCTTACTTAGTGCAACTTCCCTAGTTTTCCACCAATAGCAGAAATGAGATTGTAGGAAAATCGCATACAGTGGAGTCAGTTGAAAACGCTTGGAAAATGGTGCAGATACTGGAAAGTATTTGATTGGCTGCGCTTCAACGCCATTTTCAATTATAAATTATGAAAATTCAAATAAGTCAGCGTAGAATGCACAGAGTGATGAAAATATGGCGGGAATGAAATCGACCAAGCAAACCTTAGCAACATGAATTGTTTTCTGGATATAGTGAAAGGAGATTTCAGACTTTGTCTTGCATTTCGCATTGATCGGTCGTCGTTGCATAGGCTTTAATTTAATTTTTAAGACAAATTGCTGATCGACACACGGTCAATCTGGCAACGTATTTGTTGTGACATTAATTTACAAATCGCATTGTAAATGAAGTTACTAAAATTTTTACTTCGCTACTTTCCGCCAGGTAAGCTGCATAATTAACACTACTTATGCATAATGCAGGCTATGTAAGAAAGTCGTATTTATTGAATTGTGTATAATATGCAATTTATACAGCAAAACGTTTTGAATGTTGAAGATCATATTTCATTAAGATTTATTATGCATATCATAACATGGCTTCTCAAGCTTGTCGCGTTATATTATCTGCAAGAATAAATCAAGGCAAACAAATTTTAAAGTTTCAAAAAAAAAGCTATACATGCAATCTCCTAGTTAGCATGAAAAACTTCATATTATACATATGCAGCCACATGAATAGGCGTTAAAATCAATTTCTGTCGTTTTCTCAGGTATAGCTCTTGAGTACCAGCAAGGCGGAAATATCAAAACGAAGATGATAGATCTTTTGGATTTGACTGCTAAGTAATTCTTTTTTTTACCTATGTTGCTACTAATATGATATTAGTATGCCAATTAAGTTGTGAAATTACGTGATCCAATTCTCTCGATACTGCTGATTCAGAAAACAAATCAGATTCTAATTATTGCAAAATCAGTTTCTTTAATTTTGTGATGCACATTGCAGCACAGACGTAAAAGCCCTAGCTGAGAGTATAAAAGCTGCGGAGCCGATCATAACTGATGGTGTAACTGAGCAGTTGGTAGAAACATTGCAGAAACTTCAGTCCAAGGTCTGTGATGGGAATTTTAAGCGTTACTACAAGTACAAGACCCTGCAAACTCATCTGCTACCTCTGACAAACATCGCGTTTGATAAATTAGGTAAAAGGTACTTAATTATACTTGACAAGGTAACGAATAAGTTCACCAGTATACTGTCCGACAGGCTTCTGCAAGACCTGCAATATACGTATACTGGATGCATGACTCTGTCTAATTTTCATGTATATACATAACCGATAACAATCCTCGATTTCTCTTTTATTAATGTTTTTTTCCAATCCCCTGATGATTAATGTTAGTCTATAATGGAATAAAGTGCGTAGCTAACAATTATAGCGATTTATAGTTTGAGTTTTATTTTATCGAATTCACCATCGTGGAAATTTGTCGTCGAAAATTTGTGATTCGTTCTGAAAAGTTATGATTCACAAAAATTTTCAAAATTACTCATCAAATTGAAAGAAAAATCCACTTCCGTGGTTTTCGCCCCATCGTTTCGAATGGAGATTCCAACCAAGGCATGGCTAAAAGATTCTCTAACGAGAATGATCAAGATCAGTCTTTGTAAATAACTAGGTACTTTTATTTGTATGCAGATGCCTGACGGGCAGCTATGACCGAACTTGTAAAGTTTGGGACATTGACAGTGGAACGGAGCTTCTTACTCTCGAAGGCCACAAGAACGTAGTGTACGCAGTATCCTTCAACAATCCCAAGGCGTGAGTTATTGCGCGCATCAGTAATCGTTGACGAATATTTTAGATACAAGTACAATAGGTACAGAATGTGTGAAATGAACTATGCATACGAAGCATTTTTTGTTAAATTTCAATTCTATCGAGTTTTTTGAAAAGCTGACCAAGTCCAAATATACAAAAATAATAAAAATGTAACGCGTGATCGGCTTAAAATTTCTCAAATTATCAATACTTTTCAAAATGTTTTTGGCAATAAAATTAACCGAGATCATCATGATGGAAAATGATTTTTGATGTTTAAGATCCCACAAATTTGGTGATTTCGAAAAGATGTAATTTCTTCGTATTTATTTTTATGAACCTATGATTCAAGTAAAAAAAACTTTCACTTTTTTCAGTATATTCATTTGAAATATCGAAATGGATCATTCTTTTAAATTCTTAATAAATAAACAAGTTGAGATAAAAAATTTAGGGAAAACCATAAATGCTTTTTTCGATGGGTATAATGAAATAAAAAAAGTGATGAAACAAATTACAAATTCGACTTTGAAATTGCACGGTTTTAAAGGAGAAAAAAAAATTACCATGTAGTTGCAAATTGCATAACATCATTGCAGGGACAAAATAATGACCGGATCTTTCGACAAGACTGCAAACATATGGTGCTCCCAAACTGGCCACTGTTTGCTCAACATGTGGGGCCACGACGCGGAAGTTGTGGTTGTTCAATTCTCGCCGACACAAAACCGCGTGGCTACTGCCTCGATGGACGCCACAGCGAAAATTTTTCATTTAGGATCTGGCAAGTTTGAGCAAAACTTGGCAGCGTATCAAAATTCTTGGTCTTATGGTTCCATCCATGTTGAATCCATATTGATGGTTTGAATTCTATTGCAGGTCAAGAATTAGGTACTTTAAAAGGACACACTGCAGAGGTGATAGCTCTTCGTTACAACAACGATGGTAATGAGGTAATCACAGGCGCGTTTGATGGAACTATAAGCGTTTGGGACACTCGAACCATGCAGTGAGTCTATTTGATGATGGATACGACACGAATGTCATTTCTGTGAATCAAGGCACCTGGGCTCGAACTTTCCAAGAAAAGTCCAATAACTCAACGAATAAAATGCGCAAACATTCTCCGTGTAAGCGTTGGAGGGGTGGAATTTTCTGCCTTCAATGACGCCTGGTTCATCGTTTCATCAAATCTGTGGGCAATGTCGTTGACTGATATGCGTTGAAAAACGTAGTTTCAGCGTAATTGATTCCGTTGTTTGTCTTTAACTCGGCAGAGTTCTGTTAAAAACGTTTCCAAACGTTTCAAATAATTCCCAGGCAATCTCACAACATTTTCCGAGTTTAAAGGTATTTGAATAATTAAAATCCGTTAAAAATTGTGATAAACGTATCCCACGCTTCGGGTTTTTCGGTCTATAATCACTCATGGCCAACATAATTTTAAACGCATTTAAAATTTTCAAATAGTGACAAGCACAAGAAACAAAATTCAAAACCAAAGATGTTTCAGGAATTATTTTGAATTTGTTCGGAAAGTTTTTGATGATACCGTGGCGCATAGAAATTGAGTTAGGATAAAAACTTGTGCCGAGACTGCGTTTTTTAGCACATAATAGCTGTGGATAACTTTGCCTCGAAAATTTGGTAGAATAATGAATGAGAGCTTCTTGACTGAAAGAAATTCCAACCGTTTCGACGCTTCCTTAATCAACGCCCCATAATATTTTTATTCGTTGACTTATTGGATTTAACAACCCGTGTGGTTCGATTTATCGACACGATTTATAATAGTAGTTGAGGCATTTTGATCTTGGAGAAACTTGAACAAGCAATCATCAGAAATAAATGTAATCGCTCGTCTCTAGACGGACGAGCGTCTTGACAGGTCACTACGAAGAAATATCGAACTGTCACTACAATTTTGACTGTTCGCTGATCGCTTCGTCTTCCATGGACAAAACTGCCAAGGTTTGGGACGCCCGGATGAATTCTTGTCTTGCAACGATTCGCGGTCACGAGGACGAGGTTTTGGATCTGAGCTTCGACAACAAGGGTAAAAAATTAGCCACTGCCAGCAGCGACGCCACTGTTCGAGTTTGGGATCTTTCTGCCAACTTTGAACAAATCGCTGTCATGTCTGGGCATCGTGAGGAAGTATCTAAGGGTAAGATAATTATTGTATACAGTGGACAAACATTTCTAATCGGCAAATCTAATTACACCGTTCAACACGAATTTTGAGTCTGGGTTCGAGACGTCAAATTTTGATTTGTTCCACGTAACTAATGAAACAAAAAATAGTTTTATTAGATATAGTTTGCGTTTTATTTCAACGTGCTGCTACCTGCTGCCTATACTAATATAAACCAAGACTTATTTATCAACGTAAAAAAGAAAAAAGCAAACTTCATCAGTAATAAAGGACGATTTTCGTCATTATTCGATGTATAGAATTAAAATTTCTGTTGACCTGTAATATTGATAGAATATATTTACACAATGAGTGCTAGCTATAGAAAAGTTTCTGTCAATGTAATTATTTTCTCGATTGTGAATTGTTACTTATGCGATTCTTATTTTGCAAGCAGTGTGCTTCAGTCCAAACGGCCATCAATTACTAACATCATCGATGGACCGAACCGCTCGATTGTGGTCTCTTGAAACCGGATGTTGCGTACAGACGCTGAACGGCCATACCGACGACGTTTTCAGCTGCGCATTTTCATACACCGGAGACACAATAGTAACTGCAAGTAAGGATAACACTTGCATGATCTGGAGGTGACTCGATTGGTTCCAGGTCGATGCCTTGTAGCAGTTCGATCCTGGTCAACGGTGCTATACAACTTTATGAATGTATATCTCCTGTAGTGAATATAGCGAACTATCATGGGTACGTACATAAAGCGAAATGTACGTCAGGAAAGAATGATGTGATTGGAAATTCATTCAAGTACAAGTATATTTGAAATACTTCTGTACATGGAGTCATAGAGAAAGTAATTAGTTATAGTAACACAGTCTATAATGTCTCTAGGTGTATAACGTTTGAAAAAACCATTCGTATAGTTATAATTGCTATCCAAAGCACAGCTGTGGTTAAACAAATATGGCGCTGCGTAAATGGATAACAAACTAATCGTCTTAGCTTGGATTTTAACTATAAATTATGTGAATACAAATCAGCAAAAACTTTTGTTCATGCGGCCACACTTTTGTTGTGCTACTAATTTTATTGTTTAATACGTCTCGGTTGTTATTCCACTTTTTATCACCAGATGGCTTCTTTCAATATTTTCGAACTCAATACTGCATGGTTAAATATATAAGTCGCCGTTTGTTGTAAATTAACTAAATTCGCACTGTCCATATCAATGCAATATCATGTGTTTTGTGACAGCTACGTTATACGCATTCAGATCAACATTATCAGATCCAGAATACGGTTCTAATAGTGTGAAACAGGCATGTATAGTCATTAGATTGCTCAAATTAACAATACCTCGTAGTTTATTAATCAGGATATCGAAGCGTAATATTCTGATCAGCTAAAATTTAATACCTATGCATTCCATAACTGCGATGATCTGATTGTGAAATATTTTGCGTTGATTCCAATGTAGATATTATTATTAACGTGTTATTAACGTGTATTTATATAATAATAACGTCTCTCCAGATTATTTTATTCATATTCTCGAATGAATCAACCGATGTTAGATGTAACCAATTGGGTGCGTGTATATATCTTTGAATTTGAAATGATGCGAATCGATCATCATTAAGGCCAAATTCTTTAGTGACCCTCTTTAATTCATATTGACGATGACAAAAGTATTTTCAGAGTGTATAGCTTTCAAGGAAATTTGGAAACCGTGAATTGTCAGGAAATTCGCACGTGTCTGAAAAACCCGTTAAAGATCAGGGAATTCGGACTTGTATCCTGGAATTTTTGTATTTTCTTCCTCACTAATGTACGATTCTTTAAAACGTAGAACATTACTCTTCGTGACATAATTGAGGGAGTAATGTACAAAGGGTATATAAATTACAAAAAATATGGTTTCAGAGGAATTTCAAGAATTGATAAATATATGTTGAGCACTATGTAAAATTTATGAAAAATATAAACAAGTACTAAAAAAAAGTTAATTCTGTCAGATTAATGTTTCCACCTTCGTGCTAAGAAAGAATGGTTAATCCTAACCTTCCTGTAGTTTCTTGAAATTGGAGTATTTATTGATATATTTGGTAATTGAGTTTGAGTAAGATTGAACTGAAAGAAAAATTGGACTATTTTAACTTAAAATGGAAACATCTGATGTCCAATTTCTAACTAATTTTTAAAAGTGACTTTGCTAGTAAAGTTAGGTCGAAAAGAGTCTTGGAAAAATGTCTAATTCAGTTTTACAAACCGGGAAATGTCAGGGAATTTTATGTGTCATTGACACGAGACACTCTGATTTTCCTACCGTATATTTTTCTTAATGGTATAAATTCATTAATATGCCATTTAAGTTGTACAGCTGCGTGGGACATGCACATGTTTGCAGGACAGCGACGATCATCGTCTTTATCCATTGGAGCCTAAAAGGACCGTTTATCCACCGTTTGTGTATTCTGGCACGTTGCAGTGCATCATAATATGAAGCAAAGGCGTGATATATTATCCAGTTAAGGTCTTATACTGTGCCAAGGGAGGCGGCCATTAGACCTCATTCGCTCCGATCATCTCTGAGGACCGTATCTCATAACAACAACAATAATAATAACAATAATAAGGACAATAACAATATCAAATGAGCTTATAATAAATCATAATATCTAATCGTGGATAAGACGATTTCGCGTCGAAATATTTTACAACTAGGTGTAAACTTTTACGTATTTCATTCGTCTTGCAGTATCAGAATAACGAATCTGTCCAACTATCAGGTAAATAGAAATGTCGAGTTATATATGTATTTTGCGCTTTCATTAAAGAAGATTTATGGAAAAGCTTTTGTTGTGCTCGATTATGCCTGTACGGAGTAAGGAAATATATTTTTCCACTGGGATCAAATAATTTACAAATAGTGGAACAGCGCTTGCGATATTTGAAATCGATGAAAATTGAAAAAAAAAGCTTTCTTGCATCTTCGGTAAGCTGGTGCAAAGAGAAACTGTTTGCAGATGCAAATCAATATAACAATGTCTAAATTTTCGTATGATGAAGGACATTGCACTTTACTGTCCGGTCAAGAGTCGGTATCCGAAAATCTGCAATCATAATAATGTGCTCAAGTATAACATCGCCTCACGCAGCGAACTGTCGGCATTTCACTTCACACTGTTAAACCTGTTCAGCTGACTGACCTCATTTCAGTTTCCACGGTCAACCTTCCTTAAGCTAATCCTGAAATTTGCACAGCAAACACAGTCTGTCCCAATTTCAGTCTTCCGTTTTTTTTTTTTTTCAAAAGGTAAAAGAAATATACTTCAAATATGAACATGTCAAAGAAGCTGAATTGGTGACAAACTGAAACACGATAACGAACAATTGCAGTGATCGGAATGCCGACGACAATTTTGTTAGCGATTCAAATATGGCGAAGAAAGTCGACAAAAGAATAAATTCGATGTCTGAATTGGGAGGAAGTCTGCATCAAAATGGCGACTATTCACCTGATTGTAAGATCTGAATTGAATATTGTGAGGCCAAAGTTGCAAGGCTGTATGTTGAAGATGCGTCAATCATTGGCTCTACAAACACGTCTTTTTGATCCGCGTGGAATTAGATGAGAATATTTTAAGTGAGATTAAAAATGTAGATGAAAAATGAAAAAATTGAAGGTCCACAATATCGAATTTTTAAAGAAGCGGAAACTCAATTTATACGATTTAATAATGTTGAAAGTAAAAGTGTGAAAAAGTAAAAGCATAGAATGTTGAACTGTAGTGTCGTCAGAATCGTATAAAACTTTTAAATTTCGTCGTTCTATGTTTTGACCTTTCTATATTTTGCCATTCTGTATTTCGACTTTCTATGATTTACAACTTTCCATACTTGGACTCTTCACATTTATCAAATTTCTCAAACAAGATTTTCGCCTCTATGATAATTCGTTATTTTGGTCCTCCGATCAATCAACAATTCCAGTTTTTTATCCCCGCCCCATATTTTAAACGGGCAACAAAGAATAAACACGAGTCTCGACTGCGTGCCGCTTGAAATTTGTGGGTAAGTATGTAGTTACGAGGATAGCACCGTGCGCGGTCTTTTCGCCTTTTACTTTCCGATGCAGGCGAACGTTACTCAGTCAGTCAGTTGCGCTTGACACGCTGAGCCACACGGGTGTCTGTGGAGGCGGAAGTGCGGAAGATGCGCCGTGAAATTAGTGCGACGATTGGTGTGGTTCACAACGTCTTTCCACGTAGTTTGCCACAGGACTTTAATCGTCGAACCAGCTGTGAAGAAGAAAACTACAAACCTGAATTTTGCTAATTTAACGAACTTGCGAGGTGACTCGAACCACTCGAGAAGTTGAACAGTTATTTAAGTACCAAACGACTGTATGTCAGCAGCTTATCTGAAAGGTTATAAAAACTGAAAATCACGTGTCTAGAAGATCATTTAATCCTTGGTAAATACCAAGCGTCTTTGAAAAAATATGATTCGTTCAACCTTGTCGAACACCGCGGTAACGATTACGTAAAATATAGATATCTTGCAGGCTGGTTTGCTGATGTTGTGTTCTCAAGAAAATATCCGGTTTCTTGTTATTTTTTTATAATAATCAATATTGTTGTAATAAAAAGAAAAATAACAGTTGTATTGCGTGTGCCAATGTAATAGTGGAAAAAGTTGTGTGTCAGAATTAGCTACGGTACCAACTTGTTTTTCGATCGTTTGCCTTAGTCCATCGGTAATGAAAGTGCTGCAGAATATGGTTTTAATTTTTTTTTAACATACAGTAACAGGTGTAATGTGTGTGTACTTGTGAAAAATTTGAAAAATTTGTGTGTCGGAATTAACTACATTATCACCTTGTTATTCGATCGTTTGTTTTACTCCGTCGGTAATTAAAGTGCTGTATAATATGTTTATAATTTTTTTGAACATACAGTAATATGTTTAATCAACTTCTGTGATTCATTTTGGCCACGGAATTTTACAGTTGCGATTTAACGATGAGGGATAAATTCGCGTTCAGCAATGTAAGTGTACATCAGTATTCATAATTTTATAGAAATGGATATATAACGTATGATTATTTTTTTTTACATATTCGTTTCAACTAATTTATATTCTCGCATAATTGAAACTTTGTCAAAATTTTATTATGTAATCATTTTTATAGAGAGTTATTTACATGTAAATACGATTTATAAATCGTGTGTTATGATTTAACTCATATACGGTCATTCATCAGCATCAATGTAATAATAATTTACTCAAGTTATATGTATAATAATTCGTATCCTGTTCAAACATACATTTGTAATAAGTTGTCTCGGTCAATTTACAAATCCGTTGCGATCATCTGTTTAGTTCTGTAGGTGCGTAGGCTTCAGATTTATTATTTCATTTTTAAGTAGTCTTTTATTTCTCGATATTTTGTTCCTTTAACTTTTTCTCGTCAGTCTGTTTCTTTGGATTTATAATGCCAATAAATAATCTTCACTATAATCCTTGTAACTTTGAATCCAAAAACTGCTGTCTATATAACTACCGTTACGCAATTAAATCCGCAAGGTTTTATTCCGTTTGTAAAAAGCCGGTTTTTCTCCCGTTTATTATAAACAGTTTTGGAGCATTAGACTGTATGATAAATTTGGACAGATTCCTAATTTTCGTGGTAAAAACAAATGCACCATACAAGATCATGGTGCAGTGTCTTGTATTATTGGCCTAAGTTCGGAGCAGAGAAAAACGTAAAGATAATTAATTTACCAGACCATAAATCACGTTTAAATTTTTTTTCCGCCAATTCACGATTCGGTGAAATGCTATTTTATTGACTCAATTTATCTTTCTTCGCTAAATACTGGTCCATAAACTATTTTCATCTCCTAGTCTTACCGATCGTAATGTTCGTATATCTATCGTATATATTCGTATATCAGCATTTCGTAGAAATTGTATGCTTGTACGATTTCCATGTAAACGAAATAATCTGTAAAGTAGTTATGTACCAAAAGTAATAGCAGAAAAAATTTCCGTAATGTAATTGTTCGGTTAAAAATTTATATAAAACATGCTATACGTAAGTTATCATTATTGTACAGTTTTCTTTTTCTTTCTTTACGCTTATGTTACAACTTCAGTCGGCGATGTCGTCGGACGTGCTCGAAACCGTCTCAGCAAATATACCATCAGAAACATTTCCCGAAAATCTTCCAAAGAAGCCTGAAGCGCGACTGGAAATCGACAATGAAACCCTGCCTCCTGAAAATACAGCGGTGCAACAAAAATGCGGATGGTTTTGGCTGAGGCCGAACTGTCTGCAAAAGTTTCGCACAGCGAAATGGGCACTTTTTTGGCTTTGTTGGGCCGGCGCAGTGCAAGGTAAATTATCTTGACATACATAGATAACTGATAGTGAATAGCTGAATCCGTTGTCAGGTGAATGAAGTAGTCATAACACATAATTAAACTGTGGCAATCTTTTTGCCTTTCTGGTGGAACTATAATGTTAAAAAGTAAAAAAGTTAAAAATTAGAATTGTCCCAACACCGAATATTCAAAATTGCGAAGACCTAAGCCACACACGGATTCTAGCATTAAAACGTAAAAAGTCGAATAATAGAAACCAAAACATATATATATTTGTATAAAATTGCATATTTTCTGTACGTTTCATCACTTATTATGGTGAAGTTGTATTTTGGTTTTGCATATGTTTCCTTAAACTTCTAATATATTCTTACCATTTCGCATTTTGATGTTCCTATACTTTTACATGATACATTTGGAAATTCTACAAATAAGATTTTATCTCGTTTTTGATAATTCTGGTTCTTGACCTTTCTATCGTATAACCAATGTATGCTTCTTTTTCCTGACTGTTTCATCCATTTTTACCAATTTCTTTCATTACTCCATGGTATTAATTCGCTCACTCTGCTCCAATCGCACATATTGCTTCAGAATCTCTGAATCCATGCTGATTTCACCAGAGATCAAAAGTAAAGCGAAAATCGTGGTGAAATGAAATTTTGTGGGAAAATGGGGAAAAATGAGCAAAAAGGGATCCTAGGACAAAATCAGTAGAAATAAAAATGAACTACATCATTCGCGTTTCATTTCATCGGGTATGCTCCTATTCCAATGCGGTACAAAACATCGAGTATCTAACAGCAGCTATAATATATCACGCACAGGCCAATACCTGGTGCAAATTGTCCGCTTATAATGTGCCATAGGCATTCTCTCGCCCAGTTCCCCCCCCGGATTTGATGCCAGAGTACCCTAGGGCCTGAAGGGTTTGTGCCATTGCTATATCAAAGCGGTATAATTAAACGTCTGCAATCGAAATTGCTTTGGAAGCGAAACAACCGATCATTGACTGGTGCTCTACGTATGTACACAATAGCTACAGTTGATTGCGTACTACCTCCTGTAAGACTTCTCTCTTTCATTATAAACCGCTTGTCGTTCTTCTATCCGTGGTACATAGCTCTATACATCTATATATATATATATATATATGGACATACACTCGGGTATGTATACGTTTTTGTGCGTCATTTCCTGTTCCTTAGGTTATAAAGGGCTGCATGTTTGCTTTACGCGTGCACAGCTTTGTCCCCCTCGAACTTTGAACCCTGTTTGAAAATCAATTTCCGAAGGTTTTATACCCGAGCGATAAGTGGGAACCGAATTTTATTACGCTTGCTGTAGGCGTGATAAGTGTCGAACAGCACAATTTTGTCGCTAAAACTCGTTAGTCGGTTGATTGGCAAATGGCGAGGGCCTCTTCGCAAGGGTTTGCACAACCCGTCCCGTTACATATTCGCATGTGAATGAAGCATTGAAAATAAAATTCTAATTCGTATAAGTGTATGACAGCAATGCCCAATACAATCTTTTATAGATCCTAATTGGAAGAAGTTTATGTTAATTGACAAACAATAGTGACCCGGCTGTTCACAGACTGCACAGTTTCAATTGCTGGTTCTAGCATCTGCAACAGACTGCAGGAAAGAGAAGGGAAGATAAACGCATAATCTAAACTCGGTAGCATACTGTCGACTCGTGTTTGTTTTATTGCCGGATGAAAACTAACGACAAGTCTGCTAGGATTTAAGGTGGATTGAAAATATTATTTAAAGCCAATATGCTAACCATAAATTCATGAATGTCACCTAGCCAATCAATTTACATGGTTAAATATTGTGTTAAGGTTGAATTTGTGTGAAATGATTTGATGGATTTTTCAATCGTGCACTTTTGTTTTTCCGACATGTATACCGAATATCAATGTCTATGAAACTTTTTATCGAAGAAGCATTGATTCTACAATCAATTTTCACACAAACAAAAGATAAATTGTAGTATTTTGATAAACGAAATTTGATTGATTTTGTGCCTCAGGAATGGTGGTTAACGGTTTCGTCAACGTTGTCATCACAACGATAGAGCGAAAATTTGGGCTTAGGTCTTCTGAAACGGGGCTTATAGCCGGTGGATATGACATCGCCAGTTTTCTACTCCTTGTTCCTATCACTTACCTAGGCGGACGATCAAACGCCTCAAAGCCCAGGTCAGTTCTGTTCACTATAAAAATTCGAATTATGTAGTCCGGTGCGAGAAAATAGAACTACACACTAATAATAAGACTGGTTGTTGGACGTATAATTCTTTTTTTACCAACAAAATGTACCAAAAGAGAAGTGTAACTACTTGCACGAAGGCTTCTATCCATTCATGATTATTTAATGCAGCTCAAAACAGGGCTAAAGAGATCAGCTGATCACCCAGTTTGACGCCATATTGCCATTGTAGCTGATATTTTAAGTATTCAGTAAAAATTCCTGGCACGAACCATTGCCCATAAAATCATACGATGCGTCTTTGTTTATATTTCATTATATTGATTAATTGTGTTCTTCATTTTATACAGGTATATTGGAATCGGTGTCCTCGTTCTGAGTCTAGGTTGCTTGTTATTCGCATCGCCACATTTCTTAGTCGGTACCTACAGAGCGGGTCGTCAATATGAGAATCTCTGCCAACGAGTCACGAATACTTCAGCGCTGCAAACGGTGCGGGAAAACATTTATTTTTACAGTATTACAACCACTAAATATTACAGTTTGAATAGATTTCATTACTCCTCTGGGATCAAATATTTCAGAAACGTTGAAAATTTCTACAAACCTACTCAGAATATAAATACCCGATATTGTGTGAGTTTTTCTGATAATTTTTTGATAAATTCTATTTTCAAATTTGGCAATGTTTTTATAATATGAGTATTACACTGAAAATATTCGTTTGCAGATATGTCCACATTTTTTCAGCCGCATTTCAAAAAATTGATTATCACAGTATCCTGAAAATATCCAATTTCTCTCAGAAATCTATTCCAGTTTTTCATAACGTGATTCTGAAAAACCAGTGCTATGATATCTTCAGATGCGTGGTACAATAAAGTATTGAAAAAATATGAGTTTTCTTTACAAATTGGTCGGATTTTAACCTCGATCTCGACGTGACCAGAAACTATCAGAAACTTGACTACTCGAAATTTTTCACATTTTAACAGAAAATCAATTTCCGAAACAATACGCGTCCTTTCCAGCTCTATAAAATTCCTTGAAATCCCTCAGACATTGTCAAAATAACTCAAACTATGCGATAAATAATACCTAATTTTTCTCGATAACTACGTCTAAGAAATTTTCCAGACTTGTTTTCACTAGAAAAAGGTGTAGAACACGACACATTGAATTCATGGTTAAAACAGGAAGTTTTCCTTTAACGCACGCATAACGGCAACTTTCAGGCGGCATGCGACAGTGCATCCAAGGAAACCGACTTGGAAGCTCCGCGTGGTTTGTACCTGGCCATCTTCTTGCTCGCTCAGCTGTTACACGGGGCTGGAGCTGCGCCGCTTTTCACTCTTGGAGTGACATACATTGATGAAAATGTCTCGAAGAAAATGTCTTCGGTTTACCTTGGTACGGTTGGCTCAAGCTATATAAGGTAAGCGTACCAGTTATTGGCCCTGTCCTAATTATTGACGTTTTTTGGTCCTATCTGTTCGATCGTTGATTCTAAAATTATCAAAAAATTAATTTATCGAACCCTCTAGCAATAGGTTTTATTCATCGAGAAATTCACATTTTTTGCCGTCGATTTATAATTTTAGAAAATAAAAGGGTCAATAATTGGCTTTAAACGTGTCAATAACTGGTACACTTACTTTACGGTGAGTTTTTGTAACAGCGAAACGATCCGCGCGCCTGATACGCAGGCAACAGGATGAGCATGAGCTGTAACTCCGGTTGTCTGAATCAGGCGCACGAACCGTTTCGCTGTTAGAAAAACTCACGGTATAATGCAACGGTTCTGGTCTGACGATCATTGGATTACTGTGACTACGTATCCGCTACCACGTTCACTCATGCAGACTGCAGAAATTGCACGATCAAGTTATAATTGCTTTGAGCGTACTTGTACACACGTATTATAAAATATTGATTCTAGGTATTTACTACACCATGGCTATACTCGGGCCAGCCTTGGGATACGTCATCGGAGGCGAATTACTCCAAATTTATACCGACTTCCTCGTCGTCGACCCAGCCTCGTGAGTAAATTTGAAATTCACGAAACGTCTAGTCATTCTATGGTTTATTTGTTATCTTTCAGGCCTGCGGCGAAGAAAAAAGACAAAAATTGTAATTGTCAAAATATTTATTCAACACCATACATTATAATTCCAGCAATTACAAAGTTCAGGGTAGTTGTTACAGAAACAGAAAATCAATTTTTCTGCTCCGTGTAACAGTGTAGGTAGAAAAAGAATCGCGAATGCGTGACACGTCTTATCGCGTTACATCCAAACGTGGCTGAATTTGACGGAGATTGATGATGAGCACATTATAAACATTTGATCCATCTATATGGATGAGGGCGAAAAATTTCCATGTGTACAGGGAAAGGAATTGTGAATCACTTGCGAATCGTGATTGGCCGAAACTAGATTTTCGCTGGGTACTGAATAATAGTAATGACATCAGAGATGTAATCATTCGCTCCGTCACGTTCGATCGCGGTCTGATAAACTGTGGATTACACTGACCTGCGGGATTGGGGTAATATAAGCTACGGATATACGCGAGTTTTGTAAGGGTGGAAATGAACGCCCTTCCACAAATGAAAATTTGAGCCTATGGTAAACACCTTGTATTATTCCCATTATCGGATATGTCACTACGAGTCGTAGCAATGGATGGTTGCGACGAGGGGACGTTGATATTACCGAATGGGGATGACGGTGGGAAATTTCCACTTCTCTTCCCTCGGGCGGTAGATATTTACGCGTACGATATTTACCCAGAGAATACCTGGAAGCACATAGAAACCTGCATGTATGTATACATGTGTGTTTATTAGGGTAGTCGTTATATGGTCGTTTCCGACTTTGTTGATCCTATGGGCTAAAATATCTCGAAATAATTTTTTTTAATGTAGCTGAAATCTGAGGTTCTCATCTCAATTTTTAGTTCTGTCTCAAAGCCTTTGAATTTTCAATTCACGATTCATTTTTTTTGCTACTGATGTGTTGCGTCAAAAAACCTGCATCGTAGTAAATTTCATATCCATGAACGTAGGTATTCCATGACGATTTTAGAATCTTAGACAAAAAAAACGACATCAAAACGGTTAAAGTTTCATATTCGATTAACATTAGATTTTTGGTACTTGACTGTCTATTTTTGCCTCCTCAAATACGTTGAATTTACATCGAATACTCACGTCTACAGGTAAGAAATTTCCTAAGGTGCACGTTTTTTAACACACCACATTGGTAGAAAAATAAATTAACCGTGAATTGCTAAAAATCCCGTCTTGTTTACATGAGTAGATTCAGAAGCCTTGGGGCAAAATTCAAAATTGAAATAGGAGCCCAGAGTTGTAGCGGCAATTGGATGAAAAAAATATTTCACAATACTTTAGTCCATGCGTGCGACAAAATTCGAAAATAACCATATTAAACATAGTGCAGCTAGTATATTATCACGTTGAGATAATCTCAATGTCAATACAACAAAAATACTAATGTCAATGTTAAGAAGTTAAAAGTCAATGCCAATACAATAAAAGTACTAATTGAAGTTAGAACGTCTCTTTTGATTTGTTGGATTTCTGTTCAAAAAATAGATCAAAAATATTTTTGCGAATCATCCGAATAGAGAGAAATGAATTGTCGTTTCCATTTCGTCTGCTCGATGTCCTTCTGAATTGTTGTACGATGCTCATAGCATCATCAACGAGCGAGAATATCAGCTGCAACATTTTCCTGACGATGAGCGATGGATCTAAAACAGCTGTGTAAAATTTCAGGACGGTTAGTCAGCTTTTTTAGGTCCCATCAATCAATTCGCCCCGGTTCCTTGACTAACGATTGGGCGTAGAGTGTAAAAAGTTGATGGTTACACACTAATCCTGTAGCCGTAATGAATTAGCAGATTTTGCTAAGCTATGTGGGCCTTATATATTTTGCAAATTTTCGCAATTTCGCTCACGGGTTTGTCAAATCACGGTGTAAGTTCCTCGAAATATATTTGTGAGCAAAAAAATTTCCACATAACTTTGCGTAAAGAGTGTAATGTCAATATACGGCGTGGTTAGGGAATATGACGTCGAGGTTATTGATCAGCTGATCCAACGTTTGGACATAATGTCTCCATTATGAAAGCACAGAAAACATTACGCAGGCTGTTGTACTTTCATTTTCTGACATTGAATCGATGTAGGATAAAATATGAGACGTAGAGCCGCTTTTATAATTGAATGCAACGGCAATTGCATATGTTGGAAGGCATTGAAGAGTTGTAGAATAATATTGGGTTATACATGTGAATATCTCATTACACCGGGTGATCGCCTAACGACATATAAATCATAATTTAATGCGGAGCAGATCGAAGCTACGCAATTGGTTTTAATCATAGATATAGGTACAAAATCGATTTGAACGTGCTGAACGTGCAAAAAATCAACCATCTGTCATTAATTAGGGTGGGCATGACACCGGATAGTAACGTCTGGATCGGTGCATGGTGGATCGGTTTCCTAGCAGCAGGATTGATATCCTTGGTTATAGCTATTCCGCTGTTGGCTTTTCCGCCAAGTCTGCCAGGTGAGGATACAAATACATCTTGATACTTTAATTAGAAAGTTTATGCCAAGCCTCTGCATTCGACGAAGGTTTCTGCAAGACTAGAAATTTGATAAAAAGTTTTTTAAAAAGTTGCCTGGTAATCGAACAGTTGAATTTTTTTTAATATTTTCACCTAGAAAAAGGTCCAATTTCTTCGAATTATTCTGAGTGCTTGACAGTTGAAAGTTTATCAAAGATTACCTTTTATCAGAAATTTCTTCACAGGATCAGAAGAGTTGGCAAAGGAACGAGTTTCCGAAGCGCACGTGTGTCAATCTGATACACCTTCATCTGCGGGGACTGGTGGAGTGGAGGTTTTCACAAAACTTAAGGAGCTGCCTAAAGCTCTGACGGCTCTCCTTAAGAATCCGGCATTTTTTATGCTAAACTTGGCTGGGGCAAGCGAAGGACTTCTCATTGCCGGGTTCGCCGCCTTTCTACCCAAGCTTATTGAAAATCAGTTCAGCGTCACTGCCAGTTCGGCGGCTTTGCTTATGGGTAAGGTACTCTAATGTGCAGCCATCGAGTACTCGCTCGCCTATTCTACCGGAAAATTTCAACCCACGAGCTAGCAACCGGAAAACTTTCACCTCTATAATACCTTGTGCTTTACCGTTTTATATGTATTTAATGTACTGACTAAATGTTGTATTTAACAATGAAGGTTGGTTTTACAATATCTCCAGAAAATGGGCTTGAACACAAAAATGTTCTCTTTTACAGGCGAAACGAACGGTACAATTACCTATTAAATATTGTAAGTTGGTGCAAGATCTCGTCAGAGCGTTGACACCAAAATTTCTTAGTAAAACGATCAAGTATCGCCCTCGATACTGTACATCTTCTGGAGGCAAAATTTTTTTCCCCAATACACGGTTTGAAAATTTGATTTTCGAAGCCTGTAGAGCGTACGTAAGGTACCCCACTTGTAAACAGTGCGGTAAAACGAGGCTGGCGCATGCGCAACTTCCGATAGCTTCATTTTATACACGGACATTAAGCACCACCAATGGTGTCAGTAGACTGAGCTCATCCTAAAGCTTACGCGTTTAGGCTGTCATGAGGACGGACTAATGCTCCTGGACCTCTTGATTGTTCTTGATCTACTTCTTTCAAATTATTGTGTTAGTTTCACTTTCTTCTGAAATTAAACTTGTGTTGAAAAAAATCGTATGTCACACACGTGCGGATGGGCGATGCTGACTCGTATACACCTTTGTGGCACACCCTGCAAATTTCACACTCGATGGAAATCGCTCACTCTCGCACTTGAAACACAATATGCTATTGTATAAAATCATTTTTCCGAGTTATTCCGTAGATTTATTTGATATAGGACACCCATTATTTTACTCCATGTCGATTTAATAGAATATCACAAAATGGAAGACCAACAGCCTACGGGACGTTTTCTCTATCTTGATATCTATTGAATTTGTCTAAAACGATTAGCTGATTACCTATATCAACGCCAGATAACTTTAGCCACGCTCAAATTCGTATATTCTCCGACAAAAATTATTGTAAATGTGAATGACTTTTAGGAACTTTGTATCAATATCTGAATTCTACAATCAGTGAAAAACATAACTTGAGCAAATCTACGAAAAAAAGTTAATATTTCTTTAAAATTTCTAAAAATTTCTCATTCCTCTAGTTTTACTGAAAACATTATGCACATAGACATATATCCGAAATTTTTCAATTGCAATTGAGAAAAATTAATTTCAACTACTTTTTCATCAGAAAGTCATCTCAATTTTCCATAATGCGGTACTTACCATCAATGGAAAGTGAAATAACCAAAGGATATGAATTTTTTCAAAATCTTTGTACATGTTACATAACAGTACGCAATTTTTCCTAAAACTGTCCGAGAATAGGGTGCATTTTTGAGAAATTTCTAAACATAATTACAAGAAATTTGTGAGAATTTTTTTCGCCTGGGCTTATTGCCACCAGTTGGCGTCTATTGAATATTTGAGGACCCAGATATAGTTAAATTCTTTGTTTCAGGATTAGTCACGGTCCCAGCTGGAGGTGGAGGTACCTTCCTTGGCGGTTATCTGGTGAAGCACTGGAACCTTCAGTGCGCTGGCATCTTGAAGTTCTGTCTGATCGCCACGGCGGGTTGCATCGTTTTCACGATGTGCTTCGCTCTGAGTTGTGCAAACCTAGAGTTTGCTGGAGTGACGGTGCCCTACCACAACACGGCTAGGTGTAACGCAATTGTCAATCTTTGTTTCTTCCTGTTTTTATTAAGCTCTTTGTACTCTAGGTTATTCCAGAAATAGGAAGAACACGAGTATTGTATCATACTGGTGTAGTTTTGGACTTGCTGCATTCGCTTAAATTTTTCCTCAAACGGGAACAGAAAAAAAATGACATTATTTCTCGTTTCTGTGTTGACTACACATGCACAATTTTTTCATGCCTAGACCCATGTACATTTGCTGCTAAACTGATAATTTCAAAAAAGAATATTTCGTTTTACAATTATTCTTTTAGAATTTTTTCAGAGCTCAAAATTATCTGTTAGCAGTTTTGGAGTAATCTTTTCAAGTCTGTCGATATACATTTAAATTCATTCTACGTCAAAACTTGCGTGCGGAATAATAAGCGACGATGATAAATCTGATGGAAACACTTTCACTTCAGGCTTATACTTTCAATTTTTCTTCTAGGAAGCCATTGTCTCTGGAAAGCAGCTGCAACATTGGATGCGGATGTTCGAAATCAGAATTTGACCCGCTTTGCGGTGCTGACGGAATTACGTATTATTCGCCGTGCCATGCCGGGTGCCACGATGAAATGCCGATCAATGACTTGAAAGTGAGTATCGAATCAGCATATTTGATACTACGCCTAATCATGTTGAATCACTGTTTTCTTTTGAAACGATATGAAATTTTTACTTGCGTGGTTTCATAAAAATACAATATCTATATAAAAAACCATTTGTATAGGACTGTCCTTCGAGCTTTCGAATCATTACTAACAATAAGTTATCGCCGTATTTTTATTTCAACGCCATAGATTTACAACAATTGCAATTGCATCCACGGCCCGTCAGCGAATCTCTCGATATATGGCGGTTCTGAGCACGTGACTTACGAGGCAATAAACACAACGTGCCCTAGTGCTTGTGGCCATCTGTGGCCCTTCGTGATACTCGCCTTCTGCAACATGTTTCTGACATTCCTCTGCACTATGCCTGCCCTGTCATCGACGCTCAGAGTCGTCCACGACGAGGAACGGTCATTTGCCCTGGGCATACAGTGGATCAAGGTTCGAGTCCTCGGAACCATACCAGCCCCCATGATTTTCGGCACCCTGATTGACGAGACTTGCATCCTTTGGCATGAGTCGTGCGAGGGCAGAGGGGCTTGCCTCGTTTACGACAATCGGTACATGAGTCGGTGAGCAGTTTTGTTTATTTTTCCGTTTTTTTTGCTTGCACATAATTCAATTCATGACAGATCAGCCGTATAAAGTCACCTATAAGACGCCATTTCGCGGCAGTGAATATACCTACCACACTGGCTTTCAGACGCTTCGTATTTAAGTATAAAAGTCATTTTCCACCGCATGTTTTACTCTATATCGAAGCAAAAGCACACAATCAAAGTCCAACAGCTTAAAACGGTGATTTTTGGCCCTTGGTACTTGCCAAATTTACTATAGGCGATCAGCTGATGGTTTTCCTCGACGCCATATTGTTCTAACTATTCTTGCATTGATTGTGAGGTTACAACGTGGGAATGATTTGCATTATGTTTCTTTTTCTAGGTACATGTTAGCTCTGGCGTTCATAGGTAAAGCAGCATCCCTTTTATTTTTCTTTATGGCATGGTGGTTTTATGTACCGCCAGGGGGAAGAAGAATTACTACGGAAAATAGGCAGGAGACCGTTTCAACTGTGGCGCTGAGCGAACCGATCGAAGTTGTACAGCTATCAAATCAGAAAATTTCGTCGGCTATAGAATCGTAATGGTTATAATATTGAAAATGATTTTATACAGTATTAGAAATTCATGAACATTTGACCAAAAAACAGATATGTTAAGAAATGAAAATTTCAATTCTTTTCATACATTTTAAATCATTTTATATAACTCCACTATTATTTAGGCATATTATGTGTGTAAATTATTATTCTTATTGTTAGCGCATGATCTCCGGAATGATTCATAACTCTAAAATAGAATTGTAGGTCGAAATAATATGTTGTTCATTATTGTGTGGAAAATAACTAATTACTGAGTATCTATCTCGAATGCACACACGTAGTCACAACCTATACATAAGTATATAGTATTATAATGTGTAATGATTCATACTGTACGTAAACCGATAATTTTATGATACCTCCGACACAAAAATCAATGAATGTCGAGCAAAGTAAAATGTTTATTGCTACTCGAAACAGAAACTTATCTCACAGAGTTTTCCGTCGCATTTCTTTACTTGAAATAAAAATTTCTGTTTGCATATTGTATAACCAGAACTGTCGGTACAATCTGTCACCTAAGTGCTTGTGTCACCTAAATGGCTACTTCATGCCAATAATTATTTATACAGCGAATACCAAGCAAAGGATATTGAATATACGTTAAAAAGTACGGTGCAGACAATTGATCTGAACCTCGATGGAAAGCCCTTTAAATAAGTGAACTGGCATTGCTCTAACTCCGTAAGTATGAGATATTATTGTTAATGCAATTTTTAAGATGCTTTTGTTAACATGAGATTTTGTTCTACCTACGGATGGATAATTTACAAAAGACACTATCGACAAATAATTTTTACAAAATCGTGACTGATAACTGCCTCAAGAATTTAGAAAACTACAAGATTCATTCTTCGATTAGCGAAATAAAAAAAATTCGTAACAGTCACATTTCATTACAGCAAATAATTTTTTCTTTCATCATCGCAGGGAGAATGAATATAATATGTATCATGTATGTTGCCTCTATTTCTTATGTTTAAAATATGCCTGAACATTTCAATTGAATTTCTTCCTAAATCGAACTGTGTAATGACTGCGTGTGTTCACGACTTGATGAATGTTAATCGTCGCTGACTAGTTATATAAAATGAATAGTACAGGGTTATATCTATTGATAAATTCTGAGTTTACTTTAAAACTATAAGTTTACGAAATTTCGAATCGACGGATCCTGATATTCACACGGGTTCCAGCTTTACAATGAACGCCTGACTATAAGAAGCCCCCACAAACCAACCAATTGTGAAAGTTTCGAATTCCGAATACACTAAGTACCGGCGATGTAAGCTTTCACTAATTCCATAACTACCAATGACCAGTCGTCTGTCATGTGGCCTCTTGGTCTAGGGGTATGATTCCTGCTTTGGGTGCAGGAGGTCCCGGGTTCAAATCCCGGAGGGGCCCTTTTTTGTGCACGTAAAACTCTGCCATCTTCGTCCCAGACGAGCGGCGGCTTAAAAGAATCAGTAGACTCGCTATGAAAAGGGTTTCCAATTTTCCTTTCTTACTAACAAACTTAGTTAGCTATATATTAAACCTTTGGGACTGGTATGAGATGTTATTGGTGTTAGGATATATGGTCATGATTGTGTAGGAAATTGAGACAAATTCGAAAAATTGGTAGGGATCAATTACTTTTATGCTTGCTGTTGATAATTCTCACTCGCATGCTATATAGTCAGTCTTCATGGTCCTTACTGACCGCGTTAAATATCAGTTGTTTTTATGTATTATCCTACGCATCACCAACGTGAAAATGCCGCAGGTAACGGAATTCTACACACTATAATGAATACAGATTTCCAGATCAAATTTTGTAGCACGCATTAACAATAATTTCGAGAAATGTATTTTTGTAGCTGAATTACCATACTTATTACCAGGACTACATTTTCAGGCGTTATTCTAACGTGAAACAAACAGTTTTTTTGGACATGTTGTTCGGTATTGCATATAGAATTGCGCTGACTTAGGTATTTTTACATCAGTAATTCATAGCTTCGGCAATAGACAAAATAACATTCGATGTCGCAGTGGGTAAGGACGGTGTCCCTGGTAGCATTTTTTTAAGGAGGTGCCCTGGTAGATTTCGACGTTGACGTATATGTATATCTTCAAATATTATAGCCAACGTATCTCAAACGCAAAGAAGCACTTGGTCATCCCATCATATACGCGATTCTGAACAAAAACACTGTAACTCATTTTCGTTTGATGCAGAAATAAAGAAACGGCACGGATTCTACGAAATCGCAATATTCAATTAAGCATGCACCCTTTAGTTTTGTTGACACCAAAGCGCTGTACAGAATGATTAAAGGCACTTTTTCAGAGTAACGCGAAAATAATCCGTAATTTAATAGAGACGTGGTCTTGGGATAATATATTGTTTATATATGCGTGATCGAGAGCCAAGCAATTCTACACGGTCGGTAAAACAAGCACCATGCTTAAACTCCTCAAGAGCATACGACGAAAATATTGGAAGAGCATTTTCCTGCGACAATATTTAGTCCCGTGGGATTGGAGTAAACTGTGAGAGCAGCTTCACGAATAAAAAGATTCATAATACGTAATAATCACTGCAAAAAAAAAAAGTAAACTATTACGCCACGTGAGAACGTGAACCGTACTTTACATCTCCTGATGTAAACATGACCCAAAAACAGTGTAGTGAGGTACTCCGGATTATACAACTTCCAAAACTGCACATATAGCCTAAAAATAACTCTGCCGATAATGAAAGGACCGTCGGATGAACCGTAGAGATGGCAGCAGGAGCCGCGAAGTGGCATGGTGATAAAGTCAAAATTGCGCATGCGCAGAGCTCGAGACGCAGTCAGGGAGGCAGGCAGGCAGGCGACATACCGTCAAAGCCATAGCTATAAGTCTATGGTCAAAGCAAAAACACAGCTGGTCGGTCTACGTCTCTGAACTTTGACGGTGCCGATGGGAAGTCCAAATGATGCGGAAGTGTTACACTGTAGTTTGCGCACCGAAATTCGCATCGTTATCGTCCGCCGCGTCTCGTGCAGCATCTAAATATCCTGGCATTTTTGTCATTTGTGCCTAATGCCCGCGGCCAGTTTGTGATACCTCGTCCCGTGTCCTCGGTGTGGTGATAATCCGTAATTCCTTCTCTCCTCTCGCTTATTTCTCGGTTTTTCTCTCCCGTTTATCCCTAATCGGTTTTTTTTTCTTCTACTATTTTATGCGTTTGTGTTTACCTTCGGAACGGGACAATCGGCAGTTTCTCTTCTCCCACACAAAGGAACCCTCAAGGCATCTGCGCTGGCCTCTGTTCTTTGATGGTGAGTGAGTCTGCTACGAACAATAATTCCTAATTGAATGCCAATATTTTGAACTAAACGGCCCTATCCCATCTTATTCTTTTAACCTTGGATGAAATTCCCGTTTCTTGTATCTCTCTTTCTCTTTCTCTCTCTCTCTCTCTCTCCCCCTTCTGTCTCTCTTTCTCTCTCTGTCTCTACGATCGAACGTGTCTGGATTGTGTGCGGCATGTACAGTACGATCGACAAAGAGTTCGGAATATCCAGAACAGCCAGCTAACTGTATCCTTGGATGGGATTAAAAGTTGACTAGCTTCCTTCGCTGCTTCTCTGTGTAGTCGAAATTTCTATCCCCGATCGAGTTTTAAAGTCCAGCAGCTGATCCTGTCGAGAAAAACAATTTCAAGGAACGGTGAATGAATTGAAATTAATTGGTTTTCCAATAACACTTCTTGTCAGTCAGATTTCGGTTTCGCTCTAAAGAAAGAGAAACAATTCTAAGGGAATCTTCATATCAAATTTGTTTAGTGTTATCGTTGTTTGTAGAATACACAGGCATCAAAATAGATGGACAATGTTTCAGATCTGCGCCACAAATATTACGTATTTTCAAGTTCAACTTGTCGAAGAACAAAACTCAAATTTTCTTCAGCATGATTAGCTACGTGTTTGTTTGTTTTTTTTTGTTTTCTTTTCCTTTTTCTTATTTTACTGAAATCTGAAGAAAACGTCTAAAGCAAATATTATGTGACAAAATTCTTGAAAGTTGTTAGCTACTAAAAGGCAAAGATCTTTCAAAACAACGAGAGTTGAATTTGAAAAATGATGAAAATCGTAATAAAAATAATTATTGAAATGCGTTTATTGTGTAAAGCCAATCAAGAAACGGTCCAACGCATAGATGTGGGAAAAAAGTATACAGAAAGATTTACAAAATTATGATTCATAGTAAATTTCTGCGACTTTTTTTCCCATTGCAAAAACGTTTTTTCGCGATTCTGTGAATTAGGCTGAATAAATGGTGTCACTTATCGCGATTGTCAAATACAATGAGAAAATAACAAGTCAGACCAGACGAGAACACGTAATTTCAATTGCTGCATGTATTTGCATAACAGCATCGATGATGTGGCCAGGCCAGCCAGCTTGGGCCTTGATTGGCGGTTAATTGTGGTATTTAGAGTATATTTAGAGCCGAAGGATTTGTGCAGTCAACAACAGGGTTGGAGGCTGAAAATTGGCCAATCATTCTTCCTTCGACCAATATCGTCATTGTTTGATTTTTTGATCTCTAATTAAACAACTCTGTGCCAAGATCGGAAAAATAATATCCCTCTTACTTACACGCTAATTACAATTGTAATTGTGTTCGTAATATTATGTGACGTTTTCACTTACACACATCTGAAGATATAAGTACGCGTTTAACGTCGATGATTCATTGAAGTGCACACGATCATTATATCCATATTTACATGCAATATGACAACATTTGAGCCAGATATCTCCGCATGTCGAATTTCCACGTTCGTCGTTTTATTCTTCGCTGCTTCCAAACTTATCGGTAGTGTTTAACTACTTTCGTATCAAATTAGGTATACACGTGAATCGGCAACAAAATTAGTTCTCGCCGGTTTATATCGGTGAATTTTTCATCGTTAGGTATGGTTTTTTTTCTAATTTTATTATCAAGCTTGAAGATTACCTTATAATTAAAAAAAGGTAATTCAAACGTGAAAACCTGGACAATTGGCTTATTCTTTAAATGTTGAAGATTTATGCAAAAATATTTTGTTTCAAAGATTTCAACTTATGAAACAGATACTTATAAGTGAATCAGTCATATGTAAATTGATTTTTCTAGTGGGTTTTAAATTAGTGATCGTAGGATCAACTTTCATATCTTAGATACCTAATCATAATCAATGTTTTTGAGAAAACTAAATTTTTCATCATCATCGAAATCCTGAAATTAATTCAAGTCTGAAACTTTTGAAAATTAGCACAACTTCAAAACAATTTTGAAGAATAATTTGTAGTTTAGTTTGCAAAATATAAGTATGTTTGCTGTATTATGATTTACTGAATTTCAGACAATCCTATAAAATTGGCTAAATACCGAGGTTATCGAAAAATTGTTATCAAGCCCGGCGTGCGTCTGAAATTTCCCAATTATAGAATTTGCAAAATCTGGCGGAAAGAGAAATGACAAAAATTAATATTAAGTAATGCCAGAAAGTGTTTATCAATCCTTCAAGTCCGTCATCCGCTTCGGTTGAATAAAAGAAAAATTTCTTCTGTGAAATATTATTCTGGGTCAAAATATGCGAAACACGGCCGTTTAGAAAAACTCTTTTAATTCTCGTAGTTAAATAAATACATTTTTATTAAATTTTGAATACGAATTTCCGCACGGTCCTGAAGTTTCTTTTCGTTGCCCAGCTTGTGGCAATTATTGGAAATTTCCTTATTGATGTCTATGAACATATTCAAAAAACTAAAAGCTGTTTTGCCAAATATGGCACGCCAGGCATTAAAATATTGGAATATTTTACAGCTTACTTACCTAATTAAAGTGGATAAGTTTTTTTCCGAACGTTATTTCGAGTGATGAATTCATTCTTCATTGTCTTCCTATCTGTGAGCTACAAGCAAATATATCGATTCCAGTGAGCTAACTTCAAAGCAAAATGTATTATAACAATTACGGTATCGTTTGTCCCATTCTTAACAGATCCCACGTACGGAATTCCACATTAGACAAATTTCAAGTGTAGTTCACTCCACATTATCCGTTATACCGTCCGAATCGCACGGCTTGATGGGCATAGAGTAACGTTGGAAACTTGAAGGTGTTAAATTAGTTTACGGGATCGCTGGCGAAGAATATTTACAACTTGCAATCCCCGCATAAATTATTTTCCATTACAATACATATTCCTAAGTGTTTAACAAATAATTGAAAAGTAACTGGATTTTACGTTAGGCCAAATTTGTTGTACAGCTATTTCACACATCCACAAATATCCATATAGGTATCCGTATAACGCATAAATGAATCATCTCGATGCCATTGACCTCCGGGTAAAGTGTCTTTGGAGCCACAGACCGAACACAAAATAGGTCAAACATAAAGTATGCATTAAATATGTCGATCCTGTTTTTCTGCGCCATGTAACTTCTCATCGTTATATATTTTGAGTTGGCAATTTTTATCTCAGAAAGAATGTAAATCCCCGAATACGGATTTTTCTGATATGCCCTGGAACTAGGAATTCTTAAAAATTATGTGATTTCGGAACTTTTAGAGTGAATCGGAGCTTTAGAAATAAAAAGAAAAACGTTTTTCATTCTCAGTCAAAGTGCTAGTATATTATGAGAAAACGAGAACAGTGGAATTCGAAAGTCATCGTAAGATCGGAGCAAAAGCATTTCAGCTGGAACACATGACTGTTTAAAGGTGTGTAAGACTTGTACGCAATAGCGAAGGGAGACGAGGAGTTTTATGCTGCATGTAGTACCGTTATTTCAAGATAGAATTAAAACCTCCTACGCGAACGGCCACTTAATTAAACTATAACGCGTAAATACGAGTTGTTGCAGAAGTGAACACCATTGTAAGTCAACAGTTTTTCTCATTGAATACTTACCAAAAGTAAAGCGAACCCATTGCATAATAACAGACCCGGAAATAGAAAATATGTACAGCAATGTTCATTATTGGCTTCCCACTGGCTCGCTATTTTTTTGGAATCAAAACTGGAACGAGTTTCCTTTCTAAGCCAATCTTATACGTGCCAATGACTAGCCACGCAAGTGACAGGAGAAACAAACGATACGTTGATCATAGCCACATAAAATTTCTATTGGAAGAAAAGTCGTTTCAGTTTTTATTTCAAAAAGAATAGTGAGCCACTGTTCCCAGTTTGTAAACAGTAAGAAGGGAAAATCGGCCCGCTTCGGGTCCAAGCTTGAAAATTTGTATATCTGACGCAGGATTTTTCATAATTTTTTCAAATTTTTACTTTTGGTCGGTCGATAAAATCGTTTCTAAAAATTGTAGAAAATTCAAATTGAGTAGGGAAAAAAAAAGAAACCGAGTTTCTTTCAAACTGAGAACAATCATATAAAAAATCGCGCGCCACGTCTAAGAGGTCAAGGGTAAAACCCAGGTTGAATTGACGTGGAATGCTCCATATACGAGTCACACCTCTACACATATCTATAAGTATCTCATGCGCAGTGCGGTAAGAAGGTGGTGGAACCAGATAGTAGCAACCGCTTATAATTCTGCCATGCGGATTCTTTGGTAGGTCGGATTCATGTCGCGAATAGTTCACCTACTGTTCATCATTCGTCTTGTCATTTTCGGTATTCGTATGTCTTTTTTTCAACATCGTGTAGGTTTATTTTCATATTGTCAGGTGTCGATTATTTTCATCACCGCTGGCTGCAGGCCGTTCCCGCCAAAACGCGTCAACACGTGACACCGAGATTATTGGGTGGCCTGCGTGCAGGCGCTAAGTATTTCTTTTTTAAAATATTTCATGACGAAGTCGAATTAGGTGTTTTGTATGTATTTGAAAAGTTTATTTTCATTTTTCTTTAACCTTTCAAGCGTAGAGTATTCCTGGTGTTGAACCTTTTTTTAGGAAACCTATGTGTGAGTGTAGAGCTTCTTTTTTGGCTGTAACGATCGCTCGTTCCAAATGATCTGAGAATTAGTTTGTTATTGTAAACTTAAAACACTTGAAATCGTTAATCATCGAAGAGATTGAAATTCAAATTCTCATTTATATTTGAATGTGTGAATCCCAATAATAACAATTTGGCCTGTTATTTACAATACAAATTTCGGGCAACTAATTTTTGTTTAAGTCACAGTCTCGTTAATAACTATGTTGCGTGAATCGCTTCTTACTCATAATTTACGGGAACCGTCAGAGTTTTAACTGAAAAATAATGGAATTTCAAGAAATAAATTTCTCGATTGCATACTTAATACAGGCATCATATTCTGTTTCCAAACTTTAAATCCAGACAATACAAAAACTCAGAATAAATTGTTTGCAAGCAGATACTAGAACTCAATCAACTTTTTTTTTGTTATTCCATTTATTTATGCACACAACACTGATATATAGATTCGGTTTTTCTTACGGATGCTACTTGATTAACCAGTTCAGATATGCTAAGTACGAAACGATACGAGTTGTACTTGCACCAACCTCCACGTGGTAAGATATGGCTAACACGCAACTCGTAATGAAAAATTGTATAATATACATGTAACAGAAGTCAAGTACGTTAATAATATAAAAGAATCTCAAGCAACTAACGCTTCAATTAGAATAACAGATTCGAAACTACAAACTTCACATAGTGAACGTAAGTAACGTATTGAAATTGCTCAACTATTATAATTATAATTTTTCACACACACATTTTACCGTAAATGAGAATCTGCTGCGATAAGTTTTTAAAGGTGCGCTGTATAATTGTTGATGACAAATCAATAATGGTGGGTATAGGGGGATCAGTTCAAAAATCAATCGATTAGTATCCCGTCAATTCTTGAATCGCTGAACATTTTGCCGTAAATAAAAATTTGTTACGATAAATTTTAAGGGTAGTTCTTAAAAATCTCATTTAAAGGATCTTAAAGCTCTTAGATGGTCAGAAAAGACAGTTTCGGATTTCGGGTAAAACATTTTTTTTTTTTTGCTCTACTTTTTTAAGGGATAAATATCTTCTTAGGGGTAGTTTTCTAGGAAATTGATCTCAACGAATATTGGAAGCTTCTGATTAGCTCTTAATTTCTATATTATCAAAAATAAGGGTCTCAATTTTTTTTTCGACTTATGGGGGGGGGAGGGGGGTAGTTTTACGGTAGCGTGGTCGACCCATTCTTCAAAATTGATTGTCTCGCAACGGAGGCAAGCTCAAAAGTTGTTATTTGTTGGTTTCCAGAGCTTATAAGTAGCTCTTCAATTCATACTTTCTTGAAATTTTTTTACGACGGGTGTCGGATTTACCGACGTATGATATTATTGAAAGGTTTGAAAGATAATCGTCGTCGTAATAATTTTACAAAGGGCAAGGCATACCACTTTTTCGATTAAATATTTTACTTATATAATATACATATATCTGCCTAGATATCGAACGTTTCGATCCATTTTCGCGGACTTTGTATATAGAATAATGTATTTCGCACGTGCGCGCGACTAGCGCGCTTCTGGTTGTTCATACACATGTGTCCGTACCTATTGGAGACTGAATATCCGTAGTGTGGTATATAGCAACACGTGGCAAGGTATTGCAGGCAGGAATTCAGTCCGTCAGTAACCACCTATCGAATGTCTTTTATAATGCTTGTATAGGATGTTCATATAGCGAGACCAAAAGCCTTGTTCAAATTTTCATGGATATAAAATCAAGGGCAAACCGGCAACACGGATCGATATGTGGATAATTCGCCTATTGCATGCATAGCTATACACACACACACACACACACACACACACACGATATCAGCAAGCCTACGCCGAGTTTTAGCAGATACTTTCGACCTTAAAGTGCTTCATTGGAATTTTGGAGAAAAAAATGGTAAACAACGTCACGCACACCAATTTTTCATTTTTCCACTCGATGATATAAATGATTTTTAAAATTTTTTAACTTTACAGTTTAATAAATATATAAATATACCTTCGGTTTGAGAACATAATAAAACTGGAAACATCTAATTTAAACTAGGTGTACCTTTCAAAGACAGTAATTTCTCGATTTTTATAATTGTCTCAACGAATACCAAGAAGAAAATTACTTGAGATACTCATCGAAATTTTTCAATGCCCAGTGTTGCTTCAACTTTGCAATACTGTTATTCGTGCGGTATGTAAATGACCTCATACTATATACGTGCGATGATATCATAAAGTCAAAATAAGGACACGATGACTTTCGTGCTTGAGGAGACAAATGGCGGATTTAACAACCGATCGAATAGAAATAAAAATACATCATCTTCGTACGAATAAGGTGCGACTATCACGCATTATAGGTGTGTACAATATGGGAGAGTGAAGTTCGTAACGTTAATGTAACGATTCATTTTTAGAAAAACAAAATCATTATATCGCAACTGTAGGATCGTCTTAAATCGAGTAATCCAATTTTAAAAATTAACGTGTATTTAGAATTTGGAAGTGAAACTCCTTTAAAGTCGTTCTAAATTTTCAAAACAATGATTTTAGTTACAATATTTCGTCACATTAACTTTAATAACTTCAATCTGGTTATAATTTGGCATAGAGTAGGCAGCTGAAAAATTTCTCAAGGATACAATCCGCCAACAGAGCGTTCGTAACAATACAGCCGGGAGTCTAGATCGTTCGCCGAAAGCAACTTTCTAATTTTTGGCTCTACGTATTCGTGTTTATGGTGCAGAGACAGTGAATGATTGCTATACGTATTACGGTACAGTGTAGCGGTTACAATGCCTGCGAGGTCGACGCATTGACGAGTTCCACTTTTCTGATGTCGGTGGGTGACGAGGGTGTTGGCATTACCTATACCGCAACCTTCGATAACTTTGAGAAAAGTATTCGCTCATTGCCTGTGTAAAACGCGCCACATAGAACAGAATAATAGCTGAATCAAGGTTAATAAAGTGAAAGAACTCAGGTTGATGGTATCGATTTTTATTGAATGAATCTCTTCGTTTTTTTTTTTTTTTTTTTGTCTTTTTCAATTAACAGTCACGTTTGGTTGATATTATCTTTTGAATGTTTATAAAATTTTATGGTTTGTCTAATTTCGATGGATCTGAGCTCATAACGTGGGTGAATTCAGACTTTATTGCAGAGATCGTCCGAAACGAATTTCTAAACTCTACTTCATCCGTACCACTTTTAACGTAATTATTAAGAGTCGCGATTTTATTCAGCAGCAAACTTTATAAACTTGACGATCAATGAAAAGGTACATTATTAGGTAAAATAAAAAGCTCGTGGCTCATGGTAATGATTGTGCTTAATTTGGTGCCAGACCTTATAATACGGAATGACTATCTTATCTTTCGTAAACTAACTTCTAAGTCGTTGCTGAGTGATAAAAACGATGATGAAGAAATATACAAACCATGAGCAGCTGCAAGCAAAGCAGCGAGGACACGGAAGAATTATCATCGTGTAACGTAACCCCGATAAATATTTACATTATAATACAAGATACAACAGTTATTACTGAACATGTTATTTTATGAACCTCGCAATAAAAAAGTATACGGAATTGAACTCGCCAATTTCAGAAAATATAAAATCAAACGCCTTGTTTTGCTTTTCATTCTTCAATTGTATTAAATTTTTCTATACTCGTGTTGAAAATTTCGTATTCTATATTGATCTAAAATGAAAGACTAGCCCTATTAAATTCTTGTGTGTAAACAATTTGATAAATTGATGGATAAAAAAATGTTGAAAGAAAAAGAAAGAGGGATTTATCAATCGTCATGTAAAACTATCTTCAGTTATTATATACCACTAATCATAGAATGAACTCTGGAATGAACAGTTTGTATGCGACACTTTCTAATTAATGCAAAGTGCACTGATGTTGCAAATCTAATTCTTTGTCTTCTGGTCTAACGACGGCGTGATAAATCACATGCAGCGTAACAGTAAGTTCCGACACTTGCATCGTTCTGAGATTCAGATCATGGTCAGACTTGTGGTCTACACTTCAGCCTTAAAATCTGTAACAAAATTGTACCAGTGTGTCCAATTTTGGCATGTTTAGCTTTTTTTCTTCTTTTCCCTACACCGCGCGCTATCACAACTTCCTGCTGCTACCAGCGGCAGCGAAAGTCGTCAATCTCTGGATTGTTTGCGACTCAATTTTAATCGTAACCTTTTCTTTTTACGACACAGAATATGACGATAGAGTGATGCTGGTCTCACCGTAGTTGAAAGCACGAAACCAGAACGTCCTCAGAGACGAACCTGCAATCAAAGATGGCGTCTACTAGCGGGCACAAAAGAAATGGATCCAGTTCCAGCATGTTCGGTCACAAACGCACCGAATCCGGCGGTGGCTTTATTGGCCACAAACGTTCGGAAAGTGGCCACAAAAGAAACGAAAGCATATCAAGTGCGCTTGGCCATAAACGGTCAGAAAGTGGTCACAAAAGGTGAATTTATTATCTACAAACAATTTTACGCAATTCATCTAAAAATTATCGTTAGCTTAGCAAATCTCCTGGAAATAAAACACTACAATAATAATACAAAAAACAGGTAGTGAAAACTTTGCAATTTTGAATTTCCCGCCGTATGATAACAGTTCGATTTTTAAACATTCAAATTTCCCGCCAGATGAGTAAACCTAATATTTTTGTAGTACGCTGGGTTTTCTTATTCGTAATTGATCTAAAACTTATCGTTACCGTAACAAATCTCCTGGAAATGAAGCATTACAATAATAATACAAAAAACAGGCACTGCAAAACTTTGTAATTTTTTAATTTCCCGCCATATGATAACCGTTCGATTTTTGATCATTTAAATTTCCCGCCGGTTGAGTAAAACTAATATTTTTGTATGCACACTGAGTGTATTGGGATGAAATGCTTCACTTGAAAATGAAATTTCCCTGTGCTCATGCTTTACTTTTTTACGTTTAATTCGGTGCCAAAATCAAGTTCTTGATTTTATTTTTCAAGGTCCGAATCTGGCAGCAACTATCACACGGGTCACAGGAGAAACGAAAGCATGTACGCGATGACTGGGCTCTACGCCGAAAGCACGGCTGCTGGAGAAGACGCGGATTTGTCACAGCCAAGCAGCAGTAGACTGACACATGACACAGTGATCAGGTGTCACAGTAGGAATCCAAGTTCCGGTATTGTTGATCACAGGTGATTCCCAGTTACAAACTTATTCGGGAATGGGAAGCCTTCGCCGCTCCATGCGCCAAATGAGTTTGCGAATGTTTTTGCAGCTTCGCCCAATAGATTTTTCCCTAATACTAATGATTACATATTATTGGCAATCACAAATAGAACCGTGTTTCAATTCAAGTGAAAGGCTGAAACGCGCATTATACTGCAGACAGCACATTCCCACAATTAGAGGCTTGCACAACGTCGATATTTATTGGCTCATTGTCAGAAGATTAGCTTTTGTTCTTTATGAACTAATCTACAACTTGACCATGACACAGTTAAATATTAAACGAAACTTTGAAATCGAATCACAATAGTCGAAATCGCGATTGGTCAAATTGCCAATGCTATGTTCAGCTAGACTTATTACTGTAATTAAAATGAGACAGCGATTAACGAAACTGTTTACGCATTGCGCACGAAGAGTAAACAGAGAATTTTGATATTCAGCGATAGCACTTGTTCAGTAAACAACACGCTTCTAATCGTTTTAGCAATTTCTTAATTATATACACACGGAACGCACTTTGCTATTATTCACGCTTTGTGGTTTTTGTTATGCATTTTGCAGAGATTTCATCATCAAATGTCACAGCAGGAATCCCAGTGCTTCCATGGTCGACAGGTAAAACAATGCACACCAAAAACTCCCTCAATTTATTTTTTTTTTAATCAAATATCTCCGTTTAAAACTTGTAAGGATAGTTGGGAAATGAGAAAACATCTTTCTAGCTCTGTTTTAATTTGTTTTTATTCTTATTTTCTTTATGCAATATCAAAAATAATCGAGCAATTCAAGGGTCCTGAGGTTTTGCGAGTACGCATTCTATTATACAAAAATTTTGGTTGATACAGGACTGAAAAGGAAAGAGCGCAGACACCACCGATTAATCCAGATTCAAAGGACTGTGGAATTTTAACATGCAGGCCAATTTTTATACAAAGATTCGCAGGGATAAAGGTAAGAATAATTAAGTTCTCAAAACTGTGTATCTTTGAATTGCGACATCATGCACAATAATTTTACCGATTGCAAATTTTTTTCCCTTACTTCCAGGTGTTCGTATTCCTTCTGTCATTCCTTGTTACGCTGCAGCAGGCACTTAGCTCTGGTTACATTAATTCTGTAATAACAACAATAGAGAAAAGATTTGAGATACCGTCAAGCCTCTCAGGTCTGATCGCCAGTTCATACGAAATTGGCAATGTAATAACGGTGATATTTGTAAGCTATTTAGGCAGCCGACGGCATATTCCCGTTTGGATAGCAATTGGTAAGTAATTGACCATCTTTCCTTGTCGGTCAATCATTATCAGTCTAGCTTTAACAGTTCTTTGTTGTTTCAGGCGCCGTGATAATGGGCATTGGCTCAATGATTTTTATGGTGCCTCATTTCACAGCCGAACCTAACTTAGGTACAGCATCGAATAACTCAAGTTCAGATAACATATGCCGTGGTGTATCGCTCCGCGAACAAGACATGGGCTTAGGTGAGTGGTTGACCGAATGGTCCAATCTGACCTATTGCAAGAATTCAAGCCTGAGAAACCGATATTCAATTTATAATTGAAATAAAAATTCATGCTTGGATTTAGGCCGACTTTCTACCGGTTTATCATCGCCGCCTTTAGCCCCACACAATAATCTTCGCGGTGACAACTGCATACAAGGGTCTCCTTCTACCGCTGGTCCGGTGATGCTTTTCGTACTTGCGCAACTGCTTCTTGGTTGTGGTGGTTCACCTTTGTTCACTCTCGGAACAACTTACATTGATGATCACGTCAGGCCGGAGAGTGCCTCTTTGTACATCGGTTAGTATTAATCGATCTTATTCCAGACAAATTTGAGAAGGTGGCCTGTTTTGAATTAACCGTAAAATCAATTTTGTTACGAATTTCCAGGCTGCATGTACAGTATGGCAGCTTTTGGACCTGTTCTTGGATTTCTTCTCGGTGCTTATTTATTGTCTTTTCACATGGATTCGTTCGCCGGAACTATCATCAGCATAGGTAAGCCTTCAGTTGTATACTACTATTTCAGGTACACAGGGATATACGGACGTTCAATCTTGAAAATTTTTTGCAATTTGACAGCGTCGTCTTTTAACTTAATGAACTAGAAAATATGTTCACCAGTTATATTCAGTTCATACCTCAAAATAAACGCTTGTTATATGAAAATAATTCCATCGCCCGTATTCTTTTCTGGGTAAGATGATATTTCTTTCATCTGAATATGACTTAACACTTAGTATTTAAGTTGCAATACTTAATACTTACACTTATGTTAATACTTAGTACTTAATCCTTATCAAGGCTTAATAATTAAGATGAAATAAGATTTAGATTTGAGAGTCGAATCTTGAGACCTGAGATTAAATTGAGACTTGGATGTAAGATGTCAGATATAAAATGCGAGTCATTTTAAATTGTTCTCAAATTATCCACAGATCCAGGCGATCATAGATGGGTTGGAATGTGGTGGGGTGGATTTTTACTCTGCGGTTTGCTGCTGGTATTAGTGGCAGTGCCGTTTTTCAGTTTTCCGAAAACTTTACAACGTGAGAAAGAGAAAATTCGGATAATTGAAAAGAGCAAGCCAATAACAGCAAAGGAGAAAGAGCAGAACAAAGAACCCATGAAGGAACAAACATCTGACAATACCGCTTATGGCAAAGACGTCAAAGGTACGATGATGAATGCTATCGACCTATTGCAATCATTTTCTTGATTTTCTCCTCACAACGACATTACTTGTTCTTCGATATTTCTCATGTATTTTTAATAATTCACTTTGACAGACATTCCACGGAGCATGTGGAGACTGGTGTGCAATCCTGTTTACGTGGTGACATGTCTTGGTGCCTGCATGGAGCTGGTAATAGTTTCGGGCTTCGTTGTGTTTCTGCCAAAGTATTTGGAGACGCAATTCAGTTTGGGAAAAAGCCAGGCCAGCATATTCACTGGTTCAATCGCGATCCCCGGTGCTTGTATCGGCATATTCTTTGGTGGCTGTCTACTGAAACGTTTGGAACTGAGGCCTAAGGGTGCTGTTCAATTCGTCCTAGTCTCAAATATAATCTGCCTTGTTTGTTACGGCCTTTTGTTTTTCCTCGGCTGTGACAATGTCAAAATGGCCGGCACCACCATACCCTATTTTAACAGCACGACCAAAGGGCCTGAACCATTTCAAGTTAATCTTACTGCCGCCTGCAACTTTGGGTGCGAATGCCGAATGACTGACGTTGAACCAGTTTGTGGCAACAATGGCTTGACTTATTTTAGCCCCTGCCACGCGGGTTGCACGGCATTCAGCTCAAAGTCCAACTTTACCAACTGCGCGTGTAAGTTAGAAATGAATTGCTTTATTTTTGACTATAAATTCAATTGAATCCCGAATTCTTATGGACCTGTTTCCCAGTTGCGTTAACAAATTTTTCTCCTTCGATACAGGCATTCACGGTAATCTCAGCATGGTGCCACCAGCTGCGCCGGAATTCGCTGAAGTTACTGTTGTTCCCGTTGCTACGGCTGGCCCATGCACCTCGCCTTGTAGGACTATATTTCCGTTTCTTATTCTATTATTCTTCATGACCTTCATCGTCGCTGTAACACAGATGCCTTTATTAATGATCGTATTACGGTAAGTTGTGGCGAAAAATTTAAAATATCGAAAGATGCCATCTGGCAATAAAAAATATATTACTCTATCAAGCTCGGATACAATTATAAAAGTTGATTTCAACTGGCATTTCACTCAATATCAAGTAAATGAAACGGAACAAATATGACTTCTTGCACGGGGTTTCCTGTTCGTTTATGTTCGCATACTTAAACAGACTTAACTGAGACTATAACGATCAGCTGATTGGCTAGTGCAGAGCCTTCTTGCACCGGCCATACCCGCACCTTAAATTCTAAAGGAAATGTAGCACAACTTTTCAACAATTTTAGACATCGAACTTCTATTGAAATTCACATAATATGACAATAGAGACGGGACAATAAATTCCCTGTAATATCTAAAAAAAGTATCAACAGTTGTGACTTACATTTCAGATCCGTCTCTGAAGAAGAGCGGTCCTTTGCTCTTGGAATGCAATTTGTCATCTTCAGATTGTTTGGGTATATACCAGCACCTATATTGTTTGGCAATTTGATAGATTCAACGTGCATTCTGTGGAAAAGTACTTGCGGTGAAAAAGGGGGCCGTTGTTTGCTTTATGACATTGAACAATTCAGATACAGGTGATTATTTTCTTATTCGTGTGCAAAGTAGAATGAAGCAAGAAATTGGAAGCAGCTAAATTTTGTTATCAATGTTTTACAGATACGTCGGACTTTGTGCCGGTATAAAGATTCTGGCGTTGGCACTATTTTTGGTCGATTGGTGGCTAGTGAGAAGGAGAAGACACCTCGAAGAACATCCGCCACCATTGACAGTCAACGAAGTTGTCGGATCGATAATCAGCCTAGACAAATGTAAGTAGCAAATGATGAGAATTCCCCAGAGAAAACCTTTACCATTTACCGTATTTGCAGTGTTTGAAGAAAGACCGCAACATTTGAACACTGCTGATGGTGACACAACTTCACCAAGCACCGAGGGGCCAACGCCATCTTCGATTTCGTCGCCCACCGAGCCAACAAAGTCTACAAATCTTGAGGAAACGGAATCATCAAATCACACCGAAGCGTCGAATGACATCAACAATCCTCAAACAAAAGATCCTTTTGACATTCCTGACACAAGGCAAGCTCCGCTTGCCACAGAAGATTTGGAGGTAGAGATCAAGCGGCCGGACAGTACTGATAAACTTCATCCAAGTGTTTAATGAGAGCTGGCATTAGGATATTGAATTTGAATGTACAATTCTCACATGGCGTAAGTTTGTGGAAATTATTCTTATTTCTCTTCATACGTATGCTCTTTGAGATGATGATACCAAGTAACTGTGTGTGCGTGTGCGTTTCTGTTTCTCTCTTTTTCCGTCTTTTAATTTTTTTTTTATCGCGTGTATGACTAAATTTTTTGCAAAAATACTGATCTATGATTTTTTAGATTTTTTTTTTTGCACAAGCCTTACAGGTCTTGTTCAAAGCAGCTACATATCTAGTCGGGTGGTATTGAATTAAATGATGTTTAACAAGATTAAACTTAAACAGTAGCCATGTTAAAAATACGTCGTTCGGTATTTTTAACCATCGCTATTTCTATTCTCATCAGGATTTCAAAAACAGTGTGGAAGGACCCCAACGTTAATTTATATATTGAAAAGAAAGGCGCTTGGCGGAGAGTTGCTGAATAATTTCTCGTGAATTAATGTCGCACTCCTCTACAATATAAATGAATTTATATAAAAGAAAGAGCAAAAAAAGACTTGCACCTATATCACTAGAAATAAATTTTTCAAATTGACGCATGGACAAAGTTTATAAGTTTTATCTCCTTGAACTCTGAAATTGTCCATTTTCCCGCGCATGAAGAGAAAAAACGCCTTTTACAAGTATTTCAATAAACCCGTAAAATTTCTAAGAATTCTAATATTAAAAGAAATGGTGTAACTGCCTACATATTTTTTTTTTTTTTTTTTTCCCTATGAATACTGAATCTTTGCTCTGTTGAAGATACAATGAGCCCGCGTAAAACGTAAATAAAATTGATAATGTACATAAATACATATGTGTATATATATATATGTCGAACATATAAAATTATATATTCGATATATGTACATACATAAAAATTCCTGCCTTAAGAAATATAAGACTAGAAAAATGATTAAATAATGAAGTAAGACGTATCTAACTCTTATAGACACACACATGGTATATGCGCTAATCCGCGTTATTTTTACCAATTTTCGTTCCGCTTCTGATTTTGAATTTTTATGTCAATATACGGCAGGCAGCTGGTCAAAATCGGTAGCTGGTCAAAATCACATGGAATATCGCATATACGATATACATATATATACACACAAGACATTTGTTACGAGCGTTTCTTACAGGTGTTGAAAAAATGCACCAAGGTTATACAGTTTATGTTTTAGTATATCCTTTGTGGTACCTGCACCAAACTCTCGTAAAAAAAAAAAAAAAATTAAAAAAGATCTATATAATATAAAACATAAACGAAATATATCATTAAATTGTAAGAAACTTAAACAGTGATTTATTTTTTAAATTATAGGAAAGTACTATCACAGCTTTTCTCGAAGTAGAAAAAAAAAAACAATTATATAAAAGAAATCAGTCAATATAGAGTAGCAAAGGAAAAAAACAAACAAAATTCCAAAAAAATTATGAGGTAAGCTATGAAAAATTTGAAGATGATTTTTTGTTTTATTTTTGTATGATAAATTTAAGCACGTAATTACATTATGATCTGATACTTTTTTATTCTTGGGCGTTGAGATTACTATTCACCTTGGTCTCGTTTACCTCAAAAACAGCAATTGTATAACGTGGCGTATATTCGTATCCTAGATGCTTCCAAGTTGGACATTTTTCTTATTCATCTGATATCGTTGTATTTTATTTTACTCACTTATGCAGCGCATCTGAACTTGATCTCCGATTATGAAATATTTGTACATTAATTAAGATCTTAAATGTGCAACGTAACGGTACGAAAATTATTATTGTGCTTTCTGTTTGTTTTAGTTGAATTAAGTAATGACAACAACGCGTAATTGACTTAATGCTATTGAATCGTCTGTACAAATCAAATGTGTAATGATAGGTGAAAAGATATTCGCTACCCTAGTATGCTCAATTGTTTAATAAGGTACATGTTTAAAAGTTCGTACATGAAGTACCCGATTTGTCTGATGATTTTCAGCTTATCTTATTGAATGTCAGATTATATATATGGTGTATGATAAACAATTTTGACAGCAATTTCTGTCAATTGTTCAACTAAAATCAGCCCCAAAGTGATGGATATTTACATATACGTATATCTATTTTTTTTTTCAAAGCGAATTACAGAATTTGAATGTGAAAATTCCCTTGAAGCATATTGTGATTACAATATCTTGACTTATATCTTCGGTGCGTTAGTGAAAAAAAATCAACAGGGAAAAGTATAAATTAATTCTGGTTAGAGTAATATACAAAAAAAGAAAGGGAATTTTCAAGTTTAAGGAAAAAAGCAACGGTTGGTGTCACCTTGATTGTATACTTGATATTTTTGACAATTTGACAATTAGAAGCAACATATTATGTACATAAAATATTGTATATCATTTGAGATGAATTTTCGTTCGATCATTAATTGATTAAAACATTATTCATGAAAAAATGACGCGAAGCTGACTTATGATTGTAATCGTGTCGCTTAAAACTATACATATATCAATATTACCGATTACGATACTTAAAATACTCTTGTAAGTATATATATTATATTACGTATATATACACACGTAGTATATCTAAATTTTCAACTGAATATTTGTTTAATGACACATTCAAATAACTACCACACACTTTTAATATTATCACAATTTCTAAATAACACGCTACAGAAATTTTTCAATTACCACATTTAATCGTGATTACTAACACTATTATTAATGTTATTATTATCATTATTATTAGTAGCATTGTGTATGAAACTCTTATTTTAGAATTTATGACAAAATTGTCATGTTTGATGGCAACCCATAATTTGCTAAATCCGCTGGTATTATAGACAGAATGAAGAGCAGGATTAGCCAGAAACTGTCTAAATCGGAATCACCAGTATGGAGGAAAGAGAAAATGTAAAACTAATGCATCCGCTGGAACTTGACGGTGAAAAATGTGGCTAATTATTCAAAATAATCTGCATCTGGTAAAGTAAATAGATGGATTAAATTATGACTGTTAGTCAAATTTTTATCTTGCTTTTATTTTATTTTTTTATCATTAAAATCGAGACATCGAAAGAGCTAACAGTGTTTAATGTATTTGACATTGAAATATATCCTAGTCGCGGAAAAATTTCTACTGCTAGCTCCTGCAATGATCTTGAAATATTGACCCAATTTTTAAAATTGAAATCGGTGATAGATGGCTATAAAAATTAGATTGGTGAAACTTCTTGTTGTATTGTAACATTCCCAAGTGATGACAAATGCAAATATTTCATAAATGTACGTATATGTTTCTAAAATTTTGGATTCTGACCCTTCTAAGTTCTAACTCTGCCAACTTATGTGTTGCTCATTTATAGAACTGTCAGAATTCAAGGTGGCATGATGTAAAACTAAAGCGCAACTATCCAAATGAGCATTTCTTCCTATTCTTATTTGCTGCCCTATGTTTTGCTTTCATTCCATTCGAAATTACTCACTTAAAACTTGTCAAATGTAGTAGACATTTTTAGGCTTTGAGATTGCAATTTTCAAATACTTGCATCTGACTTCAATCCAGGGTTAACAGAATATTTAAAACTCAATCCAATGAGTAAATTTCAAAGAAACAACAACGAAATTCATAGAATCAAAAAAAAATTGGAGATATCTAAGCTCGAATTTGGATCGTGCCCTGAATATTATACCTACAGATATAAGGAAGTTACCTCGAGATAAAATTATAATATATATATGTATATATATATATATATATAACAAATACATAAAACGAAGAGTGCGCGTTAGATAAATGAATAATAACATGAAAAATAAATAAATAAATAAATAAAAATGTTATGTAAATATATAATGATATAATAATGTAAACCTGCTTATAGATGTAAATGTATTTTTTTTAGGGACCATAATATGTAAGCAGAATAATATACGAACGATAAAATTGCAACGAGTAATGGGATATAAATCTGTTTATGAAATTTCACAAAAAATAAGAATTAGCGTTTCGTTTAGTTTTACACAAATTTTTGGTTCCACTTATATCAATCTTACTCAGGTAAAATATTTTTCGGGTTCTCCGGGAAACTCACACCCTTTACCAACTGCCCTAATCCGTTCTCCCTCGTGATGAAAAAGATGTTCCAGGCCTGAAGTATTTCAAGAAATTCCAGAAAGTTTCTATAAAGAATTCAGTTTACGAACTTCATATTTTATTGAAAATCTGAAAAGTTCCGAATTTATGTATTTTTCACTACTACCGCTTCTGGCCAAGTCGAATTTAAGGGGAAAGTTGGACCAATTACCATTGAAAGCTGCAGTTATTTTTTATAAGAAGCTGTGTACTGCGGTCGGTAATGGATGTAACTGCTGTATCTCTTAATCTACCAAATCCCATGTTAAACTGGTAGCCTTACCTAAGGCTGACAGTGTATACGGGCGCTTTCCTTTTACATCAATTTTCTGAAACAAATGGACACTGAGTCATTTCATTGGTTAGATCTAACGGAATCGGCGAGTGAAATCATTTCGTGTTGTGGAAAAAAATTGAAGTAAACGGAAAGCGCGCTATATCTTTGGTCACCGGAGATACCACTTGTAATAGTATCTTTCGGTAAATAAAGGATCGGCACGCACTTTTCTATTGCATTACATTTTCCAGTATTATTACATTTCAGTATACACCCCATCTAATTAGGAGTATGATGTGTGCATTTGGGTACATGTTGGAAAATGGGTCCCACCGTACAAGGAGACAGAACGTATGTGCTCCCAATAATCTACCTATCTCTTTCTTACCTGCAGGACCATCGGAGTCCGATAAAAATTGAGATTGGCTACACGTGTGTTCTGCTTTCATTAGGCGTACTATAAAAAGTATAGAGAATGAACAGTCCATGCTCTATTTTGATAATCGATCCATCATTTTTGGAATTTTGATTGGTTCATCGAATTCGAACGCTCTGCAACCAATCGAATTATCTTCTCGGCATTTGAGTACAAAATAGCGGCTTAATAGCGTTTTTCACTGACTGCATTACGTGTGCAGTGAGTACAATTTTCCCAGCTTTCAACTAATCACATAAGCAAAACCCTAGGAAAATTGCACTCAATGTGCACCAAATGTAGCCAGTGAAAAGCGCTTCAAGTTTTCTACATCTTGTTCACGGAAAAAACGGCACAGCACTTGCCACAATTTTCTCTGATTCGGTTAGGTCCCGTTTACCGGAAGGCCTTATTTACTTCTTTTAAGCCGCCAAATGGGCCTTATAGTTGGCTAAACCTGGCTGAAGCCAGACGGAGAGCCCGTGTACATAATACGACTCACACGTGATTTGGAACATTTTATTATTAGTGATCGATGAAACAAGTTTGTTGTGTAGCTGTTATTAAATATGTTTACTATGCAATGACCGTGCAATATTCGAAGTGTTTCACCAATTCCATTTACAGAGCGTAGGGACCAAAGCGTATTTTACGCAGGGACCAAATTGTACGATTTGTACGATGATTTAGCACATCACTGAGTAGTTCGAGACCCCACTACGCCCAACCTGCGCGAAGTTGTGTCGTTTTCTCCGTGAACAATGTGTATACCTATACATAGAAACGTGGTCGGTACTTTGGTACCTTAGAGCATACATTACTGGACGTAGCTTCGTGCGTTAGACTTATAGAGATAGACTGCGCGGGCCGTCCACCGAGCTGAAGCCCTAATTAGAAAGAGAAACCAACAGCGTGATCCGATCTCTCACTCTAATCGGTGATGTGGCGGGGGAATAAGTACAAATATACCTCCCCGTTTGTGCTTATTGCTTTCACCGTCTGCCAGTTTCTCCTCACTCTTTCGACCGTGCAAGAAAGAGGTCAGCTCCCGCTGTTGCTTTCTCTTTTTAATTAGGGCCTCAGATCGGAGCACGGACCGCGCAGTCTATCTCTATACGTCTATGGTACAGAAAGTGTAGCGAAGGAGTGATAAAGAGGTATAACATTATGGTTATAATCTGTCTCTCTCGCTCTACACTTGATTGGCCGATACGCATCCCCTCAGCCAATCAAATGCAGAGTAAAAGAGACGGAAGAACTCGAATATATATTTTCTCTCTTCACCTCGGCCGCAATGTTTGCAAGGTCGATGGGATGGCACTTCCAGTAGTATATGTTCTAAAAATAAGGTTGGTACAGAGTAGGGATAACCAAAGGAGACAGTTTGATGATTTTTATTTCATTCCGCCATGTTCTAAGGGCATTCTGACGGCGCGAAAATTCGAATCAACATTGTAATCCCTACGCTATGACCATATTCTCAGGGCACTTTGACACACATACAAACATACATACGCGCAAAATGTTTGGAATCAATATAGCTTCCAATTACTCCTCTGTGACGTTATAAAATATTCATCTAAAATCCTGACATCGCCCTGCCGCCACGTCTCGCGCGCATCGATATTGGCGCATAGTGTATATCACACCAGACTCGTTGACTCATGGCCGTCGTCGGGTTGGTTCAGCCATTTTAGTTAGTTGTCCACGGGCTCTTTCGGCGTACGGTCGCGTGCGAGTTAATAGTATACGTTGTCAATTTTTCGAGTTTCGTTTTTAATAACGGACACCTTACCGTTCCTTCCATATTCAATGTGTATGGCTATTGAGGTGAGTACTAACCACCTGAACCATCCTCCTATCTTTCATTCTCTCTTTATTAGCCATTTTGCACCGTACACAACGTGCCGTGCAACAATTATTTTACGTACGATCTTGCATGTGTACAAACGCGTACACAAACACGCGCGCGCGCGCGCGCATGCATATATACTACAATACATATACAAAGCGTATTCGTATAAGTAGAAATCGATTTTACGCGTGCCGTCTTGTTCCTCTCCTTGCTGCTCTCATCGATGCACGCCGTGAAATCGAACGGAGCGAGTGGGTTTCTAAAATTCACAACGGTTTGTCTCGTCGCCAGCGTCCTGTCTCCCCCACGTATACAGCTCACGATAAAATCGCGTACGAATAAGTATTCACTCGTCCGTTCATTCGTCCTCGAATCGGGTTTTCCCCATTTTTTTCACCGGCAAACTCGTTCCCCCGCGGATAAGAAGCGGACGAATGGAGTTAGGGACAAACGCCTGCATCTGCACGTCCGTTTCGTTCGATCGTCGTTCATTGCCCTCCCTCGAGAGACGACCAGAGACGAGGAGCCCACTTTGTTTCTTTCCCCATTATATTCCGCCGTCTCGTCAGGCACAGCAAGCCTCGTCTTCCTACTCACACCTACATGCTATACGATTATTATATGTATAAATAGTTTGCGGTGTATTGGTTTCTCTGTACAAGCACACGGCCGACTGTTTAAAAGTTCATAGATAGTATTTTTCTTCTTTTTTCTCATACGTTGATACGATTATTGTGGTTTAAATTTATTATATCCTCTGATATAGTTTACACAAGAAATTCCCTGATGGCGGTAAATAACGCGACATGTAGTTTCTAAGCATCCAATGCACGTATACCTATGTCGTCATAATACATCATTGGATGCGTTGAAAAAACGAGGATGAAGTTAGTAACGTCAATGTAACAATGCATGTTTCGAAGAAATCGTTACTCCGCATCTTCAGGAACGTCTGAATTTTGATAAACCGTGATAAACAGAACATGCTCATATTTTTAAAAGCCAACTCCTGGAAAGACATCCAGATATTGCACCGTAACGATTTTTCCCCTGATGTTTCGTTACGTTAACGTTACTAACGATAAGTTCAGTCTCGTTGAAAAAAATTCTTTGTGGCATCGCCACATTTACAGACAACAGAATTCGGTGTGAGAATCAGACTGTAAACAACTACCCGAGGCAAACAGACGCGCATCGGTCGAATTGTCGTTTGTTTGAAAAACTCGTTGAAAAGCTATCGAAGACTATCTGTCGCTGCGTCTGTCTATAATTAATTCTAGTATTAAAATATATTAGTTCTGTAATATTTGTAACACAAAGAAATACTTGGTTTGATGTTTTCACCGGTTTCGCCACAAGCAATTATAAACACCTATTGCACTACGTAAATATTTGCTAGCGAAATTGCTGTTACTATTATTATTGTTGTTGTTATTATTGTTATTGTCACACTGAAATGTGCTGCAATGCCTTTAGGTATCGCAGTTAGAGTTGCCTGGGATTGCGCAATCGTTGAACGGTTATCGCTCGCCGGCCGGATAATCTATGTATCTTATATATTCTCGATTTCGACAATTGGAGGTACGCATGATAAATTCCTCTGGTATTTCCAATCAATCGTGATGATGCTATCGCAATCTGCCTTCTGTGAAACCGAGCCACTAGACCTAACAATTCTAATAAACTTTACGTTGCTGCTGTGCGGTTGTTCGACGAGGACGAACTTGACGCTCATCGAGATAAGAATAAACGAACGATAAGATTCAAGAACGATTGATCAGAGTTCGAAATTTGAAATCCAAAATCACGATTTTATCAACATTATGACGTAATATATTCTTTTTTGTACAGTAGAATTGTACTTCGATTCGAGGAAAAGGATAAATTGAATGGTTTAGTAAGTTTGTTCTGAATTTCACAGACGGAATAAGTAATTGAGTATTGAACGATTATCCACCGATATGCATAAAGCAATTGAGCATTGGGGTAATTAATATTGGTCGTTAATAGGACACATACAGAGTACTGTAACGGGGTTGCACGATATTTCCGGGTAACAAATAATCGAAACAATGAATGCCCGACGCATCGATTGGCTCTACCCTACCAATTGTTCTTATTCGGTTGTTGCCAACGATTATCATTGTTATTATTATGATTATTAATTGAGTGATTATTATGATGTTCGCTTTCATTCTGACGCACGTACCAACTCATTATCATCATTATTAATACTGTTGACACGCCTGGCATGTGCCGCCTAAATTCCGGATGGTATGTATGCGGCGACAGTACTGGACGTCGGTGTCGTGCTGCTGCATCAAGCAATAAACACCTGGGCGACTTACAGTGAGTTGGATTATACGTAGTAGAAACACTTTCCTGTCTGGCTGCCTTTGTGCCTTCTTACGGTGACGTAGGCATCGCCCTACCTGACTTTCCGTAGCTACGCAAGCTGGAATGTATTTTATCAATTATCTATCACGGCTTAAACTTATCGGCTAATTGTACATAGCTGCACTCTGGACGTAAAGCATTGAAATTACAAACGCTGAATCGAAGGCTTCGAAGTCGCGATTAACGTCAATTGACTTTAAGTTAATTAAAACTATGTCTTCTCGGGGTCGAAAAAATTGTTATACCCACAAATTTCGTGGAAAAACACTCGTGGCAAATGATTTCATAAGTATTATATTGTTACGAAAATTTGAGTTTCACATTTTAAATCCTGACTATAATTTTTTCATTTCTCACTTTACCAAAGTGGATTGTAAAATTCCTTGCAATGCCGTTTTATTAGAGAGTCTGTAGAGAGGAATAACAGTGTCATAAAAATTGAATATGTACTAATAATTAAAAGAGCCAATCTATATTTACTTACATTTTCCAACTGTATCAGTGTAAATTGTGTGCACAAGACTAACCAAGATGTAAAAACATTCATTTGCTGCACAGCTAGCCGATCTAAACATAAAAGAGATTCGAACTTCATTCGTTCTTCAGAGTATATTGCATTCGAATCTTTGAATAACAGAGTATCGACTCGATCGTATAGCGTAAACCCTGTTAGCCTGGTACTTGAAGCAAATCCGTCTTCAACATACCTGAGACCAATCAAAATCCGTTTGGGACAAGGTCCATGGTCCTCTGTAAGAGTACCGGGAACAAGGTTCGTCGATTATCTTATCGGAGTATTGAACTTAACACCTCGTTGAAACTTCAAACCATGGGTTCAACGTACTTTCTGCAGTGCAAAGTGCATCAAATGCATCGCGGCCGGCGGGCCAGTCGCAAGTCGAGAAGGGCTCCCTGGGTCTTCTGCACACTACACCTAGTCGATGCTACACTGGCAATTAGGATTGCATGAAGTGCGAAACGCGTGCGAACGCGACCATGTCGGTGTATGTAGAGATCGCACAACATTGTACGCTTCGGTTGGAAATTCACCTACAGTGATTCGCGATAGGGTCGTCTTACTAATTGTTTGTGGCAGACGCGCACATATGCCTGTATATGTATACAATCGCAGCACAAGCCGAGGACACTACGCCAACGGAATCGTGTATAAAATGTAGATTGACTGAAAACCACAGCTGGGTGGATAAGCTCGAGTATTAGGAGAAAGATTACTTTCTTGCGGGCTAGAAAGCGCATTATTACTAATTTGGTCATAATCGACTCCATGTAACACATGTGCGTTAAACATGTATATACTGTATCTTGACATCGAAAAATATCTGACCGATTTTAGCCAGAGGTTGAGCATATTCAAAGTCACATGTACACATTTTACGATGAAGTTTGTTGGAGATATTTTCAAACATATGAATCCAATCGGATTATCTTGAGTTCGTGTGAAATCCTAAAAAATCATTTGTGTCCTGTAAATTGAACTGAAGTATGTATTTTGACTTTATAAAGTTACATCAAATCAGTTGAAGTCGATTGGAGAAGTTTCAATTCATCTGAATTTAATTTAATAGTTCTGATTCCATGATGGAAGTTCAATTCAATTGGAGTATAGACTTGACGAAGTTACTTCAAGTCACGTAGACTCACAGAAGTCTCTTGTAATGCAGCGACTTGTATATCCTGACAACGCCAAAAGAGAGAGTCAGGTGCAACCTATTTACAAAACCGTTATAACTATGCAACGTATGTGTCTGCATACGCCGTCCATATCATCATCATCATCATCATCGTTATCATCATTATCTTTTGTACTCTGCTGTTGAAAAGAAGAGAATTGGTATTATGTAGACACCACAATGTGTGAAAAAGCACCTATGCATACCTTACATGTACACATTATGGCGACAAGTATACATTGTTATGACAATATCATTGCAGTAGATACATTGTGTAACGTTTGTACCTGTGTATGATATAAATATGTATAATGCAGAAATTCGTATATAGCCGTATCACTTCATCCAATGAATCGAAAGGTTGAGCGATGCTCTTTACTTGTTGCATATCATCTCGGTCAACTTATTCACCGCGTCAGCGTTCATAATGACTCTTTGGAGGAAGACTAAATGACGAAAGCAAGAATATTTTATGAACTCATATATTATTTTTACTACTGAATAATTTCTTATAGTTGTCTTAATACTCACCAGCCAAAATTGTAACAATGATTCCGAATACCAAACAACGTGAATTACATCATCGTATAGGAATCAGATACACTTGGATGCAAGCTTTGGTGATTCTGCAAAAGCTTTTCAATGTCTGAACTCCAATACTCGGATATAAGTTATATAGTTATACTGGCAGTTTAATATTGAATCGTGTTAGATTTAATAACGGGAATCATTTGCTATTACGAAGGCAGAACAGAACAAAAGAGTGTACGTAACATTCGCCTGGTTTTGTCCTCCATTCTTTTTGCACTAACAACGAGAATATCAAACCTCCGGATCACGGATTCTGCTGAAACTTTTACAAATGTTTCTTTGGCTCAAAACATGGAGTTTCTGGCCCCAGTTTTCACCTATTGGGTCCTCCTTCGTTCAATTTACAATAAATCAGATCCTCAATAATTCGGAATTTATACTTCACTATTGGGAACTCTAGCACTCGGATACGCTATCTGGTAGCGATACTTTAAACATCTGATCGAGTAGGTCGAATCGCATCAGCTGACTTGGACTATGTACTTGTTTGTGTGTAAATTTACAAATTTCTTGTAATGAAAGTTTCACGTTATATTTTAAAATTATAAAAACAAAATGTATTTTTATAAAAATACACTTGTCTACATTTGTTTATGTACAGCGTGACCTAATCACTCTGGTGCATATTTTCAACGCTAGGTCCAGTTTCTTAAGCCACGTCTCTGTCAGAGATCCCAATAGCTTTGAAACAATAATATATCCGTTTACACTTGAATCTATAATATCCTGTCATCGAAACTTCAACAGAGGACAACAAAAATAAATGTACAGGGCAAGTATATACGCAGATTCCATTTATTATGGCATTTCACTCATCACACTGCTGATATAGTCAATCAATTTTTACACGAGCTAACATAAAAGCAACCAGTTAAAGATGTTCAACATTTATATTCAGCAGTGATTATTCACTCATTTTAATAAAAGTTATTTAATTGTTTCACGACATCAAGCCTAAAAAGAATTAATAGTTCATCGTATCATCGCAGTATCTCCTTTAGAACTAACCGCGCCTCTGACGTCATCGCGTAACCTATCTCGTGTACCACGCAGGGTGACGTCACCGGTCACCCAGGACGCCCACGGCATACCATGTTTCGCTCGCTCGTGCGATCAATGAATGATACCTTGTAACGTCACGCAGCTGTGGCGATATCAACAACTTGCTGCTCGTTTGATGTGTCCAATCATTTCGAAGAATTTTTCTTTCATGTTTACCATCATTACTGGTAATTTTTCGAACATTATCTTTCCCTTACGATAACTTTTGATTCAGACGGTAACCGACCGTTTCATCATTAACCTCAATTCCCCAAAACTCCCTTTTTGTTACTCTCACATTCCAGAAAAGTATTCAATGATTGTTTTTGGAAAATGCGACGCTCTGTGAACATAAGTTTCCGAAAGTACGCATGCACTATAAACCTATACGTATATGTGATATGTTTACTTTGACGTCAATCGTCCAGCCATAGCAGAAAAAGCAACGTCGTCGTCAACCGCGAATGCGATCGAAATGGCGCAACATTGCTCAATAGTGGAGGGTAAAGATTGAAGCGGAAAAATAGAACGAAAGTATCCAAGAAAACCACTATTGCCATTACGCGATTCATTATCACGAAAATTCGGTTTAATTTAATCTGACAATGACATTGGGCAGATTTTTATGCGTACGATAAAGTGCGCGCAAAAAAAAAGATTCGTGCATGACTATGAATCTCATTGTCAGTAGTAAAATTCGAGAGCCAGCGCTGCGGGTGGCGAAAGCTGAAGATATAGCAAAGCATATTTCGATGGACGCGATTTTGTCGTCTTAGGTAAAACCACCTGTAGTCATGGAGAGTGCGAATTTCCTTTTCTAATATATTATTTGAACGTGGAGTCGTGACTTCAAGACGCGAGTTGGTTTTATTATTAACAATATTGTTACTGGGTGATTATTCCTCAATGCCTTTGTCGGTTCGTTGCAGCTGCAATGTCGTCAGTAGTTGAGTGCCAGGAAATGCCAAGCCTTTTTTCCGGTTGCTGTATAATGATTCATAGCTCGTCGGTAATGCGCAACAAGAATATCATAGGTAATCTTGCAATGTCGATGCGATTAAAATTCATTTATCACTAAGTGTAAAACTCTTATCACGTCATGATTAAAGAGAAAAAAATCGAAAATTTTCATACCTGCATTATAATCCCGGTTATATAATTGAAGCGGTTATGTCATGTATAAAGATAAAAAAAACTGCTGCTTTGAATTACCATTGGATTAATATAATCTGAAGAAATTATCATTTCCAATTCTTTTCCTGCATGACCGTACTTGTAAAATATCTTGCTGTTTAAGAATTACAATTTACGATAGAAAGCATTTGAAAGGCAGTGAAAAATTTAAATTTTGATCCTCAAGTTGACTATTTTTGTCTGAAGATTTAAAAGACTTTTAAAAAATAACAATACATGATAAGAAAATGATTCTGAACAGAAGTTTGAAAGATGTAGCAATCTATGCAATTCTTAATGAATCAAATTGCATTCGATTGATGAATAATAAAATTCCTTGAAATGAAGAATCTCTTCTCTGATCGTAAACTTCAACGTACTATTATGAAGCGAATTGTAAGTAACTGTTAATTTCATGTATAAGACTTGGTGCCGAAATTTGAAACACAGCCTCATCATGTCTATATTTATCGTGTAACAAGATAATATATCTATACGAAAAATTGTCACGTAGATTAACCGTACAGATTACCTCCTCCCCCTCTCTCTCAACCACTTTTTTTTCTATTTGAGTACTCCGATACTTGAAGTAGTACCTAAAATACCCCATAAATTTTTAGTTAGTTTGACAATTCCTTGATCGGTGCTTGTTTGCATGTTACTTACAAGACGAGTATCACTGCTAATTCGTGGGTTCTGCTCAAACTTGTACGGTCGTTTTCTTAACCATATTACAAAATAAGGAGCCTATGGCATATACGCATCATCTAATAATCATTTCTCTTAACTCCGGTTGTAAATGATCATACCAATTAGCAGTTGATGCGTGAAATGCCGCCGTCGATTTTACCAGTAGATTAAACAAAGAAAGGCCAAATACATTTTAACACATCCGACTCGCCATACTTCCGGCTTAAGCTACACCCCTATAACTACTACCTGAATATAATTGTAAGAGTCGGGAGGACTGGCCCACGCTTCGTATATATACATATAAAACAAATGGGCCGCTCTTTCCAATACGAGCGTCATTGTCAATACGCACCTTCCTTATACTTCATACCTATAAAATGAATAGTTTCTAATATGTATAGTATGTACTACATATCTTTGACATTATACGTAAATGCGTTGTGCCTCAGAATTCGCTGCATGGAAGTCACGATGGGGAAGAGGGGAGGGTTTGGGTTATGTTCGCACAAGCTTACGTCGATGCAGAATCTATGACGCGTGAACAAGTTGGGGAATTGGACTCGGGGCGCAGAGGATGGTGAAGTGGCGACATGGCGCGGCGTTTGACCGAACCGCACGATATCGTAAAGTCCGTGTCGCGTTCGGTACGTCCTATCATAATAAAATGATGCATCGGTTTCAAAACAAAGATCTACACTGAATTGGTCGTTTTATCCACGGAGAGCAGAGGAGCAGGAGGTGGGGTACCACTAGGCGGTTGCTATATCGACGACCCTGACTTTGTTGGATCATGCCGACTGGCAACTCGATCCGGACGTGACATCCGCGGGAACATAGCCAGTTCACTTATAGGTAATTATCGCGAGAATCGAGCGCCTCTCTACCGCTTATACTTTGGCTACTGTCCGTTCTGTACCGCCGCGCTCTCTCAGGGTCATTTCAATCTGTCGCTTAGAACCGTACGTGTACGCAATTACGACTGACCGACGCATAAAAACATCTCTCACGTTTAAAAATGATAACAAATATGATGCTACTATGCACCCTGTACGCCATGTAACTTATACCCTTGGTTTTACCGACCGAGTATAGATTTTATATTTCACATGCAGTCTAATTTGCTTTTTTCTAAGGCGGTGAAGCAGTATTACGCATAATTATGTATAACTAAGGAACTCTCCATTGCAAAACAATTCTGGAATTGATAGGAAGGATATGATAGGTGGCACCGCTATGTTTCGTAGAATATTCATGCCATACGAAAAGTAAACTTCAATATTATAGCCTATATGAATATAAATTGTAAGTAAAAGTTCACTTTATTGGATAAATACTGGTCGAAAATAGTAGTACAACGTATATCATTTTACTCATCATTGTTCCTCCTAGAATTGTTATGGAAAGTGTCCTCCACAATACAACAATGACTCCGTCGGTCGGCAATTATGGAGTAACGTAATTTTTGATTCTCGTGATAATGTGAGAAACTGTAATGTGATTTTTTTTCTTTATCTGATGCGTTTGGTCAGCCACCTAATTTCTATACGGTTGTGCATAATTTATTCGAATGAAACATTTAGATCAAAATCTGGAAATAAAATTAAATATGCCTGACATATGCTGACATACACTGTCACTGCAGCACAAGAAGAGGTTGCATCAACTTTCGCATCTGGTTTCTATATTTGCATTTTATGTTTGTGGAAGTGTTGTACATATTAGGCTGTAGGAATTTTTAAGAACTTGAATCAACGACTGAGAAAAGAATTTCTTACCGCTTATTTTTATATATATAACTTTTCTGCAACAAAGTTACATATTTAACTAGAAATTAAAGCAATTTTAGTAAAACTAAGCGAAACGAACGTTTAGCAGATGAAAAAATATCTCGTGCACGTAAATCATGAGGTCTGAGCTTACATCTTATTCCCAGTGTACAAACGTTGGCTTATATTCTAATTATAAAACGATATAAGATTATACACGTACTTCAACTACTTGTATAAAAAGTTGAGCGAGGTTATGACAAAAATAAAACAATAAGTTACTTACGAAATGACTAATATTTTACTCCATTTTTATGTTTATAATCTATTCATTAAGTTAACGTTATACAACCTCGAATCACTTTGTGCATAAATGAATTACCGTCTTTTTATGTATATTTTTGCACTATATGTACCGTACACTATATGTACCGTACACTATATGTATATACATATGTATGTCCATGCATAAGTGTTACATGTTATCCTGGGTTGTTATCAATACATTAAATCATCACCCGGTATACGTAAACAGAGGAGAAGAAGGTGCTTTAAATAGACAGAACAGGAAGAAGAAATTCGGTTGGCGTACACACGTGGCCAAGATGGGCTTTACCCCCCCTCACCTGGCCTCTTTATCCCATACCCCGCTTATAGCAATAATAACTGATTGGCAAATGTCGTCGTTGCGCGAGTTTGTCACGCGACGGTCGGAGATGTCGCCGAATTTTTGAGTATAGATTTGCTACTTGCTATAACCTAACTTAACCTAACCTAACCTACTCATCATTTTGAAGTTTATAACTTGAACCTCGTACCGACTCTGACCGAAAACATTATAGAATTATGAACTCTTTCTAGGCGATTTGAATCCTTCTGGTTCTCAGGCTGTCGTTAGTCTGTCGAATTATGTTTCATTAAAGACATGTTTCGCTTCGCCTGCAGGGATACGCTCTGCCAGAAGCAGATGGCCTGAAAGCCTTGTAATACGAGAACTTTGCCGCGCTGTGTATATTTCTGAACCTATTATATACCGACGTATAATTGTATACATGTGTACTTCATGGGCTGGATATATTTCACAAGGTTATTATTAGTCGCGACGGAGCCTATGTCTCGACCTTGACATTAACTGTTGAACCATTCAATTCACAGTAATTCTCCAATCAGAGACCGAATTGATCGTTTTAGAAGTCGTCCTCCTTCTCTACTATGGGTAAACGCATCAAACCGTTGTCTACTTGGTATAAGAAAAAAAAAGTCTTGAAACTCGAGAATTTTTAATACAGAAAGAGCGATGAGCAGTTATACTTCACAAAAATTACAATCGTGAAATTTTTTTTTTTTTGTATACCATTGACGTGGTTTTAATGTATTATGGGTTATTTTGTTCAGAAATGAATTCTCTACAAATTGTCTGAGATGAATATATTATTTGTAGGTATAACTCGGTTTGTCCGTTTAAAATGTTGTATG